>NW_027459376.1:0-300000 GCF_050624435.1 Tenrec ecaudatus | reverse complement strand
CTAGGGGAGCCCTAGCCTAAAGCCTAGGGGTGCCCTAGCCTGAAGGCTAGGGGAGCCCTAGCCTTAGCGCTAGGGGAGCCCTAGCCTAAAGCCTAGGGGTGCCCTAGCCTGAAGGCTAGGGGAGCCCTAGCCTTAGCGCTAGGGGAGCCCTAGCCTAAAGCCTAGGGGTGCCCTAGCCTGAAGGCTAGGGGAGACCTAGCCTTAGCGCTAGGGGAGCCCTAGCCTAAAGCCTAGGGGTGCCCTAGCCTGAAGGCTAGGGGAGCCCTAGCCTTAGCGCTAGGGGAGCCCTAGCCTAAAGCCTAGGGGTACCCTAGCCTGAAGGCTAGGGGAGCCCTAGCCTTAGCGCTAGGGGAGCCCTAGCCTAAAGCCTAGGGGTGCCCTAGCCTGAAGGACAGGGGAGCCCTAGCCTTAGCGCTAGGGGAGCCCTAGCCTAAAGCCTAGGGGTGCCCTAGCCTGAAGGCCAGGGGAGCCCTAGCCTTAGCGCTAGGGGAGCCCTAGGCTAAAGCCTAGGGGTGCCCTAGCCTGAAGGCCAGGGGAGCCCTAGCCTTAGCGCTAGGGGAGCCCTAGCCTAAAGCCTAGGGGTGCCCTAGCCTGAAGGCCAGGGGAGCCCTAGCCTTAGCGCTAGGGGAGCCCTAGCCTAAAGCCTAGGGGTGCCCTAGCCTGAAGGCCAGGGGAGCCCTAGCCTTAGCGCTAGGGGAGACCTAGCCTAAAGCCTAGGGGTGCCCTAGCCTGAAGGCCAGGGGAGCCCTAGCCTTAGCGCTAGGGGAGCCCTAGCCTAAAGCCTAGGGGTGCCCTAGCCTGAAGGCCAGGGGAGCCCTAGCCTTAGCGCTAGGGGAGCCCTAGCCTAAAGCCTAGGGGTGCCCTAGCCTGAAGGCCAGGGGAGCCCTAGCCTTAGCGCTAGGGGAGCCCTAGCCTAAAGCCTAGGGGTGCCCTAGCCTGAAGGCCAGGGGAGCCCTAGCCTTAGCGCTAGGCGAGCCCTAGCCTAAAGCCTAGGGGTGCCCTAGCCTGAAGGCCAGGGGAGCCCTAGCCTTAGCGCTAGGGGAGCCCTAGCCTAAAGCCTAGGGGTGCCCTAGCCTGAAGGCTAGGGGAGCCCTAGCCTTAGCGCTAGGGGAGCCCTAGCCTAAAGCCTAGGGGTGCCCTAGCCTGAAGGCTAGGGGAGCCCTAACCTTAGCGCTAGGGGAGCCCTAGCCTAAAGCCTAGGGGTGCCCTAGCCTGAAGGCTAGGGGAGACCTAGCCTTAGCGCTAGGGGAGCCCTAGCCT
This sequence comes from Tenrec ecaudatus, assembly GCF_050624435.1. Taxonomy (NCBI): domain Eukaryota; kingdom Metazoa; phylum Chordata; class Mammalia; order Afrosoricida; family Tenrecidae; genus Tenrec; species Tenrec ecaudatus. Next base: position 298,740 of record NW_027459376.1, on the reverse strand, counting down.
AAAGCCTAGGGGTGCCCTAGCCTGAAGGCTAGGGGAGCCCTAGCCTTAGCGCTAGGGGAGCCCTAGCCTAAAGCCTAGGGGTGCCCTAGCCTGAAGGCTAGGGGAGCCCTAGCCTTAGCGCTAGGGGAGCCCTAGCCTAAAGCCTAGGGGTGCCCTAGCCTGAAGGCCAGGGGAGCCCTAGCCTTAGCGCTAGGGGAGCCCTAGCCTAAAGCCTAGGGGTGCCCTAGCCTGAAGGCCAGGGGAGCCCTAGCCTTAGCGCTAGGGGAGCCCTAGGCTAAAGGCTAGGGGTGCCCTAGCCTGAAGGCCAGGGGAGCCCTAGCCTTAGCGCTAGGGGAGCCCTAGCCTAAAGCCTAGGGGTGCCCTAGCCTGAAGGCCAGGGGAGCCCTAGCCTTAGCGCTAGGGGAGCCCTAGCCTAAAGCCTAGGGGTGCCCTAGCCTGAAGGCCAGGGGAGCCCTAGCCTTAGCGCTAGGGGAGACCTAGCCTAAAGCCTAGGGGTGCCCTAGCCTGAAGGCCAGGGGAGCCCTAGCCTTAGCGCTAGGGGAGCCCTAGCCTAAAGCCTAGGGGTGCCCTAGCCTGAAGGCCAGGGGAGCCCTAGCCTTAGCGCTAGGGGAGCCCTAGCCTAAAGCCTAGGGGTGCCCTAGCCTGAAGGCCAGGGGAGCCCTAGCCTTAGCGCTAGGGGAGCCCTAGCCTAAAGCCTAGGGGTGCCCTAGCCTGAAGGCCAGGGGAGCCCTAGCCTTAGCGCTAGGGGAGCCCTAGCCTAAAGCCTAGGGGTGCCCTAGCCTGAAGGCCAGGGGAGCCCTAGCCTTAGCGCTAGGGGAACCCTAGCCTAAAGCCTAGGGGTGCCCTAGCCTGAAGGCTAGGGGAGCCCTAGCCTGAAGGCTAGGGGAGCCCTAGCCTTAGCCTAGGGGAGCCCTAGCCTAAAGCCAGGGGTGCCCTAGCCTGAAGGCTAGGGGAGCCCTAGCCTTAGCCTAGGGGTGCCCTAGCCTGAAGGCTAGGGGAGCCCTAGCCTTAGCCTAGGGGAGCCTAAAGCCTAGGGGTGCCCTAGCCTGAAGGCTAGGGGAGCCCTAGCCTTATCCTAGGGGAGCCTAAAGCCAAGGGGTGCCCTAGCCTGAAGGCTAGGGGAGCCCTAGCCTTAGCCTAGGGGAGCCTAAAGCCTTGGGGTGCCCTAGCCTGAAGGCTAGGGGAGCGCTAGCCTTAGCCTAGGGGAGCCTAAAGCCTAGGGGTGCCCTAGCCTGATGGCTAGGCGAGCCCTAGCCTTAGCCTAGGGGAGCCTAAAGCCTAGGGGTGCCCTAGCCTGAAGGCTAGGGGAGCCCTAGCCTTAGCCTAGGGGAGCCTAAAGCCTAGGGGTGCCCTAGCCTGAAGGCTAGGGGAGCCCTAGCCTTAGCCTAGGGGAGCCTAAAGCCTAGGGGTGCCCTAGCCTGAAGGCTAGGGGAGCCCTAGCCTTAGCCTAGGGGAGCCTAAAGCCTAGGGGTGCCCTAGCCTGAAGGCTAGGGGAGCCCTAGCCTTAGCCTAGGGGAGCCCTAGCCTAAAGCCTAGGGGTGCCCTAGCCTGAAGGCTAGGGGAGCCCTAGCCTTAGCCTAGGGGAGCCTAAAGCCTAGGGGTGCCCTATCCTGAAGGCTAGGGGAGCCCTAGCCTTAGCCTAGGGGAGCCCTAGCCTAAAGCCTAGGGGTGCCCTAGCCTGAAGGCTAGGGGAGCCCAGCCTTAGCCTAGGGGAGCCCTAGCCTAAAGCCTAGGGGTGCCCTAGCCTGAAGGCTAGGGGAGCCCTAGCCTTAGCCTAGGGGACCCCTAGCCTAAAGCCTAGGGGTGCCCTAGCCTGAAGGCTAGGGGAGCCCTAGCCTTAGCCTAGGGGAGCCCTAGCCTAAAGCCTAGGGGTGCCCTAGCCTGAAGGCTAGGGGAGCCCTAGCCTTAGCCTAGGGGAGCCCTAGCCTAAAGCCTAGGGGTGCCCTAGCCTGAAGGCTAAGGGAGCGCTAGCCTTAGCCTAAGGGAGCCCTAGCCTAAAGCCTAGGGGTGCCCTAGCCTGAAGGCTAGGGGAGCCCTAGCCTTAGCCTAGGGGAGCCCTAGCCTAAAGCCTAGGGGTGCCCTAGCCTGAAGGCTAGCGGAGCCCTAGCCTTAGCCTAGGGGAGCCCTAGTCTAAAGCCTAGGGGTGCCCTAGCCTGAAGGCTAGGGGAGCCCTAGCCTTAGCCTAGGGAAGCCCTAGCCTAAAGCCTAGGGGTGCCCTAGCCTGAAGGCTAGAGGAGCCCTAGCCTTAGCCTAGGGTAGCCCTAGCCTAAAGCCTAGGGGTGCCCTAACCTGAAGGCTAGGGGAGCCCTAGCCTTAGCCTAGGGGAGCCCTAGCCTAAAGCCTAGGGGTGCCCTAGCCTGAAGGCTAGGGGAGCCCCGGCCTTAGCCTAGGGGAGCCCTAGCCTAAAGCCTAGGGGTGCCCTAGCCTGAAGGCTAGGGGAGCCCTGGCCTTAGCCTAGGGGAGCCTAAAGCCAAGGGGTGCCCTAGCCTGAAGTCTAGGGGAGCCCTAGCCTTAGCCTAGGGGACCCTAAAGCATAGGGGTGCCCTAGCCTGAAGGCTAGGGGAGCCCTATCCTTAGCCTAGGGGAGCCTAAAGCCTAGGGGTGCCCTAGCCTGAAGGCTAGGGGAGCCCTAGCTTAGCCTAGGGGAGCCTAAAGCCTAGGGGTGCCCTAGCCTGAAGGCTAGGGGAGCCCCAGCCTTAGCCTAGGGGAGCCTAAAGCCTAGGGGTGCCCTAGCCTGAAGGCCAGGGGAGCCCTAGCCTTAGCGCTAGGGGAGCCCTAGCCTAAAGCCTAGGGGTGCCCTAGCCTGAAGGCCAGGGGAGCCCTAGCCTTAGCGCTAGGGGAGCCCTAGCCTAAAGCCTAGGGGTGCCCTAGCCTGAAGGCCAGGGGAGCCCTAGCCTTAGCGCTAGGGGAGCCCTAGCCTAAAGCCTAGGGGTGCCCTAGCCTGAAGGCCAGGGGAGCCCTAGCCTTAGCGCTAGGGGAGCCCTAGCCTAAAGCCTAGGGGTGCCCTAGCCTGAAGGCCAGGGGAGCCCTAGCCTTAGCGCTAGGGGAGCCCTAGCCTAAAGCCTAGGGGTGCCCTAGCCTGAAGGCCAGGGGAGCCCTAGCCTTAGCGCTAGGGGAGCCCTAGCCTAAAGCCTAGGGGTGCCCTAGCCTGAAGGCTAGGGGAGCCCTAGCCTGAAGGCTAGGGGAGCCCTAGCCTTAGCCTAGGGGAGCCCTAGCCTAAAGCCTAGGGGTGCCCTAGCCTGAAGGCTAGGGGAGCCCTAGCCTTAGCCTAGGGGAACCCAAAGCCTAGGGGTGCCCTAGCCTGAAGGCTAGGGGAGCCCTAGCCTTAGCCTAGGGGAGACCAAAGCCTAGGGGTGCCCTAGCCTGAAGGCTAGGGGAGCCCTAGCCTTAGGCTAGGGGAGCCCTAGCCTAAAGCCTAGTGGTGCCCTAGACTGAAGGCTAGGGGAGCCCTAGCCTTAGCCTAGGGGAGCCCTAGCCTAAAGCCTAGGGGTGCCCTAGCCTGAAGGCTAGGGGAGCCCTAGCCTTAGCCTAGGGGAGCCCTAGCCTAAAGCCAGGGGTGCCCTAGCCTGAAGGCTAGGGGAGCCCTAGCCTTAGCCTAGGGGTGCCCTAGCCTGAAGGCTAGGGGAGCCCTAGCCTTAGCCTAGGGGAGCCTAAAGCCTAGGGGTGCCCTAGCCTGAAGGCTAGGGGAGCCCTAGCCTTATCCTAGGGGAGCCTAAAGCCTAGGGGTGCCCTAGCCTGAAGGCTAGGGGAGCCCTAGCCTTAGCCTAGGGGAGCCTAAAGCCTTGGGGTGCCCTAGCCTGAAGGCTAGGGGAGCGCTAGCCTTAGCCTAGGGGAGCCTAAAGCCTAGGGGTGCCCTAGCCTGAAGGCTAGGCGAGCCCTAGCCTTAGCCTAGGGGAGCCTAAAGCCTAGGGGGGCCCTAGCCTGAAGGCTAGGGGAGCCCTAGCCTTAGCCTAGGGGAGCCTAAAGCCTAGGGGTGCCCTAGCCTGAAGGCTAGGGGAGCCCTAGCCTTAGCCTAGGGGAGCCTAAAGCCTAGGGGTGCCCTAGCCTGAAGGCTAGGGGAGCCCTAGCCTTAGCCTAGGGGAGCCCTAGCCTAAAGCCTAGGGGTGCCCTAGCCTGAAGGCTAGGGGAGCCCTAGCCTTAGCCTAGGGGAGCCTAAAGCCTAGGGGTGCCCTATCCTGAAGGCTAGGGGAGCCCTAGCCTTAGCCTAGGGGAGCCCTAGCCTAAAGCCTAGGGGTGCCCTAGCCTGAAGGCTAGGGGAGCCCAGCCTTAGCCTAGGGGAGCCCTAGCCTAAAGCCTAGGGGTGCCCTAGCCTGAAGGCTAGGGGAGCCCTAGCCTTAGCCTAGGGGACCCCTAGCCTAAAGCCTAGGGGTGCCCTAGCCTGAAGGCTAGGGGAGCCCTAGCCTTAGCCTAGGGGAGCCCTAGCCTAAAGCCTAGGGGTGCCCTAGCCTGAAGGCTAGGGGAGCCCTAGCCTTAGCCTAGGGGAGCCCTAGCCTAAAGCCTAGGGGTGCCCTAGCCTGAAGGCTAAGGGAGCCCTAGCCTTAGCCTAGGGGAGCCCTAGCCTAAAGCCTAGGGGTGCCCTAGCCTGAAGGCTAGGGGAGCCCTAGCCTTAGCCTAGGGGAGCCCTAGCCTAAAGCCTAGTCGTGCCCTAGCCTGAAGGCTAGGGGAGCCCTAGCCTTAGCCTAGGGGAGCCCTAGTCTAAAGCCTAGGGGTGCCCTAGCCTGAAGGCTAGGGGAGCCCTAGCCTTAGCCTAGGGGAGCCCTAGCCTAAAGCCTAGGGGTGCCCTAGCCTGAAGGCTAGGGGAGCCCTAGCCTTAGCCTAGGGTAGCCCTAGCCTAAAGCCTAGGGGTGCCCTAACCTGAAGGCTAGGGGAGCCCTAGCCTTAGCCTAGGGGAGCCCTAGCCTAAAGCCTAGGGGTGCCCTAGCCTGAAGGCTAGGGGAGCCCCGGCCTTAGCCTAGGGGAGCCCTAGCCTAAAGCCTAGGGGTGCCCTAGCCTGAAGGTTAGGGGAGCCCTGGCCTTAGCCTAGGGGAGCCTAAAGCCAAGGGGTGCCCTAGCCTGAAGGCTAGGGGAGCCCTAGCCTTAGCCTAGGGGAGCCTAAAGCGTAGGGGTGCCCTAGCCTGAAGGCTAGGTGAGCCCTAGCCTTAGCCTAGGGGAGCCTAAAGCCTAGGGGTGCCCTAGCCTGAAGGCTAGGGGAGCCCTAGCTTAGCCTAGGGGAGCCTAAAGCCTAGGGGTGCCCTAGCCTGAAGGCTAGGGGAGCCCCAGCCTTAGCCTAGGGGAGCCTAAAGCCTAGGGGTGCCCTAGCCTGAAGGCTAGGGGAGCCCCAGCCTTAGCCTAGGGGAGCCTAAAGCCTAGGGGTGCCCTAGCCTGAAGGCTAGGGGAGCCCCAGCCTTAGCCTAGGGGAGCCTAAAGCCTAGGGGTGCCCTAGCCTGAAGGCTAGGGGAGCCCCAGCCTTAGCCTAGGGGAGCCTAAAGCCTAGGGGTGCCCTAGCCTGAAGGCTAGGGGAGCCCCAGCCTTAGCCTAGGGGAGCCTAAAGCCTAGGGGTGCCCTAGCCTGAAGGCTAGGGGAGCCCCAGCCTTAGCCTAGGGGAGCCTAAAGCCTAGGGGTGCCCTAGCCTGAAGGCTAGGGGAGCCCCAGCCTTAGCCTAGGGGAGCCTAAAGCCTGGTGGTGCCCTAGACTGAAGGCTAGGGGAGCCCCAGCCTTAGCTTAGGGGAGCCTAAAGCCTGGGGGTGCCCTAACCTGAAGGCTAGGGGAGCCCCAGCCTTAGCCTAGGGGAGCCTAAAGCCTAGGGGTGCCCTAACCTGAAGGCTAGGGGAGCCCCAGCCTTAGGCTAGGGGAGCCTAAAGCCTAGGGGTGCCCTAGCCTGAAGGCTAGGGGAGCCCTAGCCTTAGGCTAGGGGAGCCTAAAGCCTAGGGGTGCCCTAGCCTGAAGGCTAGGGAAGCCCTAGCCTTAGCCTAGGGGAGCCTAAAGCCTAGGGGTGCCTAGCCTGAAGGCTAGGGGAGCCCTAGCCTTAGCCTAGGGGAGCCTAAAGCCTAGGGGTGCCCTAGCCTGAAGGCTAGGGGAGCCCTAGCCTTAGCCTAGGGGAGCCCTAGCCTAAAGCCTAGGGGTGCCCTAGCCTGAAGGCTAGGGGAGCCCTAGCCTTAGCCTAGGGGAGCCTAAAGCCTAGGGGTGCCCTAGCCTGAAGGCTAGGGGAGCCCTAGCCTTAGCCTAGGGGAGCCTAAAGCCTAGGGGTGCCCTACCCTGAAGGCTAGGGGAGCCCTAGCCTTATCCTAGGGGAGCCCTAGCCTAAAGCCTAGGGGTTCCCTAGCCTGAAGGCTAGGGGAGCCCTAGCCTTAGCCTAGGGGAGCCTAAAGCCTAGGGGTGCCCTAGCCTGAAGGCTAGGGGAGCCCTAGCCTTAGCCTAGGGGAGCCTAAAGCCTAGGGGTACCCTAGCCTGAAGGCTAGGGGAGCCCTAGCCTTAGCCTAGGGGAGCCCTAGCCTAAAGCCTAGGGGTGCCCTAGCCTGAAGGCTAGGGGAGCCCTAGCCTTAGCCTAGGGTAGCCCTAGCCTAAAGCCTAGGGGTGCCCTAACCTGAAGGCTAGGGGAGCCCTAGCCTTAGCCTAGGGGAGCCCTAGCCTAAAGCCTAGGGGTGCCCTAGCCTGAAGGCTAGGGGAGCCCCGGCCTTAGCCTAGGGGAGCCCTAGCCTAAAGCCTAGGGGTGCCCTAGCCTGAAGGCTAGGGGAGCCCTGGCCTTAGCCTAGGGGAGCCTAAAGCCAAGGGGTGCCCTAGCCTGAAGGCTAGGGGAGCCCTAGCCTTAGCCTAGGGGAGCCTAAAGCGTAGGGGTGCCCTAGCCTGAAGGCTAGGGGAGCCCTAGCCTTAGCCTAGGGGAGCCTAAAGCCTAGGGGTGCCCTAGCCTGAAGGCTAGGGGAGCCCTAGCTTAGCCTAGGGGAGCCTAAAGCCTAGGGGTGCCCTAGCCTGAAGGCTAGGGGAGCCCCAGCCTTAGCCTAGGGGAGCCTAAAGCCTAGGGGTGCCCTAGCCTGAAGGCTAGGGGAGCCCCAGCCTTAGCCTAGGGGAGCCTAAAGCCTAGGGGTGCCCTAGCCTGAAGGCTAGGGGAGCCCCAGCCTTAGCCTAGGGGAGCCTAAAGCCTAGGGGTGCCCTAGCCTGAAGGCTAGGGGAGCCCCAGCCTTAGCCTAGGGGAGCCTAAAGCCTAGGGGTGCCCTAGCCTGAAGGCTAGGGGAGCCCCAGCCTTAGCCTAGGGGAGCCTAAAGCCTAGGGGTGCCCTAGCCTGAAGGCTAGGGGAGCCCCAGCCTTAGCCTAGGGGAGCCTAAAGCCTAGGGGTGCCATAGCCTGAAGGCTAGGGGAGCCCCAGCCTTAGCCTAGGGGAGCCTAAAGCCTGGTGGTGCCCTAGACTGAAGGCTAGGGGAGCCCCAGCCTTAGCTTAGGGGAGCCTAAAGCCTGGGGGTGCCCTAACCTGAAGGCTAGGGGAGCCCCAGCCTTAGCCTAGGGGAGCCTAAAGCCTAGGGGTGCCCTAACCTGAAGGCTAGGGGAGCCCCAGCCTTAGGCTAGGGGAGCCTAAAGCCTAGGGGTGCCCTAGCCTGAAGGCTAGGGGAGCCCTAGCCTTAGGCTAGGGGAGCCTAAAGCCTAGCGGTGCCCTAGCCTGAAGGCTAGGGAAGCCCTAGCCTTAGCCTAGGGGAGCCTAAAGCCTAGGGGTGCCTAGCCTGAAGGCTAGGGGAGCCCTAGCCTTAGCCTAGGGGAGCCTAAAGCCTAGGGGTGCCCTAGCCTGAAGGCTAGGGGAGCCCTAGCCTTAGCCTAGGGGAGCCCTAGCCTAAAGCCTAGGGGTGCCCTAGCCTGAAGGCTAGGGGAGCCCTAGCCTTAGCCTAGGGGAGCCTAAAGCCTAGGGGTGCCCTAGCCTGAAGGCTAGGGGAGCCCTAGCCTTAGCCTAGGGGAGCCTAAAGCCTAGGGGTGCCCTAGCCTGAAGGCTAGGGGAGCCCTAGCCTTATCCTAGGGGAGCCCTAGCCTAAAGCCTAGGGGTGCCCTAGCCTGAAGGCTAGGGGAGCCCTAGCCTTAGCCTAGGGGAGCCTAAAGCCTAGGGGTGCCCTAGCCTGAAGGCTAGGGGAGCCCTAGCCTTAGCCTAGGGGAGCCTAAAGCCTAGGGGTACCCTAGCCTGAAGGCTAGGGGAGCCCTAGCCTTAGCCTAGGGGAGCCCTAGCCTAAAGCCTAGGCGTGCCCTAGCCTGAAGGCTAGGGGAGCCCTACCCTTAGCCTAGGGGAGCCTAAATCCTAGGGGTGCCCTAGCCTGAAGGCTAGGGGAGCCCTAGCCTTAGCCTAGGGGAGCCTAAAGCCTAGAGGTGCCCTAGCCTGAAGGCTAGGGGAGCCCTAGCCTTAGCCTAGGGGAGCCTAAAGCCTAGGGGTGACCTAGCCTGAAGGCTAGGGGAGCCCTAGCCTTAGCCTAGGGGAGCCTAAAGCCTAGGGGTGCCCTAGCCTTAGCCTCGGGGAGCCTAAAGCCTAGGGGTGCCCTAGCCTGAAGGCTAGGGGAGCCCTAGCCTTAGCCTAGGGGAGCCCTAGCCTAAAGCCTAGGGGTGCCCTAGCCTGAAGGCTAGGGGAGCCCTAGCCTTAGCCTAGGAGAGCCTAAAGCCTAGGGGTGCCCTAGCCTGAAGGCTAGGGGAGCCCTAGCCTTAGCCTAGGGGAGCCTAAAGCCTAGGGGTGCCCTAGCCTGAAGGCTAGGGGAGCCCTAGCCTTATCCTAGGGGAGCCTAAAGCCTAGGGGTGCCCTAGCCTGAAGGCTAGGGGAGCCCTAGCCTTAGCCTAGGGGAGCCTAAAGCCTTGGGGTGCCCTAGCCTGAAGGCTAGGGGAGCGCTAGCCTTAGCCTAGGGGAGCCTAAAGCCTAGGGGTGCCCTAGCCTGAAGGCTAGGCGAGCCCTAGCCTTAGCCTAGGGGAGCCTAAAGCCTAGGGGTGCCCTATCCTGAAGGCTAGGGGAGCCCTAGCCTTAGCCTAGGGGAGCCTAAAGCCTAGGGGTGCCCTAGCCTGAAGGCTAGGGGAGCCCTAGCCTTAGCCTAGGGGAGCCTAAAGCCTAGGGGTGCCCTAGCCTGAAGGCTAGGGGAGCCCTAGCCTTAGCCTAGGGGAGCCTAAAGCCTAGGGGTGCCCTAGCCTGAAGGCTAGGGGAGCCCTAGCCTTAGCCTAGGGGAGCCCTAGCCTAAAGCCTAGGGGTGCCCTAGCCTGAAGGCTAGGGGAGCCCTAGCCTTAGCCTAGGGGAGCCTAAAGCCTAGGGGTGCCCTATCCTGAAGGCTAGGGGAGCCCTAGCCTTAGCCTAGGGGAGCCCTAGCCTAAAGCCTAGGGGTGCCCTAGCCTGAAGGCTAGGGGAGCCCAGCCTTAGCCTAGGGGAGCCCTAGCCTAAAGCCTAGGGGTGCCCTAGCCTGAAGGCTAGCGGAGCCCTAGCCTTAGCCTAGGGGAGCCCTAGTCTAAAGCCTAGGGGTGCCCTAGCCTGAAGGCTAGGGGAGCCCTAGCCTTAGCCTAGGGAAGCCCTAGCCTAAAGCCTAGGGGTGCCCTAGCCTGAAGGCTAGGGGAGCCCTAGCCTTAGCCTAGGGTAGCCCTAGCCTAAAGCCTAGGGGTGCCCTAACCTGAAGGCTAGGGGAGCCCTAGCCTTAGCCTAGGGGAGCCCTAGCCTAAAGCCTAGGGGTGCCCTAGCCTGAAGGCTAGGGGAGCCCCGGCCTTAGCCTAGGGGAGCCCTAGCCTAAAGCCTAGGGGTGCCCTAGCCTGAAGGCTAGGGGAGCCCTGGCCTTAGCCTAGGGGAGCCTAAAGCCAAGGGGTGCCCTAGCCTGAAGTCTAGGGGAGCCCTAGCCTTAGCCTAGGGGAGCCTAAAGCGTAGGGGTGCCCTAGCCTGAAGGCTAGGGGAGCCCTAGCCTTAGCCTAGGGGAGCCTAAAGCCTAGGGGTGCCCTAGCCTGAAGGCTAGGGGAGCCGTAGCTTAGCCTAGGGGAGCCTAAAGCCTAGGGGTGCCCTAGCCTGAAGGCTAGGGGAGCCCCAGCCTTAGCCTAGGGGAGCCTAAAGCCTAGGGGTGCCCTAGCCTGAAGGCCAGGGGAGCCCTAGCCTTAGCGCTAGGGGAGCCCTAGCCTAAAGCCTAGGGGTGCCCTAGCCTGAAAGCCAGGGGAGTCCTAGCCTTAGCGCTAGGGGAGCCCTAGCCTAAAGCCTAGGGGTGCCCTAGCCTGAAGGCCAGGGGAGCCCTAGCCTTAGCGCTAGGGGAGCCCTAGCCTAAAGCCTAGGGGTGCCCTAGCCTGAAGGCCAGGGGAGCCCTAGCCTTAGCGCTAGGGGAGCCCTAGCCTAAAGCCTAGGGGTGCCCTAGCCTGAAGGCCAGGGGAGCCCTAGCCTTAGCGCTAGGGGAGCCCTAGCCTAAAGCCTAGGGGTGCCCTAGCCTGAAGGCCAGGGGAGCCCTAGCCTTAGCGCTAGGGGAGCCCTAGCCTAAAGCCTAGGGGTGCCCTAGCCTGAAGGCTAGGGGAGCCCTAGCCTGAAGGCTAGGGGAGCCCTAGCCTTAGCCTAGGGGAGCCCTAGCCTAAAGCCTAGGGGTGCCCTAGCCTGAAGGCTAGGGGAGCCCTAGCCTTAGCCTAGGGGAACCCAAAGCCTAGGGGTGCCCTAGCCTGAAGGCTAGGGGAGCCCTAGCCTTAGCCTAGGGGAGACCAAAGCCTAGGGGAGCCCTAGCCTGAAGGCTAGGGGAGCCCTAGCCTTAGCCTAGGGGAGCCCTAGCCTAAAGCCTAGGGGTGCCCTAGCCTGAAGGCTAGGGGAGCCCTAGCCTTAGCCTAGGGGAGCCCTAGCCTAAAGCCTATTGGTGCCCTAGACTGAAGGCTAGGGGAGCCCTAGCCTTAGCCTAGGGGAGCCCTAGCCTAAAGCCTAGGGGTGCCCTAGCCTGAAGGCTAGGGGAGCCCTAGCCTTAGCCTAGGGGAGCCCTAGCCTAAAGCCAGGGGTGCCCTAGCCTGAAGGCTAGGGGAGCCCTAGCCTTAGCCTAGGGGTGCCCTAGCCTGAAGGCTAGGGGAGCCCTAGCCTTAGCCTAGGGGAGCCTAAAGCCTAGGGGTGCCCTAGCCTGAAGGCTAGGGGAGCCCTAGCCTAAAGCCTAGGGGTGCCCTAGCCTGAAGGCTAGGGGAGCCCTAGCCTTAGCCTAGGGGAGCCCTAGCCTAAAGCCTAGGGGTGCCCTAGCCTGAAGGCTAGGGGAGCCCTAGCCTTAGCCTAGGGGAGCCCTAGCCTAAAGCCTAGGGGTGCCCTAGCCTGAAGGCTAAGGGAGCCCTAGCCTTAGCCTAGGGGAGCCCTAGCCTAAAGCCTAGGGGTGCCCTAGCCTGAAGGCTAGGGGAGCCCTAGCCTTAGCCTAGGGGAGCCCTAGCCTAAAGCCTAGTCGTGCCCTAGCCTGAAGGCTAGGGGAGCCCTAGCCTTAGCCTAGGGGAGCCCTAGTCTAAAGCCTAGGGGTGCCCTAGCCTGAAGGCTAGGGGAGCCCTAGCCTTAGCCTAGGGGAGCCCTAGCCTAAAGCCTAGGGGTGCCCTAGCCTGAAGGCTAGGGGAGCCCTAGCCTTAGCCTAGGGTAGCCCTAGCCTAAAGCCTAGGGGTGCCCTAACCTGAAGGCTAGGGGAGCCCTAGCCTTAGCCTAGGGGAGCCCTAGCCTAAAGCCTAGGGGTGCCCTAGCCTGAAGGCTAGGGGAGCCCCGGCCTTAGCCTAGGGGAGCCCTAGCCTAAAGCCTAGGGGTGCCCTAGCCTGAAGGCTAGGGGAGCCCTGGCCTTAGCCTAGGGGAGCCTAAAGCCAAGGGGTGCCCTAGCCTGAAGGCTAGGGGAGCCCTAGCCTTAGCCTACGGGAGCCTAAAGCGTAGGGGTGCCCTAGCCTGAAGGCTAGGGGAGCCCTAGCCTTAGCCTAGGGGAGCCTAAAGCCTAGGGGTGCCCTAGCCTGAAGGCTAGGGGAGCCCCAGCCTTAGCCTAGGGGAGCCTAAAGCCTGGTGGTGCCCTAGACTGAAGGCTAGGGGAGCCCCAGCCTTAGCTTAGGGGAGCCTAAAGCCTGGGGGTGCCCTAACCTGAAGGCTAGGGGAGCCCCAGCCTTAGCCTAGGGGAGCCTAAAGCCTAGGGGTGCCCTAACCTGAAGGCTAGGGGAGCCCCAGCCTTAGGCTAGGGGAGCCTAAAGCCTAGGGGTGCCCTAGCCTGAAGGCTAGGGGAGCCCTAGCCTTAGGCTAGGGGAGCCTAAAGCCTAGGGGTGCCCTAGCCTGAAGGCTAGGGGAGCCCTAGCCTTAGCCTAGGGGAGCCTAAAGCCTAGGGGTGCCTAGCCTGAAGGCTAGGGGAGCCCTAGCCTTAGCCTAGGGGAGCCTAAAGCCTAGGGGTGCCCTAGCCTGAAGGCTAGGGGAGCCCTAGCCTAAAGCCTAGGGGTGCTCTAGCCTGAAGGCTAGGGGAGCCCTAGCCTTAGCCTAGGGGAGCCTAAAGCCTAGGGGTGCCCTAGCCTGAAGGCTAGGGGAGCCCTAGCCTTAGCCTAGGGGAGCCTAAAGCCTAGGGGTGCCCTAGCCTGAAGGCTAGGGGAGCCCTAGCCTTATCCTAGGGGAGCCCTAGCCTAAAGCCTTGGGGTGCCCTAGCCTGAAGGCTAGGGGAGCCCTAGCCTTAGCCTAGGGGAGCCTAAAGCCTAGGGGTGCCCTAGCCTGAAGGCTAGGGGAGCCCTAGCCTTAGCCTAGGGGAGCCTAAAGCCTAGGGGTGCCCTAGCCTGAAGGCTAGGGGAGCCCTAGCCTTAGCCTAGGGGAGCCCTAGCCTAAAGCCTAGGCGTGCCCTAGCCTGAAGGCTAGGGGAGCCCTACCCTTAGCCTAGGGGAGCCTAAATCCTAGGGGTGCCCTAGCCTGAAGGCTAGGGGAGCCCTAGCCTTAGCCTAGGGGAGCCCTAGCCTAAAGCCTAGGGGTGCCCTAGCCTGAAGGCTAGGGGAGCCCTAGCCTTAGCCTAGGAGAGCCTAAAGCCTAGGGGTGCCCTAGCCTGAAGGCTAGGGGAGCCCTAGCCTTAGCCTAGGGGAGCCTAAAGCCTAGGGGTGCCCTAGCCTGAAGGCTAGGGGAGCCCTAGCCTTAGCCTAGGGGAGCCTAAAGCCTAGGGGTGCCCTAGCCTGAAGGCTAGGGGAGCCCTAGCCTTAGCCTAGGGGAGCCTAAAGCCTGGGGGTGCCCTAACCTGAAGGCTAGGGGAGCCCCAGCCTTAGCCTAGGGGAGCCTAAAGCCTAGGGGTGCCCTAGCCTGAAGGCTAGGGGAGCCCCGGCCTTAGCCTAGGGGAGCCCTAGCCTAAAGCCTAGGGGTGCCCTAGCCTGAAGGCTAGGGGAGCCCTGGCCTTAGCCTAGGGGAGCCTAAAGCCAAGGGGTGCCCTAGCCTGAAGGCTAGGGGAGCCCTAGCCTTAGCCTACGGGAGCCTAAAGCGTAGGGGTGCCCTAGCCTGAAGGCTAGGGGAGCCCTAGCCTTAGCCTAGGGGAGCCTAAAGCCTAGGGGTGCCCTAGCCTGAAGGCTAGGGGAGCCCCAGCCTTAGCCTAGGGGAGCCTAAAGCCTGGTGGTGCCCTAGACTGAAGGCTAGGGGAGCCCCAGCCTTAGCTTAGGGGAGCCTAAAGCCTGGGGGTGCCCTAACCTGAAGGCTAGGGGAGCCCCAGCCTTAGCCTAGGGGAGCCTAAAGCCTAGGGGTGCCCTAACCTGAAGGCTAGGGGAGCCCCAGCCTTAGGCTAGGGGAGCCTAAAGCCTAGGGGTGCCCTAGCCTGAAGGCTAGGGGAGCCCTAGCCTTAGGCTAGGGGAGCCTAAAGCCTAGGGGTGCCCTAGCCTGAAGGCTAGGGGAGCCCTAGCCTTAGCCTAGGGGAGCCTAAAGCCTAGGGGTGCCTAGCCTGAAGGCTAGGGGAGCCCTAGCCTTAGCCTAGGGGAGCCTAAAGCCTAGGGGTGCCCTAGCCTGAAGGCTAGGGGAGCCCTAGCCTTAGCCTAGGGGAGCCCTAGCCTAAAGCCTAGGGGTGCTCTAGCCTGAAGGCTAGGGGAGCCCTAGCCTTAGCCTAGGGGAGCCTAAAGCCTAGGGGTGCCCTAGCCTGAAGGCTAGGGGAGCCCTAGCCTTAGCCTAGGGGAGCCTAAAGCCTAGGGGTGCCCTAGCCTGAAGGCTAGGGGAGCCCTAGCCTTATCCTAGGGGAGCCCTAGCCTAAAGCCTTGGGGTGCCCTAGCCTGAAGGCTAGGGGAGCCCTAGCCTTAGCCTAGGGGAGCCTAAAGCCTAGGGGTGCCCTAGCCTGAAGGCTAGGGGAGCCCTAGCCTTAGCCTAGGGGAGCCTAAAGCCTAGGGGTGCCCTAGCCTGAAGGCTAGGGGAGCCCTAGCCTTAGCCTAGGGGAGCCCTAGCCTAAAGCCTAGGCGTGCCCTAGCCTGAAGGCTAGGGGAGCCCTACCCTTAGCCTAGGGGAGCCTAAATCCTAGGGGTGCCCTAGCCTGAAGGCTAGGGGAGCCCTAGCCTTAGCCTAGGGGAGCCCTAGCCTAAAGCCTAGGGGTGCCCTAGCCTGAAGGCTAGGGGAGCCCTAGCCTTAGCCTAGGAGAGCCTAAAGCCTAGGGGTGTCCTAGCCTGAAGGCTAGGGGAGCCCTAGCCTTAGCCTAGGGGAGCCTAAAGCCTAGGGGTGCCCTAGCCTGAAGGCTAGGGGAGCCCTAGCCTTAGCCTAGGGGAGCCTAAAGCCTAGGGGTGCCCTAGCCTGAAGGCTAGGGGAGCCCTAGCCTTAGCCTAGGGGAGCCTAAAGCCTAGGGGTGCCGTAGCCTGAAGGCTAGGGGAGCCCTAGCCTTAGCCTAGGGGACCCTAAAGCCTAGGGGTGCCCTAGCCTGAAGGCTAGGGGAGCCCTAGCCTTAGCCTAGGGGAGCCTAAAGCCTAGGGGTGCCCTAGCCTGAAGGCTAGGGGATCCCTAGCCTTAGCCTAGGGGAGCCTAAAGCCTAGGGGTGCCCTAGCCTGAAGGCTAGGGGAGCCCTAGCCTTAGCCTAGGGGAGCCTAAAGCCTAGGGGTGCCCTAGCCTGAAGGCTAGGGGACCCTAGCCTTAGCCTAGGGGAGCCCTAGCCTTAGCCTAGGGGAGCCTAAAGCCTAGGGGTGGCCTAGCCTGAAGGCTAGGGGAGCGCTAGCCTTAGCCTAGGGGAGCCTAAAGCCTAGGGGTGCCCTAGCCTGAAGGCTAGGGGAGTGCTAGCCTTAGCCTAGGGGAGCCTAAAGCCTAGGGGTGCCCTAGCCTGAAGGCTAGGGGAGCGCTAGCCTTAGCCTAGGGGAGCCTAAAGCCTAGGGGTGCCCTAGCCTGAAGGCTAGGGGAGCGCTAGCCTTAGCCTAGGGGAGCCTAAAGCCTAGGGGTGCCCTAGCCTGAAGGCTAGGTGAGCGCTAGCCTTAGCCTAGGGGAGCCTAAAGCCTAGGGGTGCCCTAGCCTGAAGGCTAGGGGAGCCCTAGCCTTAGCCTTGGGGAGCCTAAAGCCTAGGGGTGCCCTAGCCTGAAGGCTAGGGGAGCCCTAGCCTTAGCCTAGGGGAGCCTAAATCCTAGGGGTGCCCTAGCCTGAAGGCTAGGGGAGCCCTAGCCTTAGCCTAGGGGAGCCTAAAGCCTAGGGGTGCCCTAGCCTGAAGGCTATGGGAGCCCTAGCCTTAGCCTAGGGGAGCCTAAAGCCTAGGGGTGCCCTAGCCTGAAGGCTAGCGGAGCCCTAGCCTTAGCCTAGGGGAGCCTAAAGCCTAGGGGTGCCCTAGCCTGAAGGCTAGGGGAGCCCTAGCCTTAGCCTAGGGGAGCCTAAAGCCTAGGGGTGCCCTAGCCTGAAGGTAGGGGAGCCCTAGCCTTAGCCTAGGGGAGCCTAAAGCCTAGGGGTGCCCTAGCCTGAAGGCTAGGGGAGCCCTAGCCTAAAGCCTAGGGGTGCCCTAGCCTGAAGGCTAGGGGAGCCCTAGCCTTAGCCTAGGGTAGCCCTAGCCTAAAGCCTAGGGGTGCCCTAACCTGAAGGCTAGGGGAGCCCTGGCCTTAGCCTAGGGGAGCCTAAAGCCTAGGGGTGCCCTAGCCTGAAGGCTAGGGGAGCCCTAGCCTTAGCCTAGGGGAGCCCTAGCCTAAAGCCTAGGGGTGCCCTAGCCTGAAGGCTAGGGGAGCCCTAGCCTTAGCCTAGGGGAGCCTAAAGCCTAGGGGTGCCCTATCCTGAAGGCTAGGGGAGCCCTAGCCTTAGCCTAGGGGAGCCCTAGCCTAAAGCCTAGGGGTGCCCTAGCCTGAAGGCTAGGGGAGCCCAGCCTTAGCCTAGGGGAGCCCTAGCCTAAAGCCTAGGGGTGCCCTAGCCTGAAGGCTAGCGGAGCCCTAGCCTTAGCCTATGGGAGCCCTAGTCTAAAGCCTAGGGGTGCCCTAGCCTGAAGGCTAGGGGAGCCCTAGCCTTAGCCTAGGGAAGCCCTAGCCTAAAGCCTAGGGGTGCCCTAGCCTGAAGGCTAGGGGAGCCCTAGCCTTAGCCTAGGGTAGCCCTAGCCTAAAGCCTAGGGGTGCCCTAACCTGAAGGCTAGGGGAGCCCTAGCCTTAGCCTAGGGGAGCCCTAGCCTAAAGCCTAGGGGTGCCCTAGCCTGAAGGCTAGGGGAGCCCCGGCCTTAGCCTAGGGGAGCCCTAGCCTAAAGCCTAGGGGTGCCCTAGCCTGAAGGCTAGGGGAGCCCTGGCCTTAGCCTAGGGGAGCCTAAAGCCAAGGGGTGCCCTAGCCTGAAGTCTAGGGGAGCCCTAGCCTTAGCCTAGGGGAGCCTAAAGCGTAGGGGTGCCCTAGCCTGAAGGCTAGGGGAGCCCTAGCCTTAGCCTAGGGGAGCCTAAAGCCTAGGGGTGCCCTAGCCTGAAGGCTAGGGGAGCCGTAGCTTAGCCTAGGGGAGCCTAAAGCCTAGGGGTGCCCTAGCCTGAAGGCTAGGGGAGCCCCAGCCTTAGCCTAGGGGAGCCTAAAGCCTAGGGGTGCCCTAGCCTGAAGGCCAGGGGAGCCCTAGCCTTAGCGCTAGGGGAGCCCTAGCCTAAAGCCTAGGGGTGCCCTAGCCTGAAGGCCAGGGGAGTCCTAGCCTTAGCGCTAGGGGAGCCCTAGCCTAAAGCCTAGGGGTGCCCTAGCCTGAAGGCCAGGGGAGCCCTAGCCTTAGCGCTAGGGGAGCCCTAGCCTAAAGCCTAGGGGTGCCCTAGCCTGAAGGCCAGGGGAGCCCTAGCCTTAGCGCTAGGGGAGCCCTAGCCTAAAGCCTAGGGGTGCCTTAGCCTGAAGGCCAGGGGAGCCCTAGCCTTAGCGCTAGGGGAGCCCTAGCCTAAAGCCTAGGGGTGCCCTAGCCTGAAGGCCAGGGGAGCCCTAGCCTTAGCGCTAGGGGAGCCCTAGCCTAAAGCCTAGGGGTGCCCTAGCCTGAAGGCTAGGGGAGCCCTAGCCTGAAGGCTAGGGGAGCCCTAGCCTTAGCCTAGGGGAGCCCTAGCCTAAAGCCTAGGGGTGCCCTAGCCTGAAGGCTAGGGGAGCCCTAGCCTTAGCCTAGGGGAACCCAAAGCCTAGGGGTGCCCTAGCCTGAAGGCTAGGGGAGCCCTAGCCTTAGCCTAGGGGAGACCAAAGCCTAGGGGAGCCCTAGCCTGAAGGCTAGGGGAGCCCTAGCCTTAGCCTAGGGGAGCCCTAGCCTAAAGCGTAGGGGTGCCCTAGCCTGAAGGCTAGGGGAGCCCTAGCCTTAGCCTAGGGGAGCCCTAGCCTAAAGCCTATTGGTGCCCTAGACTGAAGGCTAGGGGAGCCCTAGCCTTAGCCTAGGGGAGCCCTAGCCTAAAGCCTAGGGGTGCCCTAGCCTGAAGGCTAGGGGAGCCCTAGCCTTAGCCTAGGGGAGCCCTAGCCTAAAGCCAGGGGTGCCCTAGCCTGAAGGCTAGGGGAGCCCTAGCCTTAGCCTAGGGGTGCCCTAGCCTGAAGGCTAGGGGAGCCCTAGCCTTAGCCTAGGGGAGCCTAAAGCCTAGGGGTGCCCTAGCCTGAAGGCTAGGGGAGCCCTAGCCTAAAGCCTAGGGGTGCCCTAGCCTGAAGGCTAGGGGAGCCCTAGCCTTAGCCTAGGGGAGCCCTAGCCTAAAGCCTAGGGGTGCCCTAGCCTGAAGGCTAGGGGAGCCCTAGCCTTAGCCTAGGGGAGCCCTAGCCTAAAGCCTAGGGGTGCCCTAGCCTGAAGGCTAAGGGAGCCCTAGCCTTAGCCTAGGGGAGCCCTAGCCTAAAGCCTAGGGGTGCCCTAGCCTGAAGGCTAGGGGAGCCCTAGCCTTAGCCTAGGGGAGCCCTAGCCTAAAGCCTAGTCGTGCCCTAGCCTGAAGGCTAGGGGAGCCCTAGCCTTAGCCTAGGGGAGCCCTAGTCTAAAGCCTAGGGGTGCCCTAGCCTGAAGGCTAGGGGAGCCCTAGCCTTAGCCTAGGGGAGCCCTAGCCTAAAGCCTAGGGGTGCCCTAGCCTGAAGGCTAGGGGAGCCCTAGCCTTAGCCTAGGGTAGCCCTAGCCTAAAGCCTAGGGGTGCCCTAACCTGAAGGCTAGGGGAGCCCTAGCCTTAGCCTAGGGGAGCCCTAGCCTAAAGCCTAGGGGTGCCCTAGCCTGAAGGCTAGGGGAGCCCCGGCCTTAGCCTAGGGGAGCCCTAGCCTAAAGCCTAGGGGTGCCCTAGCCTGAAGGCTAGGGGAGCCCTGGCCTTAGCCTAGGGGAGCCTAAAGCCAAGGGGTGCCCTAGCCTGAAGGCTAGGGGAGCCCTAGCCTTAGCCTACGGGAGCCTAAAGCGTAGGGGTGCCCTAGCCTGAAGGCTAGGGGAGCCCTAGCCTTAGCCTAGGGGAGCCTAAAGCCTAGGGGTGCCCTAGCCTGAAGGCTAGGGGAGCCCCAGCCTTAGCCTAGGGGAGCCTAAAGCCTGGTGGTGCCCTAGACTGAAGGCTAGGGGAGCCCCAGCCTTAGCTTAGGGGAGCCTAAAGCCTGGGGGTGCCCTAACCTGAAGGCTAGGGGAGCCCCAGCCTTAGCCTAGGGGAGCCTAAAGCCTAGGGGTGCCCTAACCTGAAGGCTAGGGGAGCCCCAGCCTTAGGCTAGGGGAGCCTAAAGCCTAGGGGTGCCCTAGCCTGAAGGCTAGGGGAGCCCTAGCCTTAGGCTAGGGGAGCCTAAAGCCTAGGGGTGCCCTAGCCTGAAGGCTAGGGGAGCCCTAGCCTTAGCCTAGGGGAGCCTAAAGCCTAGGGGTGCCTAGCCTGAAGGCTAGGGGAGCCCTAGCCTTAGCCTAGGGGAGCCTAAAGCCTAGGGGTGCCCTAGCCTGAAGGCTAGGGGAGCCCTAGCCTTAGCCTAGGGGAGCCCTAGCCTAAAGCCTAGGGGTGCTCTAGCCTGAAGGCTAGGGGAGCCCTAGCCTTAGCCTAGGGGAGCCTAAAGCCTAGGGGTGCCCTAGCCTGAAGGCTAGGGGAGCCCTAGCCTTAGCCTAGGGGAGCCTAAAGCCTAGGGGTGCCCTAGCCTGAAGGCTAGGGGAGCCCTAGCCTTATCCTAGGGGAGCCCTAGCCTAAAGCCTTGGGGTGCCCTAGCCTGAAGGCTAGGGGAGCCCTAGCCTTAGCCTAGGGGAGCCTAAAGCCTAGGGGTGCCCTAGCCTGAAGGCTAGGGGAGCCCTAGCCTTAGCCTAGGGGAGCCTAAAGCCTAGGGGTGCCCTAGCCTGAAGGCTAGGGGAGCCCTAGCCTTAGCCTAGGGGAGCCCTAGCCTAAAGCCTAGGCGTGCCCTAGCCTGAAGGCTAGGGGAGCCCTACCCTTAGCCTAGGGGAGCCTAAATCCTAGGGGTGCCCTAGCCTGAAGGCTAGGGGAGCCCTAGCCTTAGCCTAGGGGAGCCCTAGCCTAAAGCCTAGGGGTGCCCTAGCCTGAAGGCTAGGGGAGCCCTAGCCTTAGCCTAGGAGAGCCTAAAGCCTAGGGGTGCCCTAGCCTGAAGGCTAGGGGAGCCCTAGCCTTAGCCTAGGGGAGCCTAAAGCCTAGGGGTGCCCTAGCCTGAAGGCTAGGGGAGCCCTAGCCTTAGCCTAGGGGAGCCTAAAGCCTAGGGGTGCCCTAGCCTGAAGGCTAGGGGAGCCCTAGCCTTAGCCTAGGGGAGCCTAAAGCCTGGGGGTGCCCTAACCTGAAGGCTAGGGGAGCCCCAGCCTTAGCCTAGGGGAGCCTAAAGCCTAGGGGTGCCCTAGCCTGAAGGCTAGGGGAGCCCCGGCCTTAGCCTAGGGGAGCCCTAGCCTAAAGCCTAGGGGTGCCCTAGCCTGAAGGCTAGGGGAGCCCTGGCCTTAGCCTAGGGGAGCCTAAAGCCAAGGGGTGCCCTAGCCTGAAGGCTAGGGGAGCCCTAGCCTTAGCCTACGGGAGCCTAAAGCGTAGGGGTGCCCTAGCCTGAAGGCTAGGGGAGCCCTAGCCTTAGCCTAGGGGAGCCTAAAGCCTAGGGGTGCCCTAGCCTGAAGGCTAGGGGAGCCCCAGCCTTAGCCTAGGGGAGCCTAAAGCCTGGTGGTGCCCTAGACTGAAGGCTAGGGGAGCCCCAGCCTTAGCTTAGGGGAGCCTAAAGCCTGGGGGTGCCCTAACCTGAAGGCTAGGGGAGCCCCAGCCTTAGCCTAGGGGAGCCTAAAGCCTAGGGGTGCCCTAACCTGAAGGCTAGGGGAGCCCCAGCCTTAGGCTAGGGGAGCCTAAAGCCTAGGGGTGCCCTAGCCTGAAGGCTAGGGGAGCCCTAGCCTTAGGCTAGGGGAGCCTAAAGCCTAGGGGTGCCCTAGCCTGAAGGCTAGGGGAGCCCTAGCCTTAGCCTAGGGGAGCCTAAAGCCTAGGGGTGCCTAGCCTGAAGGCTAGGGGAGCCCTAGCCTTAGCCTAGGGGAGCCTAAAGCCTAGGGGTGCCCTAGCCTGAAGGCTAGGGGAGCCCTAGCCTTAGCCTAGGGGAGCCCTAGCCTAAAGCCTAGGGGTGCTCTAGCCTGAAGGCTAGGGGAGCCCTAGCCTTAGCCTAGGGGAGCCTAAAGCCTAGGGGTGCCCTAGCCTGAAGGCTAGGGGAGCCCTAGCCTTAGCCTAGGGGAGCCTAAAGCCTAGGGGTGCCCTAGCCTGAAGGCTAGGGGAGCCCTAGCCTTATCCTAGGGGAGCCCTAGCCTAAAGCCTTGGGGTGCCCTAGCCTGAAGGCTAGGGGAGCCCTAGCCTTAGCCTAGGGGAGCCTAAAGCCTAGGGGTGCCCTAGCCTGAAGGCTAGGGGAGCCCTAGCCTTAGCCTAGGGGAGCCTAAAGCCTAGGGGTGCCCTAGCCTGAAGCCTAGGGGAGCCCTAGCCTTAGCCTAGGGGAGCCCTAGCCTAAAGCCTAGGCGTGCCCTAGCCTGAAGGCTAGGGGAGCCCTACCCTTAGCCTAGGGGAGCCTAAATCCTAGGGGTGCCCTAGCCTGAAGGCTAGGGGAGCCCTAGCCTTAGCCTAGGGGAGCCCTAGCCTAAAGCCTAGGGGTGCCCTAGCCTGAAGGCTAGGGGAGCCCTAGCCTTAGCCTAGGAGAGCCTAAAGCCTAGGGGTGCCCTAGCCTGAAGGCTAGGGGAGCCCTAGCCTTAGCCTAGGGGAGCCTAAAGCCTAGGGGTGCCCTAGCCTGAAGGCTAGGGGAGCCCTAGCCTTAGCCTAGGGGAGCCTAAAGCCTAGGGGTGCCCTAGCCTGAAGGCTAGGGGAGCCCTAGCCTTAGCCTAGGGGAGCCTAAAGCCTAGGGGTGCCGTAGCCTGAAGGCTAGGGGAGCCCTAGCCTTAGCCTAGGGGACCCTAAAGCCTAGGGGTGCCCTAGCCTGAAGGCTAGGGGAGCCCTAGCCTTAGCCTAGGGGAGCCTAAAGCCTAGGGGTGCCCTAGCCTGAAGGCTAGGGGATCCCTAGCCTTAGCCTAGGGGAGCCTAAAGCCTAGGGGTGCCCTAGCCTGAAGGCTAGGGGAGCCCTAGCCTTAGCCTAGGGGAGCCTAAAGCCTAGGGGTGCCCTAGCCTGAAGGCTAGGGGACCCTAGCCTTAGCCTAGGGGAGCCCTAGCCTTAGCCTAGGGGAGCCTAAAGCCTAGGGGTGGCCTAGCCTGAAGGCTAGGGGAGCGCTAGCCTTAGCCTAGGGGAGCCTAAAGCCTAGGGGTGCCCTAGCCTGAAGGCTAGGGGAGTGCTAGCCTTAGCCTAGGGGAGCCTAAAGCCTAGGGGTGCCCTAGCCTGAAGGCTAGGGGAGCGCTAGCCTTAGCCTAGGGGAGCCTAAAGCCTAGGGGTGCCCTAGCCTGAAGGCTAGGGGAGCGCTAGCCTTAGCCTAGGGGAGCCTAAAGCCTAGGGGTGCCCTAGCCTGAAGGCTAGGGGAGCGCTAGCCTTAGCCAAGGGGAGCCTAAAGCCTAGGGGTGCCCTAGCCTGAAGGCTAGGGGAGCCCTAGCCTTAGCCTTGGGGAGCCTAAAGCCTAGGGGTGCCCTAGCCTGAAGGCTAGGGGAGCCCTAGCCTTAGCCTAGGGGAGCCTAAATCCTAGGGGTGCCCTAGCCTGAAGGCTAGGGGAGCCCTAGCCTTAGCCTAGGGGAGCCTAAAGCCTAGGGGTGCCCTAGCCTGAAGGCTAGGCGAGCCCTAGCCTTAGCCTAGGGGAGCCTAAAGCCTAGGGGTGCCCTAGCCTGAAGGCTATGGGAGCCCTAGCCTTAGCCTAGGGGAGCCTAAAGCCTAGGGGTGCCCTAGCCTGAAGGCTAGCGGAGCCCTAGCCTTAGCCTAGGGGAGCCTAAAGCCTAGGGGTGCCCTAGCCTGAAGGCTAGGGGAGCCCTAGCCTTAGCCTAGGGGAGCCTAAAGCCTAGGGGTGCCCTAGCCTGAAGGTAGGGGAGCCCTAGCCTTAGCCTAGGGGAGCCTAAAGCCTAGGGGTGCCCTAGCCTGAAGGCTAGGGGAGCCCTAGCCTAAAGCCTAGGGGTGCCCTAGCCTGAAGGCTAGGGGAGCCCCGGCCTTAGCCTAGGGGAGCCCTAGCCTAAAGCCTAGGGGTGCCCTAGCCTGAAGGCTAGGGGAGCCCTGGCCTTAGCCTAGGGGAGCCTAAAGCCAAGGGGTGCCCTAGCCTGAAGGCTAGGGGAGCCCTAGCCTTAGCCTAGGGGAGCCTAAAGCGTATGGGTGCCCTAGCCTGAAGGCTAGGGGAGCCCTAGCCTTAGCCTATGGGAGCCTAAAGCCTAGGGGTGCCCTAGCCTGAAGGCTAGGGGAGCCCTAGCTTAGCCTAGGGGAGCCTAAAGCCTAGGGGTGCCCTAGCCTGAAGGCTAGGGGAGCCCCAGCCTTAGCCTAGGGGAGCCTAAAGCCTAGGGGTGCCCTAGCCTGAAGGCTAGGGGAGCCCCAGCCTTAGCCTAGGGGAGCCTAAAGCCTAGGGGTGCCCTAGCCTGAAGGCTAGGGGAGCCCCAGCCTTAGCCTAGGGGAGCCTAAAGCCTAGGGGTGCCCTAGCCTGAAGGCTAGGGGAGCCCCAGCCTTAGCCTAGGGGAGCCTAAAGCCTAGGGGTGCCCTAGCCTGAAGGCTAGGGGAGCCCCAGCCTTAGCCTAGGGGAGCCTAAAGCCTAGGGGTGCCCTAGCCTGAAGGCTAGGGGAGCCCCAGCCTTAGCCTAGGGGAGCCTAAAGCCTAGGGGTGCCCTAGCCTGAAGGCTAGGGGAGCCCCAGCCTTAGCCTAGGGGAGCCTAAAGCCTGGTGGTGCCCTAGACTGAAGGCTAGGCGAGCCCCAGCCTTAGCTTAGGGGAGCCTAAAGCCTGGGGGTGCCCTAACCTGAAGGCTAGGGGAGCCCCAGCTTTAGCCTAGGGGAGCCTAAAGCCTAGGGGTGCCCTAACCTGAAGGCTAGGGGAGCCCCAGCCTTAGGCTAGGGGAGCCTAAAGCCTAGGGGTGCCCTAGCCTGAAGGCTAGGGGTGCCCTAGCCTTAGGCTAGGGGAGCCTAAAGCCTAGGGGTGCCCTAGCCTGAAGGCTAGGGGAGCCCTAGCCTTAGCCTAGGGGAGCCTAAAGCCTAGGGGTGCCTAGCCTGAAGGCTAGGGGAGCCTAAGCCTTAGCCTAGGGGAGCCTAAAGCCTAGGGGTGCCCTAGCCTGAAGGCTAGGGGAGCCCTAGCCTTAGCCTAGGGGAGCCCTAGCCTAAAGCCTAGGGGTGCCCTAGCCTGAAGGCTAGGGGAGCCCTAGCCTTAGCCTAGGGGAGCCTAAAGCCTAGGGGTGCCCTAGCCTGAAGGCTAGGGGAGCCCTAGCCTTAGCCTAGGGGAGCCTAAAGCCTAGGGGTGCCCTAGCCTGAAGGCTAGGGGAGCCCTAGCCTTATCCTAGGGGAGCCCTAGCCTAAAGCCTAGGGGTGCCCTAGCCTGAAGGCTAGGGGAGCCCTAGCCTTAGCCTAGGGGAGCCTAAAGCCTAGGGGTGCCCTAGCCTGAAGGCTAGGGGAGCCCTAGCCTTAGCCTAGGGGAGCCTAAAGCCTAGGGGTGCCCTAGCCTGAAGGCTAGGGGAGCCCTAGCCTTAGCCTAGGGGAGCCCTAGCCTAAAGCCTAGGCGTGCCCTAGCCTGAAGGCTAGGGGAGCCCTACCCTTAGCCTAGGGGAGCCTAAATCCTAGGGGTGCCCTAGCCTGAAGGCTAGGGGAGCCCTAGCCTTAGCCTAGGGGAGCCTAAAGCCTAGAGGTGCCCTAGCCTGAAGGCTAGGGGAGCCCTAGCCTTAGCCTAGGGGAGCCTAAAGCCTAGGGGTGACCTAGCCTGAAGGCTAGGGGAGCCCTAGCCTTAGCCTAGGGGAGCCTAAAGCCTAGGGGTGCCCTAGCCTTAGCCTCGGGGAGCCTAAAGCCTAGGGGTGCCCTAGCCTGAAGGCTAGGGGAGCCCTAGCCTTAGCCTAGGGGAGCCTTAGCCTAAAGCCTAGGGGTGCCCTAGCCTGAAGGCTAGGGGAGCCCTAGCCTTAGCCTAGGGGAGCCTAAAGCCTAGGGGTGCCCTAGCCTGAAGGCTAGGGGAGCCCTAGCCTTAGCCTAGGGGAGCCTAAAGCCTAGGGGTGCCCTAGCCTGAGGGCTAGGGGAGCCCTAGCCTTAGCCTAGGGGAGCATAAAGCCTAGGGGTGCCCTAGCCTGAAGGCTAGGGGAGACCTAGCCTTAGCCTAGGGGAGCCTAAAGCCTAGGGGTGCCCTAGCCTGAAGGCTAGGGGAGCCCTAGCCTTAGCCTAGGGGATCCTAAAGCCTAGGGGTGCCCTAGCCTGAAGGCTAGGGGAGCCCTAGCCTTAGCCTAGGGGAGCCTAAAGCCTAGGGGTGCCGTAGCCTGAAGGCTAGGGGAGCCCTAGCCTTAGCCTAGGGGAGCCTAAAGCCTAGGGGTGCCCTAGCCTGAAGGCTAGGGGAGCCCTAGCCTTAGCCTAGGGGAGCCTAAAGCCTAGGGGTGCCCTAGCCTGAAGGCTAGGGGATCCCTAGCCTTAGCCTAGGGGAGCCTAAAGCCTAGGGCTGCCCTAGCCTGAAGGCTAGGGGAGCCCTAGCCTTAGCCTAGGGGAGCCTAAAGCCTAGGGGTGCCCTAGCCTGAAGGCTAGGGGACCCTAGCCTTAGCCAAGGGGAGCCCTAGCCTTAGCCTAGGGGAGCCTAAAGCCTAGGGGTGGCCTAGCCTGAAGGCTAGGGGAGCGCTAGCCTTAGCCTAGGGGAGCCTAAAGCCTAGGGTTGCCCTAGCCTGAAGGCTAGGGGAGTGCTAGCCTTAGACTAGGGGAGCCTAAAGCCTAGGGGTGCCCTAGCCTGAAGGCTAGGGGAGTGCTAGCCTTAGCGTAGGGGAGCCTAAAGCCTAGGGGTGCCCTAGCCTGAAGGCTAGGGGAGCGCTAGTCTTAGCCTAGGGGAGCCTAAAGCCTAGGGGTGCCCTAGCCTGAAGGCTAGGGGAGCGCTACCCTTAGCCTAGGGGAGCCTAAATCCTAGGGGTGCCCTAGCCTGAAGGCTAGGGGAGCGCTAGCCTTAGCCTAGGGGAGCCTAAAGCCTAGGGGTGCCCTAGACTGAAGGCTAGGGGAGCCCTAGCCTTAGCCTAGGGGAGCCTAAAGCCTAGGGGTGCCCTAGCCTGAAGGCTAGGGGAGCCCTAGCCTTAGCCTAGGGGAGCCTAAAGCCTAGGAGTGCCCTAGCCTGAAGGCTAGGGGATCCCTAGCCTTAGCCTAGGGGAGCCTAAAGCCTAGGGGTGCCCTAGCCTGAAGGCTAGGGGAGCCCCAGCCTTAGCCTAGGGGAGCCTAAAGCCTAGGGGTGCCCTAGCCTGAAGGCTAGGGGAGCCCCAGCCTTAGCCTAGGGGAGCCTAAAGCCTAGGGGTGCCCTAGCCTGAAGGCTAGGGGAGCCCCAGCCTTAGCCTAGGGGAGCCTAAAGCCTAGGGGTGCCCTAGCCTGAAGGCTAGGGGAGCCCTAGCCTTAGCCTAGGGGAGCCTAAAGCCTAGGGGTGCCGTAGCCTGAAGGCTAGGGGAGCCCTAGCCTTAGCCTAGGGGAGCCTAAAGCCTAGGGGTGCCTAGCCTGAAGGCTAGGGGAGCCTAAGCCTTAGCCTAGGGGAGCCTAAAGCCTAGGGGTGCCCTAGCCTGAAGGCTAGGGGAGCCCTAGCCTTAGCCTAGGGGAGCCCTAGCCTAAAGCCTAGGGGTGCCCTAGCCTGAAGGCTAGGGGAGCCCTAGCCTTAGCCTAGGGGAGCCTAAAGCCTAGGGGTGCCCTAGCCTGAAGGCTAGGGGAGCCCTAGCCTTAGCCTAGGGGAGCCTAAAGCCTAGGGGTGCCCTAGCCTGAAGGCTAGGGGAGCCCTAGCCTTATCCTAGGGGAGCCCTAGCCTAAAGCCTAGGGGTGCCCTAGCCTGAAGGCTAGGGGAGCCCTAGCCTTAGCCTAGGGGAGCCTAAAGCCTAGGGGTGCCCTAGCCTGAAGGCTAGGGGAGCCCTAGCCTTAGCCTAGGGGAGCCTAAAGCCTAGGGGTGCCCTAGCCTGAAGGCTAGGGGAGCCCTAGCCTTAGCCTAGGGGAGCCCTAGCCTAAAGCCTAGGCGTGCCCTAGCCTGAAGGCTAGGGGAGCCCTACCCTTAGCCTAGGGGAGCCTAAATCCTAGGGGTGCCCTAGCCTGAAGGCTAGGGGAGCCCTAGCCTTAGCCTAGGGGAGCCTAAAGCCTAGAGGTGCCCTAGCCTGAAGGCTAGGGGAGCCCTAGCCTTAGCCTAGGGGAGCCTAAAGCCTAGGGGTGACCTAGCCTGAAGGCTAGGGGAGCCCTAGCCTTAGCCTAGGGGAGCCTAAAGCCTAGGGGTGCCCTAGCCTTAGCCTCGGGGAGCCTAAAGCCTAGGGGTGCCCTAGCCTGAAGGCTAGGGGAGCCCTAGCCTTAGCCTAGGGGAGCCCTAGCCTAAAGCCTAGGGGTGCCCTAGCCTGAAGGCTAGGGGAGCCCTAGCCTTAGCCTAGGGGAGCCTAAAGCCTAGGGGTGCCCTAGCCTGAAGGCTAGGGGAGCCCTAGCCTTAGCCTAGGGGAGCCTAAAGCCTAGGGGTGCCCTAGCCTGAAGGCTAGGGGAGCCCTAGCCTTAGCCTAGGGGAGCATAAAGCCTAGGGGTGCCCTAGCCTGAAGGCTAGGGGAGACCTAGCCTTAGCCTAGGGGAGCCTAAAGCCTAGGGGTGCCCTAGCCTGAAGGCTAGGGGAGCCCTAGCCTTAGCCTAGGGGAGCCTAAAGCCTAGGGGTGCCCTAGCCTGAAGGCTAGGGGAGCCCTAGCCTTAGCCTAGGGGAGCCTAAAGCCTAGGGGTGCCGTAGCCTGAAGGCTAGGGGAGCCCTAGCCTTAGCCTAGGGGAGCCTAAAGCCTAGGGGTGCCCTAGCCTGAAGGCTAGGGGAGCCCTAGCCTTAGCCTAGGGGAGCCTAAAGCCTAGGGGTGCCCTAGCCTGAAGGCTAGGGGATCCCTAGCCTTAGCCTAGGGGAGCCTAAAGCCTAGGGCTGCCCTAGCCTGAAGGCTAGGGGAGCCCTAGCCTTAGCCTAGGGGAGCCTAAAGCCTAGGGGTGCCCTAGCCTGAAGGCTAGGGGACCCTAGCCTTAGCCAAGGGGAGCCCTAGCCTTAGCCTAGGGGAGCCTAAAGCCTAGGGGTGGCCTAGCCTGAAGGCTAGGGGAGCGCTAGCCTTAGCCTAGGGGAGCCTATAGCCTAGGGTTGCCCTAGCCTGAAGGCTAGGGGAGTGCTAGCCTTAGACTAGGGGAGCCTAAAGCCTAGGGGTGCCCTAGCCTGAAGGCTAGGGGAGCGCTAGCCTTAGCCTAGGGGAGCCTAAAGCCTAGGGGTGCCCTAGCCTGAAGGCTAGGGGAGCGCTAGCCTTAGCCTAGGGGAGCCTAAAGCCTAGGGGTGCCCTAGCCTGAAGGCTAGGGGAGCGCTACCCTTAGCCTAGGGGAGCCTAAATCCTAGGGGTGCCCTAGCCTGAAGGCTAGGGGAGCGCTAGCCTTAGCCTAGGGGAGCCTAAAGCCTAGGGGTGCCCTAGCCTGAAGGCTAGGGGAGCCCTAGCCTTAGCCTAGGGGAGCCTAAAGCCTAGGGGTGCCCTAGCCTGAAGGCTAGGGGAGCCCTAGCCTTAGCCTAGGGGAGCCTAAAGCCTAGGGGTGCCCTAGCCTGAAGGCTAGGGGATCCCTAGCCTTAGCCTAGGGGAGCCTAAAGCCTAGGGGTGCCCTAGCCTGAAGGCTAGGGGAGCCCTAGCCTTAGCCTAGGGGAGCCTAAAGCCTAGGGGTGCCCTAGCCTGAAGGCTAGGGGACCCTAGCCTTAGCCTAGGGGAGCCCTAGCCTTAGCCTAGGGGAGCCTAAAGCCTAGGGGTGCTCTAGCCTGAAGGCTAGGGGAGCGCTACCCTTAGCCTAGGGGAGCCTAAATCCTAGGGGTGCCCTAGCCTGAAGGCTAGGGGAGCGCTAGCCTTAGCCTAGGGGAGCCTAAAGCCTAGGGGTGCCCTAGCCTGAAGGCTAGGGGAGCCCTAGCCTTAGCCTAGGGGAGCCTAAAGCCTAGGGGTGCCCTAGCCTGAAGGATAGGGGAGCCCTAGCCTTAGCCTAGGGGAGCCTAAAGCCTAGGGGTGCCCTAGCCTGAAGGCTAGGGGATCCCTAGCCTTAGCCTAGGGGAGCCTAAAGCCTAGGGGTGCCCTAGCCTGAAGGCTAGGGGAGCCCTAGCCTTAGCCTAGGGGAGCCTAAAGCCTAGGGGTGCCCTAGCCTGAAGGCTAGGGGACCCTAGCCTTAGCCTAGGGGAGCCCTAGCCTTAGCCTAGGGGAGCCAAAGCCTAGGGGTGGCCTAGCCTGAAGGCTAGGGGAGCACTAGCCTTAGCCTAGGGGAGCCTAAAGCCTAGGGGTGCCCTAGCCTGAAGGCTAGGGGAGCGCTAGCCTTAGACTAGGGGAGCCTAAAGCCTAGGGGTGCCCTAGCCTGAAGGCTAGGGGAGTGCTAGCCTTAGCCTAGGGGAGCCTAAAGCCTAGGGGTGCCCTAGCCTGAAGGCTAGGGGAGCGCTAGCCTTAGCCTAGGGGAGCCTAAAGCCTAGGGGTGCCCTAGCCTGAAGGCTAGGGGAGCCCTAGCCTTAGCCTAGGGGAGCCTAAAGCCTAGGGGTGCCCTAGCCTGAAGGCTATGGGAGCCCTAGCCTTAGCCTAGGGGAGCCTAAAGCCTAGGGGTGCCCTAGCCTGAAGGCTAGGGGAGCCCTAGCCTTAGCCTAGGGGAGCCTAAAGCCTAGGGGTGCCCTAGCCTGAAGGCTAGGGGAGCCCTAGCCTTAGCCTAGGGGAGCCTAAAGCCTAGGGGTGCCCTAGCCTGAAGGTAGGGGAGCCCTAGCCTTAGCCTTGGGGAGCCTAAAGCCTAGGGGTGCCCTAGCCTGAAGGCTAGGGGAGCCCTAGCCTAAAGCCTAGGGGTGCCCTAGCCTGAAGGCTAGGGGAGCCCTAGCCTTAGCCTAGGGTAGCCCTAGCCTAAAGCCTAGGGGTGCCCTAACCTGAAGGCTAGGGGAGCCCTAGCCTTAGCCTAGGGGAGCCCTAGCCTAAAGCCTAGGGGTGCCCTAGCCTGAAGGCTAGGAGAGCCCCGGCCTTAGCCTAGGGGAGCCCTAGCCTAAAGCCTAGGGGTGCCCTAGCCTGAAGGCTAGGGGAGCCCTGGCCTTAGCCTAGGGGAGCCTAAAGCCAAGGGGTGCCCTAGCCTGAAGGCTAGGGGAGCCCTAGCCTTAGCCTAGGGGAGCCTAAAGCGTAGGGGTGCCCTAGCCTGAAGGCTAGGGGAGCCCTAGCCTTAGCCTATGGGAGCCTAAAGCCTAGGGGTGCCCTAGCCTGAAGGCTAGGGGAGCCCTAGCTTAGCCTAGGGGAGCCTAAAGCCTAGGGGTGCCCTAGCCTGAAGGCTAGGGGAGCCCCAGCCTTAGCCTAGGGGAGCCTAAAGCCTAGGGGTGCCCTAGCCTGAAGGCTAGGGGAGCCCCAGCCTTAGCCTAGGGGAGCCTAAAGCCTAGGGGTGCCCTAGCCTGAAGGCTAGGCGAGCCCTAGCCTTAGCCTAGGGGAGCTTAAAGCCTAGGGGTGCCCTAGCCTGAAGGCTATGGGAGCCCTAGCCTTAGCCTAGGGGAGCCTAAAGCCTAGGGGTGCCCTAGCCTGAAGGCTAGCGGAGCCCTAGCCTTAGCCTAGGGGAGCCTAAAGCCTAGGGGTGCCCTAGCCTGAAGGCTAGGGGAGCCCTAGCCTTAGCCTAGGGGAGCCTAAAGCCTAGGGGTGCCCTAGCCTGAAGGTAGGGGAGCCCTAGCCTTAGCCTAGGGGAGCCTAAAGCCTAGGGGTGCCCTAGCCTGAAGGCTAGGGGAGCCCTAGCCTAAAGCCTAGGGGTGCCCTAGCCTGAAGGCTAGGGGAGCCCTAGCCTTAGCCTAGGGTAGCCCTAGCCTAAAGCCTAGGGGTGCCCTAACCTGAAGGCTAGGGGAGCCCTGGCCTTAGCCTAGGGGAGCCCTAGCCTAAAGCCTAGGGGTGCCCTAGCCTGAAGGCTAGGGGAGCCCCGGCCTTAGCCTAGGGGAGCCCTAGCCTAAAGCCTAGGGGTGCCCTAGCCTGAAGGCTAGGGGAGCCCTGGCCTTAGCCTAGGGGAGCCTAAAGCCAAGGGGTGCCCTAGCCTGAAGGCTAGGGGAGCCCTAGCCTTAGCCTAGGGGAGCCTAAAGCGTAGGGGTGCCCTAGCCTGAAGGCTAGGGGAGCCCTAGCCTTAGCCTATGGGAGCCTAAAGCCTAGGGGTGCCCTAGCCTGAAGGCTAGGGGAGCCCTAGCTTAGCCTAGGGGAGCCTAAAGCCTAGGGGTGCCCTAGCCTGAAGGCTAGGGGAGCCCCAGCCTTAGCCTAGGGGAGCCTAAAGCCTAGGGGTGCCCTAGCCTGAAGGCTAGGGGAGCCCCAGCCTTAGCCTAGGGGAGCCTAAAGCCTAGGGGTGCCCTAGCCTGAAGGCTAGGGGAGCCCCAGCCTTAGCCTAGGGGAGCCTAAAGCCTAGGGGTGCCCTAGCCTGAAGGCTAGGGGAGCCCCAGCCTTAGCCTAGGGGAGCCTAAAGCCTAGGGGTGCCCTAGCCTGAAGGCTAGGGGAGCCCCAGCCTTAGCCTAGGGGAGCCTAAAGCCTAGGGGTGCCCTAGCCTGAAGGCTAGGGGAGCCCCAGCCTTAGCCTAGGGGAGCCTAAAGCCTAGGGGTGCCCTAGCCTGAAGGCTAGGGGAGCCCCAGCCTTAGCCTAGGGGAGCCTAAAGCCTGGTGGTGCCCTAGACTGAAGGCTAGGCGAGCCCCAGCCTTAGCTTAGGGGAGTCTAAAGCCTGGGGGTGCCCTAACCTGAAGGCTAGGGGAGCCCCAGCCTTAGCCTAGGGGAGCCCTAGCCTAAAGCCTAGGGGTGCCCTAGCCTGAAGGCTAGGGGAGCCCTAGCCTTAGCCTAGGGGAGCCTAAAGCCTAGGGGTGCCCTAGCCTGAAGGCTAGGGGAGCCCTAGCCTTAGCCTAGGGGAGCCTAAAGCCTAGGGGTGCCCTAGCCTGAAGGCTAGGGGAGCCCTAGCCTTAGCCTAGGGGAGCATAAAGCCTAGGGGTGCCCTAGCCTGAAGGCTAGGGGAGACCTAGCCTTAGCCTAGGGGAGCCTAAAGCCTAGGGGTGCCCTAGCCTGAAGGCTAGGGGAGCCCTAGCCTTAGCCTAGGGGAGCCTAAAGCCTAGGGGTGCCCTAGCCTGAAGGCTAGGGGAGCCCTAGCCTTAGCCTAGGGGAGCCTAAAGCCTAGGGGTGCCGTAGCCTGAAGGCTAGGGGAGCCCTAGCCTTAGCCTAGGGGAGCCTAAAGCCTAGGGGTGCCCTAGCCTGAAGGCTAGGGGAGCCCTAGCCTTAGCCTAGGGGAGCCTAAAGCCTAGGGGTGCCCTAGCCTGAAGGCTAGGGGATCCCTAGCCTTAGCCTAGGGGAGCCTAAAGCCTAGGGCTGCCCTAGCCTGAAGGCTAGGGGAGCCCTAGCCTTAGCCTAGGGGAGCCTAAAGCCTAGGGGTGCCCTAGCCTGAAGGCTAGGGGACCCTAGCCTTAGCCAAGGGGAGCCCTAGCCTTAGCCTAGGGGAGCCTAAAGCCTAGGGGTGGCCTAGCCTGAAGGCTAGGGGAGCGCTAGCCTTAGCCTAGGGGAGCCTAAAGCCTAGGGTTGCCCTAGCCTGAAGGCTAGGGGAGTGCTAGCCTTAGACTAGGGGAGCCTAAAGCCTAGGGGTGCCCTAGCCTGAAGGCTAGGGGAGCGCTAGCCTTAGCCTAGGGGAGCCTAAAGCCTAGGGGTGCCCTAGCCTGAAGGCTAGGGGAGCGCTAGCCTTAGCCTAGGGTAGCCTAAAGCCTAGGGGTGCCCTAGCCTGAAGGCTAGGGGAGCGCTACCCTTAGCCTAGGGGAGCCTAAATCCTAGGGGTGCCCTAGCCTGAAGGCTAGGGGAGCGCTAGCCTTAGCCTAGGGGAGCCTAAAGCCTAGGGGTGCCCTAGCCTGAAGGCTAGGGGAGCCCTAGCCTTAGCCTAGGGGAGCCTAAAGCCTAGGGGTGCCCTAGCCTGAAGGCTAGGGGAGCCCTAGCCTTAGCCTAGGGGAGCCTAAAGCCTAGGGGTGCCCTAGCCTGAAGGCTAGGGGATCCCTAGCCTTAGCCTAGGGGAGCCTAAAGCCTAGGGGTGCCCTAGCCTGAAGGCTAGGGGAGCCCTAGCCTTAGCCTAGGGGAGCCTAAAGCCTAGGGGTGCCCTAGCCTGAAGGCTAGGGGACCCTAGCCTTAGCCTAGGGGAGCCCTAGCCTTAGCCTAGGGGAGCCTAAAGCCTAGGGGTGCCCTAGCCTGAAGGCTAGGGGAGCGCTACCCTTAGCCTAGGGGAGCCTAAATCCTAGGGGTGCCCTAGCC
Source organism: Tenrec ecaudatus (assembly GCF_050624435.1). Classification (NCBI taxonomy): domain Eukaryota; kingdom Metazoa; phylum Chordata; class Mammalia; order Afrosoricida; family Tenrecidae; genus Tenrec; species Tenrec ecaudatus. The sequence goes on along the minus strand of NW_027459376.1, from coordinate 265,758 downwards.
TGAAGGCTAGGGGAGCGCTAGCCTTAGCCTAGGGGAGCCTAAAGCCTAGGGGTGCCCTAGCCTGAAGGCTAGGGGAGCCCTAGCCTTAGCCTAGGGGAGCCTAAAGCCTAGGGGTGCCCTAGCCTGAAGGATAGGGGAGCCCTAGCCTTAGCCTAGGGGAGCCTAAAGCCTAGGGGTGCCCTAGCCTGAAGGCTAGGGGATCCCTAGCCTTAGCCTAGGGGAGCCTAAAGCCTAGGGGTGCCCTAGCCTGAAGGCTAGGGGAGCCCTAGCCTTAGCCTAGGGGAGCCTAAAGCCTAGGGGTGCCCTAGCCTGAAGGCTAGGGGACCCTAGCCTTAGCCTAGGGGAGCCCTAGCCTTAGCCTAGGGGAGCCAAAGCCTAGGGGTGGCCTAGCCTGAAGGCTAGGGGAGCACTAGCCTTAGCCTAGGGGAGCCTAAAGCCTAGGGGTGCCCTAGCCTGAAGGCTAGGGGAGCGCTAGCCTTAGACTAGGGGAGCCTAAAGCCTAGGGGTGCCCTAGCCTGAAGGCTAGGGGAGTGCTAGCCTTAGCCTAGGGGAGCCTAAAGCCTAGGGGTGCCCTAGCCTGAAGGCTAGGGGAGCGCTAGCCTTAGCCTAGGGGAGCCTAAAGCCTAGGGGTGCCCTAGCCTGAAGGCTAGGGGAGCCCTAGCCTTAGCCTAGGGGAGCCTAAAGCCTAGGGGTGCCCTAGCCTGAAGGCTATGGGAGCCCTAGCCTTAGCCTAGGGGAGCCTAAAGCCTAGGGGTGCCCTAGCCTGAAGGCTAGGGGAGCCCTAGCCTTAGCCTAGGGGAGCCTAAAGCCTAGGGGTGCCCTAGCCTGAAGGCTAGGGGAGCCCTAGCCTTAGCCTAGGGGAGCCTAAAGCCTAGGGGTGCCCTAGCCTGAAGGTAGGGGAGCCCTAGCCTTAGCCTTGGGGAGCCTAAAGCCTAGGGGTGCCCTAGCCTGAAGGCTAGGGGAGCCCTAGCCTAAAGCCTAGGGGTGCCCTAGCCTGAAGGCTAGGGGAGCCCTAGCCTTAGCCTAGGGTAGCCCTAGCCTAAAGCCTAGGGGTGCCCTAACCTGAAGGCTAGGGGAGCCCTAGCCTTAGCCTAGGGGAGCCCTAGCCTAAAGCCTAGGGGTGCCCTAGCCTGAAGGCTAGGGGAGCCCCGGCCTTAGCCTAGGGGAGCCCTAGCCTAAAGCCTAGGGGTGCCCTAGCCTGAAGGCTAGGGGAGCCCTGGCCTTAGCCTAGGGGAGCCTAAAGCCAAGGGGTGCCCTAGCCTGAAGGCTAGGGGAGCCCTAGCCTTAGCCTAGGGGAGCCTAAAGCGTAGGGGTGCCCTAGCCTGAAGGCTAGGGGAGCCCTAGCCTTAGCCTATGGGAGCCTAAAGCCTAGGGGTGCCCTAGCCTGAAGGCTAGGGGAGCCCTAGCTTAGCCTAGGGGAGCCTAAAGCCTAGGGGTGCCCTAGCCTGAAGGCTAGGGGAGCCCCAGCCTTAGCCTAGGGGAGCCTAAAGCCTAGGGGTGCCCTAGCCTGAAGGTAGGGGAGCCCTAGCCTTAGCCTAGGGGAGCCTAAAGCCTAGGGGTGCCCTAGCCTGAAGGTAGGGGAGCCCTAGCCTTAGCCTAGGGGAGCCTAAAGCCTAGGGGTGCCCTAGCCTGAAGGCTAGGGGAGCCCTAGCCTAAAGCCTAGGGGTGCCCTAGCCTGAAGGCTAGGGGAGCCCTAGCCTTAGCCTAGGGTAGCCCTAGCCTAAAGCCTAGGGGTGCCCTAACCTGAAGGCTAGGGGAGCCCTGGCCTTAGCCTAGGGGAGCCCTAGCCTAAAGCCTAGGGGTGCCCTAGCCTGAAGGCTAGGGGAGCCCCGGCCTTAGCCTAGGGGAGCCCTAGCCTAAAGCCTAGGGGTGCCCTAGCCTGAAGGCTAGGGGAGCCCTGGCCTTAGCCTAGGGGAGCCTAAAGCCAAGGGGTGCCCTAGCCTGAAGGCTAGGGGAGCCCTAGCCTTAGCCTAGGGGAGCCTAAAGCGTAGGGGTGCCCTAGCCTGAAGGCTAGGGGAGCCCTAGCCTTAGCCTATGGGAGCCTAAAGCCTAGGGGTGCCCTAGCCTGAAGGCTAGGGGAGCCCTAGCTTAGCCTAGGGGAGCCTAAAGCCTAGGGGTGCCCTAGCCTGAAGGCTAGGGGAGCCCCAGCCTTAGCCTAGGGGAGCCTAAAGCCTAGGGGTGCCCTAGCCTGAAGGCTAGGGGAGCCCCAGCCTTAGCCTAGGGGAGCCTAAAGCCTAGGGGTGCCCTAGCCTGAAGGCTAGGGGAGCCCCAGCCTTAGCCTAGGGGAGCCTAAAGCCTAGGGGTGCCCTAGCCTGAAGGCTAGGGGAGCCCCAGCCTTAGCCTAGGGGAGCCTAAAGCCTAGGGGTGCCCTAGCCTGAAGGCTAGGGGAGCCCCAGCCTTAGCCTAGGGGAGCCTAAAGCCTAGGGGTGCCCTAGCCTGAAGGCTAGGGGAGCCCCAGCCTTAGCCTAGGGGAGCCTAAAGCCTAGGGGTGCCCTAGCCTGAAGGCTAGGGGAGCCCCAGCCTTAGCCTAGGGGAGCCTAAAGCCTGGTGGTGCCCTAGACTGAAGGCTAGGCGAGCCCCAGCCTTAGCTTAGGGGAGTCTAAAGCCTGGGGGTGCCCTAACCTGAAGGCTAGGGGAGCCCCAGCCTTAGCCTAGGGGAGCCTAAAGCCTAGGGGTGCCCTAACCTGAAGGCTAGGGGAGCCCCAGCCTTAGGCTAGGGGAGCCTAAAGCCTAGGGGTGCCCTAGCCTGAAGGCTAGGGGTGCCCTAGCCTTAGGCTAGGGGAGCCTAAAGCCTAGGGGTGCCCTAGCCTGAAGGCTAGGGGAGCCCTAGCCTTAGACTAGGGGAGCCTAAAGCCTAGGGGTGCCTAGCCTGAAGGCTAGGGGAGCCTAAGCCTTAGCCTAGGGGAGCCTAAAGCCTAGGGGTGCCCTAGCCTGAAGGCTAGGGGAGCCCTAGCCTTAGCCTAGGGGAGCCCTAGCCTAAAGCCTAGGGGTGCCCTAGCCTGAAGGCTAGGGGAGCCCTAGCCTTAGCCTAGGGGAGCCTAAAGCCTAGGGGTGCCCTAGCCTGAAGGCTAGGGGAGCCCTAGCCTTAGCCTAGGGGAGCCTAAAGCCTAGGGGTGCCCTAGCCTGAAGGCTAGGGGAGCCCTAGCCTTAGCCTAGGGGAGCCTAAAGCCTAGGGGTGCCCTAGCCTGAAGGCTAAGGGAGCCCTAGCCTTAGCCTAGGGGAGCCCTAGCCTAAAGCCTAGGCGTGCCCTAGCCTGAAGGCTAGGGGAGCCCTACCCTTAGCCTAGGGGAGCCTAAATCCTAGGGGTGCCCTAGCCTGAAGGCTAGGGGAGCCCTAGCCTTAGCCTAGGGGAGCCTAAAGCCTAGAGGTGCCCTAGCCTGAAGGCTAGGGGAGCCCTAGCCTTAGCCTAGGGGAGCCTAAAGCCTAGGGGTGACCTAGCCTGAAGGCTAGGGGAGCCCTAGCCTTAGCCTAGGGGAGCCTAAAGCCTAGGGGTGCCCTAGCCTTAGCCTCGGGGAGCCTAAAGCCTAGGGGTGCCCTAGCCTGAAGGCTAGGGGAGCCCTAGCCTTAGCCTAGGGGAGCCCTAGCCTAAAGCCTAGGGGTGCCCTAGCCTGAAGGCTAGGGGAGCCCTAGCCTTAGCCTAGGGGAGCCTAAAGCCTAGGGGTGCCCTAGCCTGAAGGCTAGGGGAGCCCTAGCCTTAGCCTAGGGGAGCCTAAAGCCTAGGGGTGCCCTAGCCTGAAGGCTAGGGGAGCCCTAGCATTAGCCTAGGGGAGCATAAAGCCTAGGGGTGCCCTAGCCTGAAGGCTAGGGGAGCCCTAGCCTTAGCCTAGGGGAGCCTAAAGCGTAGGGGTGCCCTAGCCTGAAGGCTAGGGGAGCCCTAGCCTTAGCCTATGGGAGCCTAAAGCCTAGGGGTGCCCTAGCCTGAAGGCTAGGGGAGCCCTAGCTTAGCCTAGGGGAGCCTAAAGCCTAGGGGTGCCCTAGCCTGAAGGCTAGGGGAGCCCCAGCCTTAGCCTAGGGGAGCCTAAAGCCTAGGGGTGCCCTAGCCTGAAGGTAGGGGAGCCCTAGCCTTAGCCTAGGGGAGCCTAAAGCCTAGGGGTGCCCTAGCCTGAAGGTAGGGGAGCCCTAGCCTTAGCCTAGGGGAGCCTAAAGCCTAGGGGTGCCCTAGCCTGAAGGCTAGGGGAGCCCTAGCCTAAAGCCTAGGGGTGCCCTAGCCTGAAGGCTAGGGGAGCCCTAGCCTTAGCCTAGGGTAGCCCTAGCCTAAAGCCTAGGGGTGCCCTAACCTGAAGGCTAGGGGAGCCCTGGCCTTAGCCTAGGGGAGCCCTAGCCTAAAGCCTAGGGGTGCCCTAGCCTGAAGGCTAGGGGAGCCCCGGCCTTAGCCTAGGGGAGCCCTAGCCTAAAGCCTAGGGGTGCCCTAGCCTGAAGGCTAGGGGAGCCCTGGCCTTAGCCTAGGGGAGCCTAAAGCCAAGGGGTGCCCTAGCCTGAAGGCTAGGGGAGCCCTAGCCTTAGCCTAGGGGAGCCTAAAGCGTAGGGGTGCCCTAGCCTGAAGGCTAGGGGAGCCCTAGCCTTAGCCTATGGGAGCCTAAAGCCTAGGGGTGCCCTAGCCTGAAGGCTAGGGGAGCCCTAGCTTAGCCTAGGGGAGCCTAAAGCCTAGGGGTGCCCTAGCCTGAAGGCTAGGGGAGCCCCAGCCTTAGCCTAGGGGAGCCTAAAGCCTAGGGGTGCCCTAGCCTGAAGGCTAGGGGAGCCCCAGCCTTAGCCTAGGGGAGCCTAAAGCCTAGGGGTGCCCTAGCCTGAAGGCTAGGGGAGCCCCAGCCTTAGCCTAGGGGAGCCTAAAGCCTAGGGGTGCCCTAGCCTGAAGGCTAGGGGAGCCCCAGCCTTAGCCTAGGGGAGCCTAAAGCCTAGGGGTGCCCTAGCCTGAAGGCTAGGGGAGCCCCAGCCTTAGCCTAGGGGAGCCTAAAGCCTAGGGGTGCCCTAGCCTGAAGGCTAGGGGAGCCCCAGCCTTAGCCTAGGGGAGCCTAAAGCCTAGGGGTGCCCTAGCCTGAAGGCTAGGGGAGCCCCAGCCTTAGCCTAGGGGAGCCTAAAGCCTGGTGGTGCCCTAGACTGAAGGCTAGGCGAGCCCCAGCCTTAGCTTAGGGGAGTCTAAAGCCTGGGGGTGCCCTAACCTGAAGGCTAGGGGAGCCCCAGCCTTAGCCTAGGGGAGCCTAAAGCCTAGGGGTGCCCTAACCTGAAGGCTAGGGGAGCCCCAGCCTTAGGCTAGGGGAGCCTAAAGCCTAGGGGTGCCCTAGCCTGAAGGCTAGGGGTGCCCTAGCCTTAGGCTAGGGGAGCCTAAAGCCTAGGGGTGCCCTAGCCTGAAGGCTAGGGGAGCCCTAGCCTTAGACTAGGGGAGCCTAAAGCCTAGGGGTGCCTAGCCTGAAGGCTAGGGGAGCCTAAGCCTTAGCCTAGGGGAGCCTAAAGCCTAGGGGTGCCCTAGCCTGAAGGCTAGGGGAGCCCTAGCCTTAGCCTAGGGGAGCCCTAGCCTAAAGCCTAGGGGTGCCCTAGCCTGAAGGCTAGGGGAGCCCTAGCCTTAGCCTAGGGGAGCCTAAAGCCTAGGGGTGCCCTAGCCTGAAGGCTAGGGGAGCCCTAGCCTTAGCCTAGGGGAGCCTAAAGCCTAGGGGTGCCCTAGCCTGAAGGCTAGGGGAGCCCTAGCCTTAGCCTAGGGGAGCCTAAAGCCTAGGGGTGCCCTAGCCTGAAGGCTAAGGGAGCCCTAGCCTTAGCCTAGGGGAGCCCTAGCCTAAAGCCTAGGCGTGCCCTAGCCTGAAGGCTAGGGGAGCCCTACCCTTAGCCTAGGGGAGCCTAAATCCTAGGGGTGCCCTAGCCTGAAGGCTAGGGGAGCCCTAGCCTTAGCCTAGGGGAGCCTAAAGCCTAGAGGTGCCCTAGCCTGAAGGCTAGGGGAGCCCTAGCCTTAGCCTAGGGGAGCCTAAAGCCTAGGGGTGACCTAGCCTGAAGGCTAGGGGAGCCCTAGCCTTAGCCTAGGGGAGCCTAAAGCCTAGGGGTGCCCTAGCCTTAGCCTCGGGGAGCCTAAAGCCTAGGGGTGCCCTAGCCTGAAGGCTAGGGGAGCCCTAGCCTTAGCCTAGGGGAGCCCTAGCCTAAAGCCTAGGGGTGCCCTAGCCTGAAGGCTAGGGGAGCCCTAGCCTTAGCCTAGGGGAGCCTAAAGCCTAGGGGTGCCCTAGCCTGAAGGCTAGGGGAGCCCTAGCCTTAGCCTAGGGGAGCCTAAAGCCTAGGGGTGCCCTAGCCTGAAGGCTAGGGGAGCCCTAGCATTAGCCTAGGGGAGCATAAAGCCTAGGGGTGCCCTAGCCTGAAGGCTAGGGGAGACCTAGCCTTAGCCTAGGGGAGCCTAAAGCCTAGGGGTGCCCTAGCCTGAAGGCTAGGGGAGCCCTAGCCTTAGCCTAGGGGAGCCTAAAGCCTAGGGGTCCCCTAGCCTGAAGGCTAGGGGAGCCCTAGCCTTAGCCTAGGGGAGCCTAAAGCCTAGGGGTGCCGTAGCCTGAAGGCTAGGGGAGCCCTAGCCTTAGCCTAGGGGAGCCTAAAGCCTAGGGGTGCCCTAGCCTGAAGGCTAGGGGAGCCCTAGCCTTAGCCTAGGGGAGCCTAAAGCCTAGGGGTGCCCTAGCCTGAAGGCTAGGGGATCCCTAGCCTTAGCCTAGGGGAGCCTAAAGCCTAGGGCTGCCCTAGCCTGAAGGCTAGGGGAGCCCTAGCCTTAGCCTAGGGGAGCCTAAAGCCTAGGGGTGCCCTAGCCTGAAGGCTAGGGGACCCTAGCCTTAGCCAAGGGGAGCCCTAGCCTTAGCCTAGGGGAGCCTAAAGCCTAGGGGTGGCCTAGCCTGAAGGCTAGGGGAGCGCTAGCCTTAGCCTAGGGGAGCCTAAAGCCTAGGGTTGCCCTAGCCTGAAGGCTAGGGGAGTGCTAGCCTTAGACTAGGGGAGCCTAAAGCCTAGGGGTGCCCTAGCCTGAAGGCTAGGGGAGTGCTAGCCTTAGCCTAGGGGAGCCTAAAGCCTAGGGGTGCCCTAGCCTGAAGGCTAGGGGAGCGCTAGCCTTAGCCTAGGGGAGCCTAAAGCCTAGGGGTGCCCTAGCCTGAAGGCTAGGGGAGCGCTACCCTTAGCCTAGGGGAGCCTAAATCCTAGGGGTGCCCTAGCCTGAAGGCTAGGGGAGCGCTAGCCTTAGCCTAGGGGAGCCTAAAGCCTAGGGGTGCCCTAGCCTGAAGGCTAGGGGAGCCCTAGCCTTAGCCTAGGGGAGCCTAAAGCCTAGGGGTGCCCTAGCCTGAAGGCTAGGGGAGCCCTAGCCTTAGCCTAGGGGAGCCTAAAGCCTAGGGGTGCCCTAGCCTGAAGGCTAGGGGATCCCTAGCCTTAGCCTAGGGGAGCCTAAAGCCTAGGGGTGCCCTAGCCTGAAGGCTAGGGGAGCCCTAGCCTTAGCCTAGGGGAGCCTAAAGCCTAGGGGTGCCCTAGCCTGAAGGCTAGGGGACCCTAGCCTTAGCCTAGGGGAGCCCTAGCCTTAGCCTAGGGGAGCCTAAAGCCTAGGGGTGGCCTAGCCTGAAGGCTAGGGGAGCCCTAGCCTTAGCCTAGGGGAGCCTAAAGCCTAGGGGTGCCCTAGCCTGAAGGTAGGGGAGCCCTAGCCTTAGCCTTGGGGAGCCTAAAGCCTAGGGGTGCCCTAGCCTGAAGGCTAGGGGAGCCCTAGCCTAAAGCCTAGGGGTGCCCTAGCCTGAAGGCTAGGGGAGCCCTAGCCTTAGCCTAGGGTAGCCCTAGCCTAAAGCCTAGGGGTGCCCTAACCTGAAGGCTAGGGGAGCCCTAGCCTTAGCCTAGGGGAGCCCTAGCCTAAAGCCTAGGGGTGCCCTAGCCTGAAGGCTAGGGGAGCCCCGGCCTTAGCCTAGGGGAGCCCTAGCCTAAAGCCTAGGGGTGCCCTAGCCTGAAGGCTAGGGGAGCCCTGGCCTTAGCCTAGGGGAGCCTAAAGCCAAGGGGTGCCCTAGCCTGAAGGCTAGGGGAGCCCTAGCCTTAGCCTAGGGGAGCCTAAAGCGTAGGGGTGCCCTAGCCTGAAGGCTAGGGGAGCCCTAGCCTTAGCCTATGGGAGCCTAAAGCCTAGGGGTGCCCTAGCCTGAAGGCTAGGGGAGCCCTAGCTTAGCCTAGGGGAGCCTAAAGCCTAGGGGTGCCCTAGCCTGAAGGCTAGGGGAGCCCCAGCCTTAGCCTAGGGGAGCCTAAAGCCTAGGGGTGCCCTAGCCTGAAGGCTAGGGGAGCCCCAGCCTTAGCCTAGGGGAGCCTAAAGCCTAGGGGTGCCCTAGCCTGAAGGCTAGGGGAGCCCCAGCCTTAGCCTAGGGGAGCCTAAAGCCTAGGGGTGCCCTAGCCTGAAGGCTAGGGGAGCCCCAGCCTTAGCCTAGGGGAGCCTAAAGCCTAGGGGTGCCCTAGCCTGAAGGCTAGGGGAGCCCCAGCCTTAGCCTAGGGGAGCCTAAAGCCTAGGGGTGCCCTAGCCTGAAGGCTAGGGGAGCCCCAGCCTTAGCCTAGGGGAGCCTAAAGCCTAGGGGTGCCCTAGCCTGAAGGCTAGGGGAGCCCCAGCCTTAGCCTAGGGGAGCCTAAAGCCTGGTGGTGCCCTAGACTGAAGGCTAGGCGAGCCCCAGCCTTAGCTTAGGGGAGCCTAAAGCCTGGGGGTGCCCTAACCTGAAGGCTAGGGGAGCCCCAGCCTTAGCCTAGGGGAGCCTAAAGCCTAGGGGTGCCCTAACCTGAAGGCTAGGGGAGCCCCAGCCTTAGGCTAGGGGAGCCTAAAGCCTAGGGGTGCCCTAGCCTGAAGGCTAGGGGAGCCCTAGCCTTAGGCTAGGGGAGCCTAAAGCCTAGGGGTGCCCTAGCCTGAAGGCTAGGGGAGCCCTAGCCTTAGCCTAGGGGAGCCTAAAGCCTAGGGGTGCCTAGCCTGAAGGCTAGGGGAGCCCTAGCCTTAGCCTAGGGGAGCCTAAAGCCTAGGGGTGCCCTAGCCTGAAGGCTAGGGGAGCCCTAGCCTTAGCCTAGGGGAGCCCTAGCCTAAAGCCTAGGGGTGCCCTAGCCTGAAGGCTAGGGGAGCCCTAGCCTTAGCCTAGGGGAGCCTAAAGCCTAGGGGTGCCCTAGCCTGAAGGCTAGGGGAGCCCTAGCCTTAGCCTAGGGGAGCCTAAAGCCTAGGGGTGCCCTAGCCTGAAGGCTAGGGGAGCCCTAGCCTTATCCTAGGGGAGCCCTAGCCTAAAGCCTAGGGGTGCCCTAGCCTGAAGGCTAGGGGAGCCCTAGCCTTAGCCTAGGGGAGCCTAAAGCCTAGGGGTGCCCTAGCCTGAAGGCTAGGGGAGCCCTAGCCTTAGCCTAGGGGAGCCTAAAGCCTAGGGGTGCCCTAGCCTGAAGGCTAGGGGAGCCCTAGCCTTAGCCTAGGGGAGCCCTAGCCTAAAGCCTAGGCGTGCCCTAGCCTGAAGGCTAGGGGAGCCCTACCCTTAGCCTAGGGGAGCCTAAATCCTAGGGGTGCCCTAGCCTGAAGGCTAGGGGAGCCCTAGCCTTAGCCTAGGGGAGCCTAAAGCCTAGAGGTGCCCTAGCCTGAAGGCTAGGGGAGCCCTAGCCTTAGCCTAGGGGAGCCTAAAGCCTAGGGGTGACCTAGCCTGAAGGCTAGGGGAGCCCTAGCCTTAGCCTAGGGGAGCCTAAAGCCTAGGGGTGCCCTAGCCTTAGCCTCGGGGAGCCTAAAGCCTAGGGGTGCCCTAGCCTGAAGGCTAGGGGAGCCCTAGCCTTAGCCTAGGGGAGCCCTAGCCTAAAGCCTAGGGGTGCCCTAGCCTGAAGGCTAGGGGAGCCCTAGCCTTAGCCTAGGGGAGCCTAAAGCCTAGGGGTGCCCTAGCCTGAAGGCTAGGGGAGCCCTAGCCTTAGCCTAGGGGAGCCTAAAGCCTAGGGGTGCCCTAGCCTGAAGGCTAGGGGAGCCCTAGCCTTAGCCTAGGGGAGCATAAAGCCTAGGGGTGCCCTAGCCTGAAGGCTACGGGAGACCTAGCCTTAGCCTAGGGGAGCCTAAAGCCTAGGGGTGCCCTAGCCTGAAGGCTAGGGGAGACCTAGCCTTAGCCTAGGGGAGCCTAAAGCCTAGGGGTGCCCTAGCCTGAAGGCTAGGGGAGCCCTAGCCTTAGCCTAGGGGAGCCTAAAGCCTAGGGGTGCCGTAGCCTGAAGGCTAGGGGAGCCCTAGACTTAGCCTAGGGGAGCCTAAAGCCTAGGGGTGCCCTAGCCTGAAGGCTAGGGGAGCCCTAGCCTTAGCCTAGGGGAGCCTAAAGCCTAGGGGTGCCCTAGCCTGAAGGCTAGGGGATCCCTAGCCTTAGCCTAGGGGAGCCTAAAGCCTAGGGCTGCCCTAGCCTGAAGGCTAGGGGAGCCCTAGCCTTAGCCTAGGGGAGCCTAAAGCCTAGGGGTGCCCTAGCCTGAAGGCTAGGGGACCCTAGCCTTAGCCTAGGGGAGCCCTAGCCTTAGCCTAGGGGAGCCTAAAGCCTAGGGGTGGCCTAGCCTGAAGGCTAGGGGAGCGCTAGCCTTAGCCTAGGGGAGCCTAAAGCCTAGGGTTGCCCTAGCCTGAAGGCTAGGGGAGCGCTAGCCTTAGACTAGGGGAGCCTAAAGCCTAGGGGTGCCCTAGCCTCAAGGCTAGGGGAGTGCTAGCCTTAGCCTAGGGGAGCCTAAAGCCTAGGGGTGCCCTAGCCTGAAGGCTAGGGGATCGCTAGCCTTAGCCTAGGGGAGCCTAAAGCCTAGGGGTGCCCTAGCCTGAAGGCTAGGGGAGCGCTAGCCTTAGCCTAGGGGAGCCTAAATCCTAGGGGTGCCCTAGCCTGAAGGCTAGGGGAGCGCTAGCCTTAGCCTAGGGGAGCCTAAAGCCTAGGGGTGCCCTAGCCTGAAGGCTAGGGGAGCCCTAGCCTTAGCCTAGGGGAGCCTAAAGCCTAGGGGTGCCCTAGCCTGAAGGCTATGGGAGCCCTAGCCTTAGCCTAGGGGAGCCTAAAGCCTAGGGGTACCCTAGCCTGAAGGCTAGGGGAGCCCTAGCCTTAGCCTAGGGGAGCCTAAAGCCTAGGGGTGCCCTAGCCTGAAGGCTAGGGGAGCCCTAGCCTTAGCCTAGGGGAGCCTAAAGCCTAGGGGTGCCCTAGCCTGAAGGTAGGGGAGCCCTAGCCTTAGCCTAGGGGAGCCTAAAGCCTAGGGGTGCCCTAGCCTGAAGGCTAGGGGAGCCCTAGCCTTAGCCTAGAAAAGCCTAAAGCCTAGGGGTGCCCTAGCCTGAAGGCTAGGGGAGCCCTAGCCTTAGCCTAGGGGAGCCTAAAGCCTAGGGGTGCCCTAGCCTGAAGGTTAGGGGAGCCCTAGCCTTAGCCTAGGGGAGCCTAAAGCCTAGGGGTGCCCTAGCCTGAAGGCTAGGGGATCCCTAGCCTTAGCCTAGGGGAGCCTAAAGCCTAGGGGTGCCCTAGCCTGAAGGCCAGGGGAGCCCTAGCCTTAGCCTAGGGGAACCTAAAGCCTAGGGGTGCCCTAGCCTGAAGGCCAGGGGAGCGCTAGCCTTAGCCTAGGGGAGCCTAAAGCCTAGGGGTGCCCTAGCCTGAAGGCTAGGGGAGCGCTAGCCTTAGCCTAGGGGAGCCTAAATCCTAGGGGTGCCCTAGCCTGAAGGCTAGGGGAGCGCTAGCCTTAGCCTAGGGGAGCCTAAAGCCTAGGGGTGCCCTAGCCTGAAGGCTAGGGGAGCCCTAGCCTTAGCCTAGGGGAGCCTAAAGCCTAGGGGTGCCCTAGCCTGAAGGCTATGGGAGCCCTAGCCTTAGCCTAGGGGAGCCTAAAGCCTAGGGGTGCCCTAGCCTGAAGGCTAGGGGAGCCCTAGCCTTAGCCTAGGGGAGCCTAAAGCCTAGGGGTGCCCTAGCCTGAAGGCTAGGGGAACCCTAGCCTTAGCCTAGGGGAGCCTAAATCCTAGGGGTGCCCTAGCCTGAAGGCTAGGGGAGCCCTAGCCTTAGCCTAGGGGAGCCTAAAGCCTAGGGGTGCCCTAGCCTGAAGGCTAGGGGAGCCCTAGCCTTAGCCTAGGGGAGCCTAAAGCCTAGGGGTGCCCTAGCCTGAAGGCTATGGGAGCCCTAGCCTTAGCCTAGGGGAGCCTAAAGCCTAGGGGTGCCCTAGCCTGAAGGCTAGGGGAGCCCTAGCCTTAGCCTAGGGGAGCCTAAAGCCTAGGGGTGCCCTAGCCTGAAGGCTAGGGGAGCCCTAGCCTTAGCCTAGGGGAGCCTAAAGCCTAGGGGTGCCCTAGCCTGAAGGTAGGGGAGCCCTAGCCTTAGCCTAGGGGAGCCTAAAGCCTAGGGGTGCCCTAGCCTGAAGGCTAGGGGAGCCCTAGCCTTAGCCTAGAAAAGCCTAAAGCCTAGGGGTGCCCTAGCCTGAAGGCTAGGGGAGCCCTAGCCTTAGCCTAGGGGAGCCTAAAACCTAGGGGTGCCCTAGCCTGAAGGCTAGGGGAGCCCTAGCCTTAGCCTAGGGGAGCCTAAAGCCTAGGGGTGCCCTAGCCTGAAGGCTAGGGGATCCCTAGCCTTAGCCTAGGGGAGCCTAAAGCCTAGGGGTGCCCTAGCCTGAAGGCCAGGGGAGCCCTAGCCTTAGCCTAGGGGAACCTAAAGCCTAGGGGTGCCCTAGCCTGAAGGCCAGGGGAGCCCTAGCCTTAGCCTAGGGGAGCCTAAAGCCTAGGGGTGCCCTAGCCTGAAGGCAAGGGGAGCCCTAGCCTTAGCCTAGGGGAGCCTAAAGCCTAGGGGTACCCTAGCCTGAAGGCCAGGGGAGCCCTAGCCTTAGCCTAGGGGAGCCTAAAGCCTAGGGGTGCCCTAGCCTGAAGGCTAGGGGAGCCCAAGCCTTAGCCAAGGGGAGCCTAAAGCCTAGGGGTGCCCTAGCCTGAAGGCCAGGGGAGCCCAAGCCTTAGCCTAGGGGAGCCTAAGCCTAGGGGTGCCCTAGCCTGAAGGCCAGGGGTGCCCTAGCCTTAGCCTAGGGGAGCCTAAAGCCTAGGGGTGCCCTATCCTGAAGGCTAGGGGAGCCCTAGCCTTAGCCTAGGGGAGCCTAAAGCCTAGGGGTGCCCTAGCCTGAAGGCTAGGGGAGCCCTAGCCTTAGCCTAGGGGAGCCTAAAGCCTAGGGGTGCCCTAGCCTGAAGGCTAGGGGAGCCCTAGCCTTAGCCTAGGGGAGCATAAAGCCTAGGGGTGCCCTAGCCTGAAGGCTATGGGAGACCTAGCCTTAGCCTAGGGGAGCCTAAAGCCTAGGGGTGCCCTAGCCTGAAGGCTAGGGGAGCCCTAGCCTTAGCCTAGGGGAGCCTAAAGCCTAGGGGTGCCCTAGCCTGAAGGCTAGGGGAGCCCTAGCCTTAGCCTAGGGGAGCCTAAAGCCTAGGGGTGCCGTAGCCTGAAGGCTAGGGGAGCCCTAGCCTTAGCCTAGGGGAGCCTAAAGCCTAGGGGTGCCCTAGCCTGAAGGCTAGGGGAGCCCTAGCCTTAGCCTAGGGGAGCCTAAAGCCTAGGGGTGCCCTAGCCTGAAGGCTAGGGGATCCCTAGACTTAGCCTAGGGGAGCCTAAAGCCTAGGGCTGCCCTAGCCTGAAGGCTAGGGGAGCCCTAGCCTTAGCCTAGGGGAGCCTAAAGCCTAGGGGTGCCCTAGCCTGAAGGCTAGGGGACCCTAGCCTTAGCCTAGGGGAGCCCTAGCCTTAGCCTAGGGGAGCCTAAAGCCTAGGGGTGGCCTAGCCTGAAGGCTAGGGGAGCGCTAGCCTTAGCCTAGGGGAGCCTAAAGCCTAGGGTTGCCCTAGCCTGAAGGCTAGGGGAGCGCTAGCCTTAGACTAGGGGAGCCTAAAGCCTAGGGGTGCCCTAGCCTGAAGGCTAGGGGAGCGCTAGCCTTAGCCTAGGGGAGCCTAAAGCCTAGGGGTGCCCTAGCCTGAAGGCTAGGGGAGCGCTAGCCTTAGCCTAGGGGAGCCTAAAGCCTAGGGGTGCCCTAGCCTGAAGGCTAGGGGAGCGCTAGCCTTAGCCTAGGGGAGCCTAAATCCTAGGGGTGCCCTAGCCTGAAGGCTAGGGGAGCGCTAGCCTTAGCCTAGGGGAGCCTAAAGCCTAGGGGTGCCCTAGCCTGAAGGCTAGGGGAGCCCTAGCCTTAGCCTAGGGGAGCCTAAAGCCTAGGGGTGCCCTAGCCTGAAGGCTAGGGGAGCCCTAGCCTTAGCCTAGGGGAGCCTAAAGCCTAGGGGTGCCCTAGCCTGAAGGCTAGGGGAGCCCTAGCCTTAGCCTAGGGGAGCCTAAAGCCTAGGGGTGCCCTAGCCTGAAGGCTAGGGGAGCCCTAGCCTTAGCCTAGGGGAGCCTAAAGCCTAGGGGTGCCCTAGCCTGAAGGCTATGGGAGCCCTAGCCTTAGCCTAGGGGAGCCTAAAGCCTAGGGGTGCCCTAGCCTGAAGGCTAGGGGAGCCCTAGCCTTAGCCTAGGGGAGCCTAAAGCCTAGGGGTGCCCTAGCCTGAAGGCTAGGGGAGCCCTAGCCTTAGCCTAGGGGAGCCTAAAGCCTAGGGGTGCCCTAGCCTGAAGGTAGGGGAGCCCTAGCCTTAGCCTAGGGGAGCCTAAAGCCTAGGGGTGCCCTAGCCTGAAGGCTAGGGGAGCCCTAGCCTTAGCCTAGAAAAGCCTAAAGCCTAGGGGTGCCCTAGCCTGAAGGCTAGGGGAGCCCTAGCCTTAGCCTAGGGGAGCCTAAAGCCTAGGGGTGCCCTAGCCTGAAGGTTAGGGGAGCCCTAGCCTTAGCCTAGGGGAGCCTAAAGCCTAGGGGTGCCCTAGCCTGAAGGCTAGGGGATCCCTAGCCTTAGCCTAGGGGAGCCTAAAGCCTAGGGGTGCCCTAGCCTGAAGGCCAGGGGAGCCCTAGCCTTAGCCTAGGGGAACCTAAAGCCTAGGGGTGCCCTAGCCTGAAGGCCAGGGGAGCCCTAGCCTTAGCCTAGGGGAGCCTAAAGCCTAGGGGTGCCCTAGCCTGAAGGCAAGGGGAGCCCTAGCCTTAGCCTAGGGGAGCCTAAAGCCTAGGGGTACCCTAGCCTGAAGGCTAGGGGAGCGCTAGCCTTAGACTAGGGGAGCCTAAAGCCTAGGGGTGCCCTAGCCTGAAGGCTAGGGGAGTGCTAGCCTTAGCCTAGGGGAGCCTAAAGCCTAGGGGTGCCCTAGCCTGAAGGCTAGGGGAGCGCTAGCCTTAGCCTAGGGGAGCCTAAAGCCTAGGGGTGCCCTAGCCTGAAGGCTAGGGGAGCGCTAGCCTTAGCCTAGGGGAGCCTAAAGCCTAGGGGTGCCCTAGCCTGAAGGCTAGGGGAGCGCTAGCCTTAGCCTAGGGGAGCCTAAAGCCTAGGGGTGCCCTAGCCTGAAGGCTAGGGGAGCCCTAGCCTTAGCCTAGGGGAGCCTAAAGCCTAGGGGTGCCCTAGCCTGAAGGCTAGGGGAACCCTAGCCTTAGCCTAGGGGAGCCTAAATCCTAGGGGTGCCCTAGCCTGAAGGCTAGGGGAGCCCTAGCCTTAGCCTAGGGGAGCCTAAAGCCTAGGGGTGCCCTAGCCTGAAGGCTAGGGGAGCCCTAGCCTTAGCCTAGGGGAGCCTAAAGCCTAGGGGTGCCCTAGCCTGAAGGCTATGGGAGCCCTAGCCTTAGCCTAGGGGAGCCTAAAGCCTAGGGTTGCCCTAGCCTGAAGGCTAGGGGAGCCCTAGCCTTAGCCTAGGGGAGCCTAAAGCCTAGGGGTGCCCTAGCCTGAAGGCTAGGGGAGCCCTATCCTTAGCCTAGGGGAGCCTAAAGCCTAGGGGTGCCCTAGCCTGAAGGTAGGGGAGCCCTAGCCTTAGCCTAGGGGAGCCTAAAGCCTAGGGGTGCCCTAGCCTGAAGGCTAGGGGAGCCCTAGCCTTAGCCTAGAAAAGCCTAAAGCCTAGGGGTGCCCTAGCCTGAAGGCTAGGGGAGCCCTAGCCTTAGCCTAGGGGAGCCTAAAACCTAGGGGTGCCCTAGCCTGAAGGCTAGGGGAGCCCTAGCCTTAGCCTAGGGGAGCCTAAAGCCTAGGGGTGCCCTAGCCTGAAGGCTAGGGGATCCCTAGCCTTAGCCTAGGGGAGCCTAAAGCCTAGGGGTGCCCTAGCCTGAAGGCCAGGGGAGCCCTAGCCTTAGCCTAGGGGAACCTAAAGCCTAGGGGTGCCCTAGCCTGAAGGCCAGGGGAGCCCTAGCCTTAGCCTAGGGGAGCCTAAAGCCTAGGGGTGCCCTAGCCTGAAGGCAAGGGGAGCCCTAGCCTTAGCCTAGGGGAGCCTAAAGCCTAGGGGTACCCTAGCCTGAAGGCCAGGGGAGCCCTAGCCTTAGCCTAGGGGAGCCTAAAGCCTAGGGGTGCCCTAGCCTGAAGGCTAGGGGAGCCCAAGACTTAGCCTAGGGGAGCCTAAAGCCTAGGGGTGCCCTAGCCTGAAGGCCAGGGGAGCCCAAGCCTTAGCCTAGGGGAGCCTAAGCCTAGGGGTGCCCTAGCCTGAAGGCTAGGGGAGCCCTAGCCTTAGCCTAGGGGAGCCTAAAGCCTTGGGGTGCCTTAGCCTGAAGGCCAGGGGAGCCGTAGCCTTAGCCTAGGGGAGCCTAAATCCTAGGGGTGCCCTAGCCTGAAGGCTAGGGGAGCGCTAGCCTTAGCCTAGGGGAGCCTAAAGCCTAGGGGTGCCCTAGCCTGAAGGCTAGGGGAGCCCTAGCCTTAGCCTAGGGGAGCCTAAAGCCTAGGGGTGCCCTAGCCTGAAGGCTAGGGGAGCCCTAGCCTTAGCCTAGGGGAGCCTAAAGCCTAGGGGTGCCCTAGCCTGAAGGCTAGGGGAGCCCTAGCCTTAGCCTAGGGGAGCCTAAAGCCTAGGGGTGCCCTAGCCTGAAGGCTAGGGGAGCCCTAGCCTTAGCCTAGGGGAGCCTAAAGCCTAGGGGTGCCCTAGCCTGAAGGCTATGGGAGCCCTAGCCTTAGCCTAGGGGAGCCTAAAGCCTAGGGGTGCCCTAGCCTGAAGGCTAGGGGAGCCCTAGCCTTAGCCTAGGGGAGCCTAAAGCCTAGGGGTGCCCTAGCCTGAAGGCTAGGGGAGCCCTAGCCTTAGCCTAGGGGAGCCTAAAGCCTAGGGGTGCCCTAGCCTGAAGGTAGGGGAGCCCTAGCCTTAGCCTAGGGGAGCCTAAAGCCTAGGGGTGCCCTAGCCTGAAGGCTAGGGGAGCCCTAGCCTTAGCCTAGAAAAGCCTAAAGCCTAGGGGTGCCCTAGCCTGAAGGCTAGGGGAGCCCTAGCCTTAGCCTAGGGGAGCCTAAAGCCTAGGGGTGCCCTAGCCTGAAGGTTAGGGGAGCCCTAGCCTTAGCCTAGGGGAGCCTAAAGCCTAGGGGTGCCCTAGCCTGAAGGCTAGGGGATCCCTAGCCTTAGCCTAGGGGAGCCTAAAGCCTAGGGGTGCCCTAGCCTGAAGGCCAGGGGAGCCCTAGCCTTAGCCTAGGGGAACCTAAAGCCTAGGGGTGCCCTAGCCTGAAGGCCAGGGGAGCCCTAGCCTTAGCCTAGGGGAGCCTAAAGCCTAGGGGTGCCCTAGCCTGAAGGCAAGGGGAGCCCTAGCCTTAGCCTAGGGGAGCCTAAAGCCTAGGGGTACCCTAGCCTGAAGGCTAGGGGAGCGCTAGCCTTAGACTAGGGGAGCCTAAAGCCTAGGGGTGCCCTAGCCTGAAGGCTAGGGGAGTGCTAGCCTTAGCCTAGGGGAGCCTAAAGCCTAGGGGTGCCCTAGCCTGAAGGCTAGGGGAGCGCTAGCCTTAGCCTAGGGGAGCCTAAAGCCTAGGGGTGCCCTAGCCTGAAGGCTAGGGGAGCGCTAGCCTTAGCCTAGGGGAGCCTAAAGCCTAGGGGTGCCCTAGCCTGAAGGCTAGGGGAGCGCTAGCCTTAGCCTAGGGGAGCCTAAAGCCTAGGGGTGCCCTAGCCTGAAGGCTAGGGGAGCCCTAGCCTTAGCCTAGGGGAGCCTAAAGCCTAGGGGTGCCCTAGCCTGAAGGCTAGGGGAACCCTAGCCTTAGCCTAGGGGAGCCTAAATCCTAGGGGTGCCCTAGCCTGAAGGCTAGGGGAGCCCTAGCCTTAGCCTAGGGGAGCCTAAAGCCTAGGGGTGCCCTAGCCTGAAGGCTAGGGGAGCCCTAGCCTTAGCCTAGGGGAGCCTAAAGCCTAGGGGTGCCCTAGCCTGAAGGCTATGGGAGCCCTAGCCTTAGCCTAGGGGAGCCTAAAGCCTAGGGTTGCCCTAGCCTGAAGGCTAGGGGAGCCCTAGCCTTAGCCTAGGGGAGCCTAAAGCCTAGGGGTGCCCTAGCCTGAAGGCTAGGGGAGCCCTAGCCTTAGCCTAGGGGAGCCTAAAGCCTAGGGGTGCCCTAGCCTGAAGGTAGGGGAGCCCTAGCCTTAGCCTAGGGGAGCCTAAAGCCTAGGGGTGCCCTAGCCTGAAGGCTAGGGGAGCCCTAGCCTTAGCCTAGAAAAGCCTAAAGCCTAGGGGTGCCCTAGCCTGAAGGCTAGGGGAGCCCTAGCCTTAGCCTAGGGGAGCCTAAAACCTAGGGGTGCCCTAGCCTGAAGGCTAGGGGAGCCCTAGCCTTAGCCTAGGGGAGCCTAAAGCCTAGGGGTGCCCTAGCCTGAAGGCTAGGGGATCCCTAGCCTTAGCCTAGGGGAGCCTAAAGCCTAGGGGTGCCCTAGCCTGAAGGCCAGGGGAGCCCTAGCCTTAGCCTAGGGGAACCTAAAGCCTAGGGGTGCCCTAGCCTGAAGGCCAGGGGAGCCCTAGCCTTAGCCTAGGGGAGCCTAAAGCCTAGGGGTGCCCTAGCCTGAAGGCAAGGGGAGCCCTAGCCTTAGCCTAGGGGAGCCTAAAGCCTAGGGGTACCCTAGCCTGAAGGCCAGGGGAGCCCTAGCCTTAGCCTAGGGGAGCCTAAAGCCTAGGGGTGCCCTAGCCTGAAGGCTAGGGGAGCCCAAGACTTAGCCTAGGGGAGCCTAAAGCCTAGGGGTGCCCTAGCCTGAAGGCCAGGGGAGCCCAAGCCTTAGCCTAGGGGAGCCTAAGCCTAGGGGTGCCCTAGCCTGAAGGCTAGGGGAGCCCTAGCCTTAGCCTAGGGGAGCCTAAAGCCTTGGGGTGCCTTAGCCTGAAGGCCAGGGGAGCCGTAGCCTTAGCCTAGGGGAGCCTAAAGCCTAGGGGTGCCCTAGCCTGAAGGCCAGGGGAGCCCTAGCCTTAGCCTAGGGGAGCCTAAAGCCTAGGGGTGCCCTAGCCTGAAGGCCAGGGGAGCCCTAGCCTTAGCCTAGGGGAGCCTAAAGCATAGGGGTGCCCTAGCCTGAAGGCCAGGGGTGCCCTAGCCTTAGCCTAGGGGAGCCTAAAGCCTAGGGGTGCCCTATCCTGAAGGCTAGGGGAGCCCTAGCCTTAGCATAGGGGAGCCTAAAGCCTAGGGGTGCCCTAGCCTGAAGGCTAGGGGAGCCCTAGCCTTAGCCTAGGGGAGCCTAAAGCATAGGGGTGCCCTAGCCTGAAGGCTAGGGGAGCCCTAGCCTTAGCCTAGGGGAGCCTAAAGCCTAGGGTTGCCCTAGCCTGAAGGCTAGGGGAGCCCAAGCCTTAGCCTAGGGGAGCTCTAGCCTAAAGCCTAGGGGTTCCCTAGCCTGAAGGCTAGGGGAGCCCTAGCCTTAGCCTAGGGGAGCCTAAAGCCTAGGGGTGCCCTAGCCTGAAGGCTAGGGGAGCCCTAGCCTTAGCCTAGGGGAGCCCTAGCCTAAAGCCTAGGGGTGCCCTAGCCTGAAGGCTAGGGGAGCCCTAGCCTTAGCCTAGCGGAGCCCTAGCCTAAAGCCTAGGGGTGCCCTAGCCTGAAGGCTAGGGTAGGCCTACCTTTAGCCTAGGGGAGCCCTAGCCTAGAGCCTAGGGGTGCCCTAGCCTGAAGGCTAGGGGAGCCCTAGCCTTAGCCTAGGGGAGCCCTAGCCTAAAGCCTAGGGGTGCCCTAGCCTGAAGGCTAGGGGAGCCCTAGCCTTAGCCTAGGGGAGCCCTAGCCTAAAGCCTAGGGGTGCCCTAGCCTGAAGGCTAGGGGAGCCCTAGCCTTAGCCTAGGGGAGCCTAAAGCCTAGGGGTGCCCTAGCCTGAAGGCTAGGGGAGCCCTAGCCTTAGCCTAGGGGAGCCTAAAGCCTAGGGTGCCCTACCCTGAAGGCTAGGGGAGCCCTAGCCTTAGCCTAGGGGAGCCCTAGCCTAAAGACTTGGGGTGCCCTAGCCTGAAGGCTAGGGGAGCCCTAGCCTTAGCCTAGGGGAGCCCTAGACTGAATCCTAGGGGTGCCCTAGCCTGAAGGCTAGGGGAGCCGTAGCCTTAGCCTAGGGGAGCCCTAGCCTAAAGCCTAGGGGTGCCCTAGCCTGAAGGCTAGGGGAGCCCTAGCCTTAGCCTAGGGGAGCCCTAGCCTAAAGCCTAGGGGTGCCCTAGCCTGAAGGCTCGGGGAGCCCTAGCCTTAGCCTAGGGGAGCCCTAGCCTAAAGCCTAGGGGTCCCCTAGCCTGAAGGCTAGGGGAGCCCTAGCCTTAGCCTAGGGGAGCCCTAGCCTAAAGCCTAGGGGTGCCCTAGCCTGAAGGCTAGGGGAGCCCTAGCCTTAGCCTAGGGGAGCCCTAGCCTAAAGCCTAGGGGTGCCCTAGCCTGAAGGCTAGGGGAGCCCTAGCCTTAGCCTAGGGGAGCCAAAGCCTAGGGGTGCCCTAGCCTGAAGGCTAGGGGAGCCCTAGCCTTAGCCTAGGGGAGCCTAAAGCCTAGGGGTGCCCTAGCCTGAAGGCTAGGGGAGCCCTAGCCTTAGCCTAGGGGAGCCCTAGCCTAAAGCCTAGGGGTGCCCTAGCCTGAAGGCTAGGGGAGCCCTAGCCTTAGCCTAGGGGAGCCCTAGCCTAAAGCCTAGGGGTGCCCTAGCCTGAAGGCTCGGGGAGCCCTAGCCTTAGCCTAGGGGAGCCCTAGCCTAAAGCCTAGGGGTGCCCTAGCCTGAAGGCTAGGGGAGCCCTAGCCTTAGCCTAGGGGAGCCAAAGCCTAGGGGTGCCCTAGCCTGAAGGCTAGGGGAGCCCTAGCCTTAGCCTAGGGGAGCCTAAAGCCTAGGGGTGCCCTAGCCTGAAGGCTAGGGGAGCCCTAGCCTTAGCCTAGGGGAGCCCTAGCCTAAAGCCTAGGGGTGCCCTAGCCTGAAGGCTAGGGGAGCCCTACCCTTAGCCTAGGGGAGCCTAAATCCTAGGGGTGCCCTAGCCTGAAGGCTAGGGGAGCCCTAGCCTTAGCCTAGGGGAGCCTAAAGCCTAGGGGTGCCCTAGCCTTATCCTCGGGGAGCCTAAAGCCTAGGGGTGCCCTAGCCTGAAGGCTAGGGGAGCCCTAGCCTTAGCCTAGGGGAGCCCTAGCCTAATGCCTAGGGGTGCCCTAGCCTGAAGGCTAGGGGAGACCTAGCCTTAGCCTAGGAGAGCCTAAAGCCTAGGGGTGCCCTAGCCTGAAGGCTAGGGGAGCCCTAGCCTTAGCCTAGGGGAGACTAAAGCCTAGGGGTGCCCTAACCTGAAGGCTAGGGGAGCCCTAGCCTTAGCCTAGGGGAGCCTAAAGCCTAGGGGTGCCCTAGCCTGAAGGCTAGGGGAGCCCTAGCCTTAGCCTAGGGGAGCCTAAAGCCTAGGGGTGCCCTAGCCTGAAGGCTAGGGGAGCCCTAGCCTTAGCCTAGGGGAGCCTAAAGCCTAGGGGTGCCCTAGCCTGAAGGCTAGGGGAGCCCTAGCCTTAGCCTAGGGGAGCCTAAAGCCTAGGGGTGCCCTAGCCTGAAGGCTAGGGGAGCCCTAGCCTTAGCCTAGGGGAGCCTAAAGCCTAGGGGTGCCCTAGCCTGAAGGCTAGGGGAGCCCTACCTTTAGCCTAGGGGAGCCTAAAGCCTAGGGGTGCCCTAGCCTGAAGGCTAGGGGAGCCCTAGCTTTAGCCTAGGGGAGCCTAAAGCCTAGGGGTGCCGTAGCCTGAAGGCTAGGGGAGCCCTAGCCTTAGCCTAGGGGAGCCTAAAGCCTAGGGGTGCCCTAGCCTGAAGGCTAGGGGAGCCCTAGCCTTTGCCTAGGGGAGCCTAAAGCCTAGGGGTGCCCTAGCCTGAAGGCTAGGGGAGCCCTAGCCTTAGCCTAGGGGAGCCTAAAGCCTAGGGGTGCCCTAGCCTGAAGGCTAAGGGAGCCCTAGCCTTAGCCTAGGGGAGCCTAAAGCCTAGGGGTGCCCTAGCCTGAAGGCTAGGGGACCCTAGCCTTAGCCTAGGGGAGCCCTAGCCTTAGCCTAGGGGAGCCTAAAGCCTAGGGGTGGCCTAGTCTGAAGGCTAGGGGAGCGCTAGCCTTAGACTAGGGGAGCCTAAAGCCTAGGGGTGCCCTAGCCTGAAGGCTAGGGGAGTGCTAGCCTTAGCCTAGGGGAGCCTAAAGCCTAGGGGTGCCCTAGCCTGAAGGCTAGGGGAGCGCTAGCCTTAGCCTAGGGGAGCCTAAAGACTAGGGGTGCCCTAGCCTGAAGGCTAGGGGAGCGCTAGCCTTAGCCTAGGGGAGCCTAAAGCCTAGGGGTGCCCTAGCCTGAAGGCTAGGGGAGCGCTAGCCTTAGCCTAGGGGAGCCTAAAGCCTAGGGGTGCCCTAGCCTGAAGGCTAGGGGAGCCCTAGCCTTAGCCTAGGGGAGCCTAAAGCCTAGGGGTGCCCTAGCCTGAAGGCTAGGGGAGCCCTAGCCTTAGCCTAGGGGAGCCTAAAGCCTAGGGGTGCCCTAGCCTGAAGGCTAGGGGAGCCCTAGCCTTAGCCTAGGGGAGCCTAAAGCCTAGGGGTGCCCTAGCCTGAAGGCTAGGGGAGCCCTAGCCTTAGCCTAGGGGAGCCTAAAGCCTAGGAGTGCCCTAGCCTGAAGGCTAGGGGAGCCCTAGCCTTAGCCTAGGGGAGCCTAAAGCCTAGGGGTGCCCTAGCCTGAAGGCTAGGGGAGCCCTAGCCTTAGCCTAGGGGAGCCTAAAGCCTAGGGGTGCCCTAGCCTGAAGGCTAGGGGAGCCCTAGCCTTAGCCTAGGGGAGCCTAAAGCCTAGGGGTGCCCTAGCCTGAAGGTAGGGGAGCCCTAGCCTTAGCCTAGGGGAGCCTAAAGCCTAGGGGTGCCCTAGCCTGAAGGCCAGGGGATCCATAGCCTTAGCCTAGGGGAGCCTAAAGCCGAGGGGTGCCCTAGCCTGAAGGCCAGGGGAGCCCTAGCCTTAGCCTAGGGGAACCTAAAGCCTAGGGGTGCCCTAGCCTGAAGGCCAGGGGAGCCCTAGCCTTAGCCTAGGGGAGCCTAAAGCCTAGGGGTGCCCTAGCCTGAAGGCAAGGGGAGCCCTAGCCTTAGCCTAGGGGAGCCTAAAGCCTAGGGGTACCCTAGCCTGAAGGCCAGGGGAGCCCTAGCCTTAGCCTAGGGGAGCCTAAAGCCTAGGGGTGCCCTAGCCTGAAGGCTAGGGGAGCCCAAGCCTTAGCCAAGGGGAGCCTAAAGCCTAGGGGTGTCCTAGACTGAAAGCCAGGGGAGCCCAAGCCTTAGCCTAGGGGAGCCTAAGCCTAGGGGTGCCCTAGCCTGAAGGCCAGGGGAGCCCTAGCCTTAGCCTAGGGGAGCCTAAAGCCTAGGGGTGCCCTAGCCTGAAGGCCAGGGGAGCCCTAGCCTTAGCCTAGGGGAGCCTAAAGCATAGGGGTGCCCTAGCCTGAAGGCCAGGGGAGCCCTAGCCTTAGCCTAGGGGAGCCTAAAGCCTAGGGGTGCCCTAGCCTGAAGGCCAGGGGAGCCCTAGCCTTAGCCTAGGGGAGCCTAAAGCCTAGGGGTGCCCTAGCCTGAAGGCTAGGGGAGCCCTAGCCTTAGCATAGGGGAGCCTAAAGCCTAGGGGTGCCCTAGCCTGAAGGCTAGGGGAGCCCTAGCCTTAGCCTAGGGGAGCCTAAAGCCTAGGGGTGCCCTAGCCTGAAGGCTAGGGGAGCCCTAGCCTTAGCCTAGGGGAGCCTAAAGCCTAGGGTTGCCCTAGCCTGAAGGCTAGGGGAGCCCAAGCCTTAGCCTAGGGGAGCCCTAGCCTAAAGCCTAGGGTTGCCCTAGCCTGAAGGCCAGGGGATCCATAGCCTTAGCCTAGGGGAGCCTAAAGCCTAGGGGTGCCCTAGCCTGAAGGCCAGGGGAGCCCTAGCCTTAGCCTAGGGGAACCTAAAGCCTAGGGGTGCCCTAGCCTGAAGGCCAGGGGAGCCCTAGCCTTAGCCTAGGGGAGCCTAAAGCCTAGGGGTGCCCTAGCCTGAAGGCAAGGGGAGCCCTAGCCTTAGCCTAGGGGAGCCTAAAGCCTAGGGGTACCCTAGCCTGAAGGCCAGGGGAGCCCTAGCCTTAGCCTAGGGGAGCCTAGAGCCTAGGGGTGCCCTAGCCTGAAGGCTAGGGGAGCCCAAGCCTTAGCCAAGGGGAGCCTAAAGCCTAGGGGTGCCCTAGACTGAAAGCCAGGGGAGCCCAAGCCTTAGCCTAGGGGAGCCTAAGCCTAGGGGTGCCCTAGCCTGAAGGCCAGGGGAGCCCTAGCCTTAGCCTAGGGGAGCCTAAAGCCTAGGGGTGCCCTAGCCTGAAGGCCAGGGGAGCCCTAGCCTTAGCCTAGGGGAGCCTAAAGCCTAGGGGTGCCCTAGCCTGAAGGCCAGGGGAGCCCTAGCCTTAGCCTAGGGGAGCCTAAAGCCTAGGGGTGCCCTAGCCTGAAGGCCAGGGGAGCCCTAGCCTTAGCCGAGGGGAGCCTAAAGCCTAGGGGTGCCCTAGCCTGAAGGCTAGGGGAGCCCTAGCCTTAGCATAGGGGAGCCTAAAGCCTAGGGGTGCCCTAGCCTGAAGGCTAGGGGAGCCCTAGCCTTAGCCTAGGGAGCCTAAAGCCTAGGGGTGCCCTAGCCTGAAGGCTAGGGGAGCCCTAGCCTTAGCCTAGGGGAGCCTAAAGCCTAGGGTTGCCCTAGCCTGAAGGCTAGGGGAGCCCAAGCCTTAGCCTAGGGGAGCCCTAGCCTAAAGCCTAGGGGTGCCCTAGCCTGAAGGCTAGGGGAGCCCTAGACTTAGCCTAGGGGAGCCTAAAGCCTAGGGGTGCCCTAGCCTGAAGGCTAGGGGAGCCCTTGCCTTAGCCTAGGGGAGCCTAAAGCCTAGGGGTGCCCTAGCCTGAAGGCTAGGGGAGCCCTAACCTTAGCCTAGGGGAGCCCTAGCCTAAAGCCTAGGGGTGCCCTAGCCTGAAGGCTAGGGGAGCCCTAGCCTTAGCCTAGGGGAGCCCTAGCCTAAAGCCTAGGGGTGCCCTAGCCTGAAGGCTAGCGGAGGCCTAGCCTTAGCCTAGGGGAGCCCTAGCCTAAAGCCTAGGGGTGCCCTAGCCTGAAGGCTAGGGGAGCCCTAGCCTTAGCCTAGGGGAGCCCTAGACTGAAGTCTAGGGGTGCCCTAGCCTGAAGGCTAGGGGAGCCCTAGCCTTAGCCTAGGGGAGCCCTGGCCTAAAGCCTAGGGGTGCCCTAGCCTGAAGGCTAGGGGAGCCCGAGCCTTAGCCTAGGGGAGCCCTAGCCTAAAGCCTAGGGGTGCCCTAGCCTGAAGGCTCGGGGAGCCCTAGCCTTAGCCTAGGGGAGCCCTAGCCTAAAGCCTAGGGGGCCCTACCCTGAAGGCTAGGGGAGCCATAGCCTTAGCCTAGGGGAGCCCGAGCCTAAAGCCTAGGGGTCCCCTAGCCTGAAGGCTAGGGGAGTCCTTGCCTTAGCCTAGGGGCGCCTAAAGCCTAGGGGTGTCCTAGCCTGAAGGCTAGGGGAGCCCTAGCCTTAGCCTAGGGGCGCCTAAAGCCTAGGGGTGCCCTAGCCTGAAGGCTAGGGGAGCCCTAGCCTTAGCCTAGGGTCGCCTAAAGCCTAGGGGTGCCCTAGCCTGAAGGCTAGGGGAGCCCTAACCTTAGCCAAGGGGCGCCTAAAGCCTAGGGGTGCCCTAGCCTGAAGGCTAGGGGAGCCCTAGCCTTAGCCTAGGGGAGCCTAAAGCCTAGGGGTGCCCTAGCCTGAAGGCTAGGGGAGCCCTAGCCTTAGCCTAGGGGAGCCCTAGCCTAAAACCTAGGGGTGCCCTAGCCTGAAGGCTAGGGGAGCCCTAGCCTTAGCCTAGGGGAGCCTAAAGCCTAGGGGTGCCCTAGCCTGAAGGCTAGGGGAGCCCTAGCCTTAGCCTAGGGGAGCCCTAGCCTAAATCCTAGGGGTGCCCTAGCCTGAAGGCTAGGGGAGCCATAGCCTTAGCCTAGGGGAGCCTAAATCCTAGGGGTGCCCTAGCCTGAAGGCTAAGGGAGCCCTAGCCTTAGCCTAGGGGAGCCTAAATCCTAGGGGTGCCCTAGATTGAAGGCTCGGGGAGCCCTAGCCTTAGCCTAGGGGAGCCTAAAGCCTAGGGGTGCCCTAGCCTGAAGGCTCGGGGAGCCCTAGCCTTAGCCTAGGGGAGCCTAAAGCCTAGGGGTGCCCTAGCCTGAAGGCTCGGGGAGCCCTAGCCTTAGCCTAGGGGGGCCTAAAGCCTAGGGGTGCCCTAGCCTGAAGGCTAGGGGAGCCCTAGCCTTAGCCTAGGGGAGCCTAAATCCTAGGGGTGCCCTAGCGTGAAGGCTAGGGGAGCCCTAGCCTTTAACTAGGGGAGCCTAAAGCCTAGGGGTGCCCTAGCCTGAAGGCTAGGGGAGCCCTAGCCTTAGCCTAGGCGAGCCTAAAGCCTAGGGGTGCCCTAGCCTGAAGGCTAGGGGAGCCCTAGCCTTAGCCTACGGGACCCTAAAGCCTAGGGGTGCCCTAGCCTGAAGGCTAGGGGAGCCCTAGCCTTAGCCTAGGGGAGCCTACAGCCTAGGGGTGCCCTAGCCTGAAGGCTAGGGGAGCCCTAGCCTTAGCCTAGGGGAGCCCTAGCCTAAAGCCTAGGGGTGCCCTAGCCTGAAGGCTAGGGGAGCCCTAGCCTTAGCCTAGGGGAGCACTAGCCTAAAGCCTAGGGGTGCCCTAGCCTGAAGGCTAGGGGAGCCCTAGCCTTAGCCTAGGGGAGCCCTAGCCTAAAGCCTAGGGGTGCCCTAGCCTGAAGGCTAGGGGAGCCCTAGCCTTAGCCTAGGGGAGCCCTAGCCTAAAGCCTAGGGGTGCCCTAGCCTGAAGGCTAGGGGAGCCCTAGCCTTAGCCTAAGGGAGCCCTAGCCTGAAGGCTAGGGGAGACCTAGCCTTAGCCTAGGGGAGCCCTAGCCGAAAGCCTAGGGGTGCCCTAGCCTGAAGGCTAGGGGAGCCCTAGCCTTAGCCTAGGGGAGCCCTAGCCTAAAGCCTATGGGTGCCCTAGCCTGAAGGCTAGGGGAGCCCTAGCCTTTGCCTAGGGGAGCCCTAGCCTAAAGCCTAGGGGTGCCCTAGCCTGAAGGCTAGGGGAGCCCTAGATTTAGCCTAGGGGAGCCTAAAGCCTAGGGGTGCCCTAGCCTGAAGGCTAGGGGAGCCCTAGCCTTAGCCTAGGGGAGCCCTAGCCTAAAGCCTAGGGGTGCCCTAGCCTGAAGGCTAGGGGAGCCCTAGCCTTAGCCTAGGGGAGCCTAAAGCCTAGGGGTGCCCTAGCCTGAAGGCTAGGGGAGCCCTAGCCTGAAGGCTAGGGGAGCCCTAGCCTTAGCCTAGGGGAGCATAAAGCCTAGGGGTACCCTAGCCTGAAGGCTAGGGGAGCCCTAGCCTTAGCCTAGGGGAGCCTAAAGCCT
Organism: Tenrec ecaudatus; assembly: GCF_050624435.1. Taxonomy (NCBI): domain Eukaryota; kingdom Metazoa; phylum Chordata; class Mammalia; order Afrosoricida; family Tenrecidae; genus Tenrec; species Tenrec ecaudatus. The sequence goes on along the minus strand of NW_027459376.1, from coordinate 238,313 downwards.
AGGGGTGCCCTAGCCTGAAGGCTAGGGGAGACCTAGCCTTAGCCTAGGGGAGCCTAAAGCCTAGGGGTGCCCTAGCCTGAAGGCTAGGGGAGCCCAAGCCTTAGCCTAGAGGAGCCTAAAGCCTAGGGGTGCCCTAGCCTGAAGGCTAGGGGAGCCCTAGCCTTAGCCTAGGGGAGCCCTAGCCTAAAGCCTAGGGGTGCCCTAGCCTGAAGGCTAGGGGAGCCCTAGCCTTAGCCTTGGGGAGCCTAAAGCCTAGGGGTGCCCTAGCCTGAAGGCTAGGGGAGCCCTAGCCTTAGTTTAGGGAGCCTAAAGCCTAGGGGTGCCTTAGCCTGAAGGCTAGGGGAGCCCTAGCCTTAGCCTAGGGGAGCCTAAAGCCTAGGGGTGCCCTAGCCTGAAGGCTAGGGGAGCCCTAGCCTTAGCCTTGGGGAGCCTAAAGCCTAGGGGTGCCCTACCCTGAAGGCTAGGGGAGCCCTAGCCTTAGCCTAGGGGAGCCGAAAGCCTCGGGGTGCCCTAGCCTGAAGGCTAGGGGAGCCCTAGCCTTAGCCTAGGGGAGCCTAAACCTAGGGGTGCCCTAGCCTGAAGGCTAGGGGAGCCCTAGCCTTAGCCTAGGGGAGCCTAAAGCCTAGGGGTGCCCTAGCCTGAAGGCTAGGGGAGCCCTAGCCTTAGCCTAGGGGAGCCTAAAGCCTAGGGGTGCCCTAGCCTGAAGGCTAGGTGAGCCCTAGCCTTAGCCTAGGGGAGCCCTAGCCTAAAACCTAGGGGTGCCCTAGCCTGAAGGCTAGGGGAGCCCTAGCCTTAGCCTAGGGGAGCCTAAAGCCTCGGGGTGCCCTAGCCTGAAGGCTAGGGGATCCCTAGCCTTAGCCTAGGGGAGCCTAAAGCCTAGGGGTGCCCTAGCCTGAAGGCCAGGGGAGCCCTAGCCTTAGCCTAGGGGAACCTAAAGCATAGGGGTGCCCTAGCCTGAAGGCCAGGGGAGCCCTAGCCTTAGCCTAGGGGAGCCTAAAGCCTAGGGGTGCCCTAGCCTGAAGGCCAGGGGAGCCCTAGCCTTAGCCTAGGGGAGCCTAAAGCCTAGGGGTGCCCTAGCCTGAAGGCAAGGGGAGCCCTAGCCTTAGCCTAGGGGAGCCTAAAGCCTAGGGGTGCCCTAGCCTGAAGGCCAGGGGAGCCCTAGCCTTAGCCTAGGGGAGCCTAAAGCATAGGGGTGCCCTAGCCTGAAGGCCAGGGGAGCCCTAGCCTTAGCCTAGGGGAGCCTAAAGCCTAGGGGTGCCCTAGCCTGAAGGCCAGGGGAGCCCTAGCCTTAGCCTTGGGGAGCCTAAAGCCTAGGGGTGCCCTAGCCTGAAGGCTAGGGGAGCCCTAGCCTTAGCATAGGGGAGCCTAAAGCCTAGGGGTGCCGTAGCCTGAAGGCTAGGGGAGCCCTAGCCTTAGCCTAGGGGAGCCTAAAGCCTAGGGGTGCCCTAGCCTGAAGGCTAGGGGAGCCCAAGGCTTAGCCTAGGGGAGCCCTAGCCTAAAGCCTAGGGGTGCCCTAGCCTGAAGGCTATGGGAGCCCTAGCCTTAGCCTAGGGGAGCCTAAAGCCTAGGGGTGCCCTAGCCTGAAGGATAGGGGAGCCCTAGCCTTAGCCTAGGGGAGCCTAAAGCCTAGGGGTGCCCTAGCCTGAAGGCTAGGGGAGCCCTAGCCTTAGCCTAGGGGAGCCCTAGCCTAAAGCTTAGGGGTGCCCTAGCCTGAAGGCTAGGGGAGCCCTAGCCTTAGCCTAGGGGAGCCCTAGCCTAAAGCCTAGGGGTGCCCTAGCCTGAAGGCTAGGGGAGGCCTATCCTTAGCCTAGGGGAGCCCTAGCCTAAAGCCTAGGGGTGCCCTAGCCTGAAGGCTAGGGGAGCCCTAGCCTTAGCCTAGGGGAGCCCTAGCCTAAAGCCTAGGGGTGCCCTAGCCTGAAGGCTAGGGGAGCCCTAGCCTTAGCCTAGGGGAGCCCTAGCCTAAAGCCTAGGGGTGCCCTAGCCTGAAGGCTAGGGGAGCCCTAGCCTTAGCCTAGGGGAGCCCTAGCCTAAAGCCTAGGGGTGCCCTAGCCTGAAGGCTAGGGGAGCGCTAGCCTTAGCCTAGGGGAGCCTAAAGCCTAGGGGTGCCCTAGCCTGAAGGCTAGGGGAGCCCTAGCCTTAGCCTAGGGGAGCCTAAAGCCTAGGGTGCCCTACCCTGAAGGCTAGGGGAGCCCTAGCCTTAGCCTAGGGGAGCCCTAGCCTAAATACTTGGGGTCCCCTAGCCTGAAGGCTAGGGGAGCCCTAGCCTTAGCCTAGGGGAGCCCTAGCCTAAAGCCTAGGGGTGCCCTAGCCTGAAGGCTAGGGGAGCCCTAGCCTTAGCCTAGGGGAGCCCTAGCCTAAAGCCTAGGGGTGCCCTAGCCTGAAGGCTCGGGGAGCCCTAGCCTTAGCCTAGGGGAGCCCTAGCCTAAAGCCTAGGGGTGCCCTACCTTGAAGGCTAGGGGAGCCATAGCCTTAGCCTAGGGGAGCCCTAGCCTAAAGCCTAGGGGTCCCCTAGCCTGAAGGCTAGGGGAGCCCTAGCCTTAGCCTAGGGGAGCCCTAGCCTAAAGCCTAGGGGTGCCCTAGCCTGAAGGCTAGGGGAGCCCTAGCCTTAGCCTAGGGGAGCCCTAGCCTAAAGCCTAGGGGTGCCCTAGCCTGAAGGCCAGGGGAGCCCTAGCCTTAGCCTTGGGGAGCCTAAAGCCTAGGGGTGCCCTAGCCTGAAGGCTAGGGGAGCCCTAGCCTTAGCATAGGGGAGCCTAAAGCCTAGGGGTGCCCTAGCCTGAAGGCTAGGGGAGCCCTAGCCTTAGCCTAGGGGAGCCTAAAGCCTAGGGGTGCCCTAGCCTGAAGGCTAGGGGAGCCCAAGCCTTAGCCTAGGGGAGCCCTAGCCTAAAGCCTAGGGGTGCCCTAGCCTGAAGGCTATGGGAGCCCTAGCCTTAGCCTAGGGGAGCCTAAAGCCTAGGGGTGCCCTAGCCTGAAGGATAGGGGAGCCCTAGCCTTAGCCTAGGGGAGCCTAAAGCCTAGGGTTGCCCTAGCCTGAAGGCTAGGGGAGCCCTAGCCTTAGCCTAGGGGAGCCCTAGCCTAAAGCCTAGGGGTGCCCTAGCCTGAAGGCTAGGGGAGCCCTAGCCTTAGCCTAGGGGAGCCCTAGCCTAAAGCCTAGGGGTGCCCTAGCCTGAAGGCTAGGGGAGGCCTAGCCTTAGCCTAGGGGAGCCCTAGCCTAAAGCCTAAGGGTGCCCTAGCCTGAAGGCTAGGGGAGCCCTAGCCTTAGCCTAGGGGAGCCCTAGCCTAAAGCCTAGGGGTGCCCTAGCCTGAAGGCTAGGGGAGCCCTAGCCTTAGCCTAGGGGAGCCCTAGCCTAAAGCCTAGGGGTGCCCTAGCCTGAAGGCTAGGGGAGCCCTAGCCTTAGCCTTGGGGAGCCTAAAGCCTAGGGGTGCCCTAGCCTGAAGGCTAGGGGAGCGCTAGCCTTAGCCTAGGGGAGCCTAAAGCCTAGGGGTGCCCTAGCCTGAAGGCTAGGGGAGCCCTAGCCTTAGCCTAGGGGAGCCTAAAGCCTAGGGTGCCCTACCCTGAAGGCTAGGGGAGCCCTAGCCTTAGCCTAGGGGAGCCCTAGCCTAAATACTTGGGGTCCCCTAGCCTGAAGGCTAGGGGAGCCCTAGCCTTAGCCTAGGGGAGCCCTAGACTGAAGCCTAGGGGTGCCCTAGCCTGAAGGCTAGGGGAGCCCTAGCCTTAGCCTAGGGGAGCCCTAGCCTAAAGCCTAGGGGTGCCCTAGCCTGAAGGCTAGGGGAGCCCTAGCCTTAGCCTAGGGGAGCCCTAGCCTAAAGCCTAGGGGTGCCCTAGCCTGAAGGCTCGGGGAGCCCTAGCCTTAGCCTAGGGGAGCCCTAGCCTAAAGCCTAGGGGTGCCCTACCCTGAAGGCTAGGGGAGCCATAGCCTTAGCCTAGGGGAGCCCTAGCCTAAAGCCTAGGGGTCCCCTAGCCTGAAGGCTAGTGGAGCCCTAGCCTTAGCCTAGGGGAGCCCTAGCCTAAAGCCTAGGGGTGCCCTAGCCTGAAGGCTAGGGGAGCCCTAGCCTTAGCCTAGGGGAGCCCTAGCCTAAAGCCTAGGGATGCCATAGCCAGAAGGCTAGGGGAGCCCTAGCCTTAGCCTAGGGGAGCCCTAGCCTAAAGCCTAGGGGAGCCCTAGCCTAAAGCCTAGGGCTGCCCTAGCCTGAAGGCTAGGGGAGCCCTAGCCTTAGCCTAGGGGAGCCCTAGCCTTAGCCTAGGGGAGCCTAAAGCCTAGGGGTGCCCTAGCCTGAAGGCTCTGGGAGCCCTAGCCTTAGCCTAGGGGCGCCTAAAGCCTAGGGGTGCCCTAGCCTGAAGGCTAGGGGAGCCCTAGCCTTAGCCTAGGGGCGCCTAAAGCCTAGGGGTGCCATAGCCTGAAGGCTAGGGGAGCCCTAGCCTGAAGGCTAGGGGAGCCCTAGCCTTAGCCAAGGGGAGCCTAAAGGCTAGGGGTGCCCTAGCCTGAAGGCTAGGGGAGCCCTAGCCTTAGCCTAGGGGAGCCTAAAGCCTAGGGGTGCCCTAGCCTGAAGGCTAGGGGAGCCCTAGCCTTATCCTAGGGGAGCCCTAACCTAAAGCCTAGGGGTGCCCTAGCCTGAAGGCTAGGGGAGCCCTAGCCTTAGCCTAGGGGAGCCTAAAGCCTAGGGGTGCCCTAGCCTGAAGGCTAGGGGAGCCCTAGCCTTAGCCTAGGGGAGCCTAAAGCCTAGGGGTGCCCTAGCCTGAAGGCTAGGGGAGCCCTAGCCTTAGCCTAGGGGAGCCCTAGCCTAAAGCCTAGGGGTGCCCTAGCCTGAAGGCTAGGGGAGCCCTACCCTTAGCCTAGGGGAGCCTAAATCCTAGGGGTGCCCTAGCCTGAAGGCTAGGGGAGCCCTAGCCTTAGCCTAGGGGAGCCTAAAGCCTAGGGGTGCCCTAGCCTGAAGGCTAGGGGAGCCATAGCCTTAGCCTAGGGGAGCCTAAAGCCTAGGGGTGACCTAGCCTGAAGGCTAGGGGAGCCCTAGCCTTAGCCTAGGGGAGCCTAAAGCCTAGGGGTGCCCTAGCCTTAGCCTCGGGGAGCCTAAAGCCTAGGGGTGCCCTAGCCTGAAGGCTAGGGGAGCCCTAGCCTTAGCCTAGGGGAGCCCTAGCCTAAAGCCTAATGGTGCCCTAGCCTGAAGGCTAGGGGAGCCCTAGCCTTAGCCTAGGAGAGCCTAAAGCCTAGGGGTGCCCTAGCCTGAAGGCTAGGGGAGCCCTGGCCTTAGCCTAGGGGAGCCTAAAGCCTAGGGGTGCCCTAGCCTGAAGGCTAGGGGAGCCCTAGCCTAAGCCTAGGGGAGCCTAAAGCCTAGGGGTGCCCTAGCCTGAAGGCTAGGGGAGCGCTAGGCTTAGCCTAGGTGAGCCTAAACCTAGGGGTGCCCTAGCCTGAAGGCTAGGGGAGCCCTAGCCGTAGCCCAGGGGAGCCTAAAGCCTAGGGGTGCCCTAGCCTGAAGGCTAGGGGAGCCCTAGCCTTAGCCTAGGGGAGCCTAAAGCCTAGGGGTGCCCTAGCCTGAAGGCTAGGGGACCCTAGCCTTAGCCTAGGGGAGCCCTAGCCTTAGCCTAGGGGAGCCTAAAGCCTAGGGGTGGCCTAGCCTGAAGGCTAGGGGAGCGCTAGCCTTAGACTAGGGGAGCCTAAAGCCTAGGGGTGCCCTAGCCTGAAGGCTAGGGGAGTGCTAGCCTTAGCCTAGGGGAGCCTAAAGCCTAGGGGTGCCCTAGCCTGAAGGCTAGGGGAGCGCTAGCCTTAGCCTAGGGGAGCCTAAAGCCTAGGGGTGCCCTAGCCTGAAGGCTAGGGGAGCGCTAGCCTTAGCCTAGGGGAGCCTAAAGCCTAGGGGTGCCCTAGCCTGAAGGCTAGGGGAGCGCTAGCCTTAGCCTAGGGGAGCCTAAAGCCTAGGGGTGCCCTAGCCTGAAGGCTAGGGGAGCCCTAGCCTTAGCCTAGGGGACCTAAAGCCTAGGGGTGCCCTAGCCTGAAGGTAGGGGAGCCCTAGCCTTAGCCTATGGGAGCCTAAAGCCTAGGGGTGCCCTAGCCTGAAGGTTAGGGGAGCCCTAGCCTTAGCCTAGAAAAGCCTAAAGCCTAGGGGTGCCCTAGCCTGAAGGCTAGGGGAGCCCTAGCCTTAGCCTAGGGGAGCCTAAAGCCTAGGGGTGCCCTAGCCTGAAGGCTAGGGGAGCCCTAGCCTTAGCCTAGGGGAGCCTAAAGCCTAGGGGTGCCCTAGCCTGAAGGCTAGGGGATCCCTAGCCTTAGCCTAGGGGAGCCTAAAGCCTAGGGGTGCCCTAGCCTGAAGGCCAGGGGAGCCCTAGCCTTAGCCTAGGGGAACCTAAAGCCTAGGGGTGCCCTAGCCTGAAGGCCAGGGGAGCCCTAGCCTTAGCCTAGGGGAGCCTAAAGCCTAGGGGTGCCCTAGCCTGAAGGCAAGGGGAGCCCTAGCCTTAGCCTAGGGGAGCCTAAAGCCTAGGGGTACCCTAGCCTGAAGGCCAGGGGAGCCCTAGCCTTAGCCTAGGGGAGCCTAAAGCCTAGGGGTGCCCTAGCCTGAAGGCTAGGGGAGCCCAAGCCTTAGCCAAGGGGAGCCTAAAGCCTAGGGGTGCCCTAGCCTCAAGGCTAGGGGAGCCCTAGCCTTAGCCTAGGGGAGCCTAAAGCCTAGGGGTGCCCTAGCCTGAAGGCTAGGGGAGCCCTAGCCTTAGCCTAGGGGAGCCTAAAGCCTAGGGGTGCCCTAGCCTGAAGGCTAGGGGAGCCCTAGCCTTAGCCTAGGGGAGCCTAAAGCCTAGGGGTGCCCTAGCCTGAAGGCTAGGGGAGGCCTAGCCTTAGCCTAGGGGAGCCTAAAGCCTAGGGGTGCCCTAGCCTGAAGGTAGGGGAGCCCTAGCCTTAGCCTAGGGGAGCCTAAAGCCTAGGGGTGCCCTAGCCTGAAGGTTAGGGGAGCCCTAGCCTTAGCCTAGAAAAGCCTAAAGCCTAGGGGTGCCCTAGCCTGAAGACTAGGGGAGCCCTAGCCTTAGCCTAGGGGAGCCTAAAGCCTAGGGGTGCCCTAGCCTGAAGGCTAGGGGAGCCCTAGCCTTAGCCTAGGGGAGCCTAAAGCCTAGGGGTGCCCTAGCCTGAAGGCTAGGGGATCCCTAGCCTTAGCCTAGGGAGCCTAATGCCTAGGGGTGCCCTAGCCTGAAGGCCAGGGGAGCCCTAGCCTTAGCCTAGGGGAACCTAAAGCCTAGGGGTGCCCTAGCCTGAAGGCCAGGGGAGCCCTAGCCTTAGCCTAGGGGAGCCTAAAGCCTAGGGGTGCCCTAGCCTGAAGGCAAGGGGAGCCCTAGCCTTAGCCTAGGGGAGCCTAAAGCCTAGGGGTACCCTAGCCTGAAGCCCAGGGGAGCCCTAGCCTTAGCCTAGGGGAGCCTAAAGCCTAGGGGTGCCCTAGCCTGAAGGCTAGGGGAGCCCAAGCCTTAGCCAAGGGGAGCCTAAAGCCTAGGGGTGCCCTAGCCTGAAGGCCAGGGGAGCCTAAGCCTTAGCCTAGGGGAGCCTAAGCCTAGGGGTGCCCTAGCCTGAAGGCTAGGGGAGCCCTAGCCTTAGCCTAGGGGAGCCTAAAGCCTTGGGTGCCCTAGCCTGAAGGCCAGGGGAGCCGTAGCCTTAGCCTAGGGGAGCCTAAAGCCTAGGGGTGCCCTAGCCTGAAGGCCAGGGGAGCCCTAGCCTTAGCCTAGGGGAGCCTAAAGCCTAGGGGTGCCCTAGCCTGAAGGCCAGGGGAGCCCTAGCCTTAGCCTAGGGGAGCCTAAAGCATAGGGGTGCCCTAGCCTGAAGGCCAGGGGAGCCCTAGCCTTAGCCTAGGGGAGCCTAAAGCCTAGGGGTGCCCTAGCCTGAAAGCCAGGGGAGCCCTAGCCTTAGCCTAGGGGAGCCTAAAGCCTAGGGGTGCCCTAGCCTGAAGTCTAGGGGAGCCCTAGCCTTAGCATAGGGGAGCCTAAAGCCTAGGGGTGCCCTAGCCTGAAGGCTAGGGGAGCCCTAGCCTTAGCCTAGGGGAGCCTAAAGCCTAGGGGTGCCCTAGCCTGAAGGCTAGGGGAGCCCTAGCCTTAGCCTAGGGGAGCCTAAAGCCTAGGGTTGCCCTAGCCTGAAGGCTAGGGGAGCCCAAGCCTTAGCCTAGGGGAGCCCTAGCCTAAAGCCTAGGGGTGCCCTAGCCTGAAGGCTAGGGGAGCCCAAGCCTTAGCCTAGGGGAGCCTAAAGCCTAGGGGTGCCCTAGCCTGAAGGCTAGGGGAGCCCTAGCCTTAGCCTAGGGGAGTCTAAAGCCTAGGGGTGCCCTAGCCTGAAGGCTAGGGGAGCCCTAGCCTTAGCCTAGGGGAGCCTAAAGCCTAGGGGTGCCCTAGCCTGAAGGATAGGGGAGCCCTAGCCTTAGCCTAGGGGAGCCTAAAGCCTAGGGGTGCCCTAGCCTGAAGGCTAGGGGAGCCCTAGCCTTAGCCTAGGGGAGCCCTAGCCTAAAGCCTAGGGGTGCCCTAGCCTGAAGGCTAGGGGAGCCCTAGCCTTAGCCTAGGGGAGCCCTAGCCTAAAGCCTAGGGGTGCCCTAGCCTGAAGGCTAGGGGAGGCCTAGCCTTAGCCTAGGGGAGCCCTAGCCTAAAGCCTAGGGGTGCCCTAGCCTGAAGGCTAGGGGAGCCCTAGCCTTAGCCTAGGGGAGCCCTAGCCTAAAGCCTAGGGGTGCCCTAGCCTGAAGGCTAGGGGAGCCCTAGCCTTAGCCTAGGGGAGCCCTAGCCTAAAGCCTAGGGGTGACCTAGCCTGAAGGATAGGGGAGCCCTAGCCTTAGCCTAGGGGAGCCTAAAGCCTAGGGGTGCCCTAGCCTGAAGGCTAGGGGATCCCTAGCCTTAGCCTAGGGGAGCCTAAAGCCTAGGGGTGCCCTAGCCTGAAGGCTAGGGGAGCCCTAGCCTTAGCCTAGGGGAGCCTAAAGCCTAGGGTGCCCTACCCTGAAGGCTAGGGGAGCCCTAGCCTTAGCCTAGGGGAGCCCTAGCCTAAAGACTTGGGGTGCCCTAGCCTGAAGGCTAGGGGAGCCCTAGCCTTAGCCTAGGGGAGCCCTAGACTGAAGCCTAGGGGTGCCCTAGCCTGAAGGCTAGGGGAGCCCTAGCCTTAGCCTAGGGGAGCCCTAGCCTAAAGCCTAGGGGTGCCCTAGCCTGAAGGCTAGGGGAGCCCTAGCCTTAGCCTAGGGGAGCCCTAGCCTAAAGCCTAGGGGTGCCCTAGCCTGAAGGCTCGGGGAGCCCTAGCCTTAGCCTAGGGGAGCCCTAGCCTAAAGCCTAGGGGTGCCCTACCCTGAAAGCTAGGGGAGCCATAGCCTTAGCCTAGGGGAGCCCTAGCCTAAAGCCTAGGGGTCCCCAAGCCTGTAGGCTAGGGGAGCCCTAGCCTTAGCCTAGGGGCGCCTAAAGCCTAGGGGTGCCCTATCCTGAAGGCTAGGGGAGCCCTCGCCTTAGCCTAGGGGCGCCTAAAGCCTAGGGGTGCCCTAGCGTGAAGGGTAGGGGAGCCCAAGCCTTAGCCTAGGGTCGCCTAAAGCCTAGTGGTGCCCTAGCCTGAAGGCTAGGGGAGCCCTAGCCTTAGCCTAGGGGCGCCTAAAGCCTAGGGGTGCCCTAGCCTGAAGGCTAGGGGAGCCCTAGCCTTAGCCTAGGGGCGCCTAAAGCCTAGGGGTGCCCTAGCCTGAAGGCTAGGGGAGCCCTAGCCTTAGCCTAGGGGCGCCTAAAACCTAGGGGTGCCGTAGCCTGAAGGCTAGGGGAGCCCTAGCCTTAGCCAAGGGGCGCCTAAAGCCTAGGGGTGCCCTAGCCTGAAGGCTAGGGGAGCCCTAGCCTTAGCCTAGGGGAGCCTAAAGCCGAGGGGTGCCCTAGCCTGAAGGCTAGGGGAGCCCTAGCCTTAGCCTAGGGGAGCCCTAGCCTAAAACCTAGGGGTGCCCTAGCCTGAAGGCTATGGGAGCCCTAGCCTTAGCCTAGGGGAGCCTAAAGCCTAGGGGTGCCCTAGCCTGAAGGCTAGGGGAGCCCTAGCCTTAGCCTAGGGGAGCCTAAAGCCTAGGGGTGCCCTAGCCTGAAGGCTAGGGGAGCCCTAGCCTCAGCCTAGGGGAGCCTAAAGCCTAGGGGTGCCCTAGCCTGAAGGCTAGGGGAGCCCTAGCCTTAGCCTAGGGGAGCCCTAGCCTAAAGCCTAGGGGTGCCCTAGCCTGAAGGCTAGGGGAGCCCTACCCTTAGCCTAGGGGAGCCTAAATCCTAGGGGTGCCCTAGCCTGAAGGCTAGGGGAGCCCTAGCCTTAGCTTAGGGGAGCCTAAAGCCTAGGGGTGCCCTAGCCTGAAGGCTAGGGGAGCCCTAGCCTTAGCCTAGGGGAGCCTAAAGCCTAGGGGTGACCTAGCCTGAAGGCTAGGGGAGCCCTAGCCTTAGCCTAGGGGAGCCTAAAGCCTAGGGGTGCCCTAGCCTTAGCCTCAGGGAGCCTAAAGCCTAGGGGTGCCCTAGCCTGAAGGCTAGGGGAGCCCTAGCCTTAGCCTAGGGGAGCCCTAGCCTAAAGCCTAGGGGTGCCCTAGCCTGAAGGCTAGGGGAGCCCTAGCCTTAGCCTAGGAGAGCCTAAAGCCTAGGGGTGCCCTAGCCTGAAGGCTAGGGGAGCCCTAGCCTTAGCCTAGGGGAGCCTAAAGCCTAGGGGTGCCCTAGCCTGAAGGCTGGGGGAGCCCTAGCCTTAGCCTAGGGGAGCCTAAAGCCTAGGGGTGCCCTAGCCTGAAGGCTAGGGGAGCGCTAGCCTTAGCCTAGGGGAGCCTAAAGCCTAGGGGTGCCCTAGCCTGAAGGCTAGGGGAGCCCTAGCCTTAGCCTAGGGGAGCCTAAAGCCTAGGGGTGCCCTAGCCTGAAGGCTAGGGGAGCCCTAGCCTTAGCCTAGGGGAGCCTAAAGCCTAGGGGTGCCCTAGCCTGAAGGCTAGGGAGCCCAAGCCTTAGCCTAGGGGAGCCCTAGCCTTAGCCTAGGGGAGCCTAAAGCCTAGGGGTGGCCTAGCCTGAAGGCTAGGGGAGCGCTAGCCTTAGACTAGGGGAGCCTAAATCCTAGGGGTGCCCTAGCCTGAAGGTTAGGGGAGCCCTAGCCTTAGCCTAGAAAAGCCTAAAGCCTAGGGGTGCCCTAGCCTGAAGGCTAGGGGAGCCCTAGCCTTAGCCTAGGGGAGCCTAAAGCCTAGGGGTGCCCTAGCCTGAAGGCTAGGGGAGCCCTAGCCTTAGCCTAGGGGAGCCTAAAGCCTAGGGGTGCCCTAGCCTGAAGGCTAGGGGTGCCCTAGCCTTAGCCTAGGGGAGCCTAAAGCCTAGGGGTGCCCTAGCCTGAAGGCTAGGTGAGCCCTAGCCTTAGCCTAGGGGAGCCCTAGCCTAAAGCCTAGGGGTGCCCTAGCCTGAAGGCTAGGGGAGCCCTAGCCTTAGCCTAGGGGAGCCTAAAGCCTCGGGGTGCCCTAGCCTGAAGGCTAGGGGATCCCTAGCCTTAGCCTAGGGGAGCCTAAAGCCTAGGGGTGCCCTAGCCTGAAGGCCAGGGGAGCCCTAGCCTTAGCCTAGGGGAACATAAGGCATAGGGGTGCCCTAGCCTGAAGGCCAGGGGAGCCCTAGCCTTAGCCTAGGGGAGCCTAAAGCCTAGGGGTGCCCTAGCCTGAAGGCCAGGGGAGCCCTAGCCTTAGCCTAGGGGAGCCTAAAGCCTAGGGGTGCCCTAGCCTGAAGACAAGGGGAGCCCTAGCCTTAGCCTAGGGGAGCCTAAAGCCTAGGTGTACCCTAGCCTGAAGGCCAGGGGAGCCCTAGCCTTAGCCTAGGGGAGCCTAAAGCCTAGGGGTGCCGTAGCCTGAAGGCTAGGGTGGCCCAAGCCTTAGCCAAGGGGAGCCTAAAGCCTAGGGGTGCCCTAGCCTGAAGGCCAGGGAGCCCAAGCCTTAGCCTAGGGGAGCCTAAGCCTAGGGGTGCCCTAGCCTGAAGGCTAGGGGAGCCCTAGCCTTAGCCTAGGGGAGCCTAAAGCCTTGGGGTGCCCTAGCCTGAAGGCCAGGGGAGCCGTAGCCTTAGCCTAGGGGAGCCTAAAGCCTAGGGGTGCCCTAGCCTGAAGGCCACGGGAGCCCTAGCCTTAGCCTAGGGGAGCCTAAAGCCTAGGGGTGCCCTAGCCTGAAGGCCAGGGGAGCCCTAGCCTTAGCCTAGGGGAGCCTAAAACATAGGGGTGCCCTAGCCTGAAGGCCAGGGGAGCCCTAGCCTTAGCCAAGGGGAGCCTAAAGCCTAGGGGTGCCCTAGCCTGAAGGCCAGGGGAGCCCTAGCCTTAGCCTAGGGGAGCCTAAAGACTAGGGGTGCCCTAGCCTGAAGGCTAGGGGAGCCCTAGCCTTAGCATAGGGGAGCCTAAAGCCTAGGGGTGCCCTAGCCTGAAGGCTAGGGGAGCCCTAGCCTTAGCCTAGGGGAGCCTAAAGCCTAGGGGTTCCCTAGCCTGAAGGCTAGGGGAGCCCTAGCCTTAGCCTAGGGGAGCCTAAAGCCTAGGGTTGCCCTAGCCTGAAGGCTAGGGGAGCCCAAGCCTTAGCCTAGGGGAGCCCTAGCCTAAAGCCTAGGGGTGCCCTAGCCTGAAGGCTATGGGAGCCCTAGCCTTAGCCTAGGAGAGCCTAAAGCCTAGGGGTGCCCTAGCCTGAAGGCTATGGGAGCCCTAGCCTTAGCCTAGGGGAGCCTAAAGCCTAGGGGTGCCCTAGCCTGAAGGCTAGGGGAGCCCTAGCCTTAGCCTAGGGGAGCCCTAGCCTAAAGCCTAGGGGTGCCCTAGCCTGAAGGCTAGGGGAGCCCTAGCCTTAGCCTAGGGGAGCCCTAGCCTAAAGCCTAGGGGTGCCCTAGCCTGAAGGCTAGGGGAGGCCTAGCCTTAGCCTAGGGGAGCCCTAGCCTAAAGTCTAGGGGTGCCCTAGCCTGAAGGCTAGGGGAGCCCTAGCCTTAGCCTAGGGGAGCCCTAGCCTAAAGCCTAGGGGTGCCCTAGCCTGAAGGCTAGGGGAGCCCTAGCCTTAGCCTAGGGGAGCGTAAAGCCTAGGGGTGCCCTAGCCTGAAGGCTAGGGGAGCGCTAGCCTTAGCCTAGGGGAGCCTAAAGCCTAGGGGTGCCCTAGCCTGAAGGCTAGGGGAGCCCTAGCCTTAGCCTAGGGGAGCCTAAAGCCTATGGTGCCCTACCCTGAAGGCTAGGAGAGCCCTAGCCTTAGCCTAGGGGAGCCCTAGCCTAAAGACTTGGGGTCCCCTAGCCTGAAGGCTAGGGGAGCCCTAGCCTTAGCCTAGGGGAGCCCTAGACTGAAGCTTAGGGGTGCCCTAGCCTGAAGGCTAGGGGAGCCCTAGCCTTAGCCTAGGGGAGCCCTAGCATAAAGCCTAAGGGTGCCCTAGCCTGAAGGCTAGGGGAGCCCTAGCCTTAGCCTAGGGGAGCCCTAGCCTAAAGCCTAGGGGTGCCCTAGCCTGAAGGCTCGGGGAGCCCTAGCCTTAGCCTAGGGGAGCCCTAGCCTAAAGCCTAGGGGTGCCCTACCCTGAAGGCTAGGGGAGCCATAGCCTTAGCCTAGGGGAGCCCTAGCCTAAAGCCTAGGGGTCCCCTAGCCTGAAGGCTAGGGGAGCCCTAGCCTTAGCCTAGGGGAGCCCTAGCCTAAAGCCTAGGGGTGCCCTAGCCTGAAGGCTAGGGGAGCCCTAGCCTTAGCCTAGGGGAGCCCTAGCCTAAAGCCTAGGGATGCCCTAGCCTGAAGGCTAGGGGAGCCCTAGCCTTAGCCTAGGGGAGCCCTAGCCTAAAGCCTAGGGGTGCCCTAGCCTGAAGGCTAGGGGAGCCCTATCCTTAGCCTAGGGGAGCCCTAGCCTAAAGCCTAGGGGTGCCCTAGCCTGAAGGCTAGGGGAGCCCTAGCCTTAGCCTAGGGGAGCCCTAGCCTTAGCCTAGGGGAGCCTAAAGCCTAGGGGTGCCCTAGCCTGAAGGCTCTTGGAGCCCTAGCCTTAGCCTAAGGGCGCCTAAAGCCTAGGGGTGCCCTAGCCTGAAGGCTAGGGGAGCCCTAGCCTTAGCCTAGGGGCGCATAAAGCCTAGGGGTGCCTAGCCTGAAGGCTAGGGGAGCCCTAGCCTTAGCCTAGGGTCGCCTAAAGCCTAGGGGTGCCCTAGCCTGAAGGCTAGGGGAGCCCTAGCCTTAGCCTAGGGGCGCCTAAAGCCTAGGGGTGCCCTAGCCTGAAGGCTAGGGGAGCCCTAGCCTGAAGGCTAGGGGAGCCCTAGCCTTAGCCAAGGGGAGCCTAAAGGCTAGGGGTGCCCTAGCCTGAAGGCTAGGGGAGCCCTAGCCTTAGCCTAGGGGAGCCTAAAGCCTAGGGGTGCCCTAGCCTGAAGGCTAGGGGAGCCCTAGCCTTATCCTAGGGGAGCCCTAGCCTAAAGCCTAGGTGTGCCCTAGCCTGAAGGCTAGGGGAGCCCTAGCCTTAGCCTAGGGGAGCCTAAAGCCTAGGGGTGCCCTAGCCTGAAGGCTAGGGGAGCCCTAGCCTTAGCCTAGGGGAGCCTAAAGCCTAGGGGTGCCCTAGCCTGAAGGCTAGGGGAGCCCTAGCCTTAGCCTAGGGGAGCCCTAGCCTAAAGCCTAGGGGTGCCCTAGCCTGAAGGCTAGGGGAGCCCTACCCTTAGCCTAGGGGAGCCTAAATCCTAGGGGTGCCCTAGCCTGAAGGCTAGGGGAGCCCTAGCCTTAGCCTAGGGGAGCCTAAAGCCTAGGGGTGCCCTAGCCTGAAGGCTAGGGGAGCCCTAGCCTTAGCCTAGGGGAGCCTAAAGCCTAGGGGTGCCCTAGCCTGAAGGCTAGGGGAGCCATAGCCTTAGCCTAGGGGAGCCTAAAGCCTAGGGGTGCCCTAGTCTGAAGGCTAGGGGAGCGCTAGCCTTAGCCTAGGGGAGCCTAAAGCCTAGGGGTGCCCTAGACTGAAGGCTAGGGGAGCGCTAGCCTTAGCCTAGGGGAGCCTAAAGCCTAGGGGTGCCCTAGCCTGAAGGCTAGGGGAGCGCTAGCCTTAGCCTAGGGGAGCCTAAAGCCTAGGGGTGCCCTAGCCTGAAGGCTAGGGGAGCCCTAGCCTTAGCCTAGGGGAGCCTAAAGCCTAGGGGTGCCCTAGCCTGAAGGCTAGGGGAGCCCTAGCCTTAGCCTAGGGGAGCCTAAAGCCTAGGGGTGCCCTAGCCTGAAGGCTAGGGGAGCCCTAGCCTTAGCCTAGGGGAGCCTAAAGCCTAGGGGTGCCCTAGCCTGAAGGCTAGGGGAGCCCTAGCCTTAGCCTAGGGGAGCCTAAAGCCTAGGGGTGCCCTAGCCTGAAGGCTAGGGGAGCCCTAGCCTTAGCCTAGGGGAGCCTAAAGCCTAGGGGTGCCCTAGCCTGAATGCTAGGGGAGCCCTAGCCTTAGCCTAGGGGAGCCTAAAGCCTAGGGGTGCCCTAGCCTGAAGGCTAGGGGAGCCCTAGCCTTAGCCTAGGGGACCTAAAGCCTAGGGGTGCCCTAGCCTGAAGGTAGGGGAGCCCTAGCCTTAGCCTAGGGGAGCCTAAAGCCTAGGGGTGCCCTAGCCTGAAGGTTAGGGGAGCCCTAGCCTTAGCCTAGAAAAGCCTAAAGCCTAGGGGTGCAATAGCCTGAAGGCTAGGGGAGCCCTAGCCTTAGCCTAGGGGAGCCTAAAGCCTAGGGGTGCCCTAGCCTGAAGGCTAGGGGAGCCCTAGCCTTAGCCTAGGGGAGCCTAAAGCCTAGGGGTGCCCTAGCCTGAAGGCCAGGGGATCCCTAGCCTTAGCCTAGGGGAGCCTAAAGCCTAGGGGTGCCCTAGCCTGAAGGCCAGGGGAGCCCTAGCCTTAGCCTAGGGGAACCTAAAGCCTAGGGGTGCCCTAGCCTGAAGGCCAGGGGAGCCCTAGCCTTAGCCTAGGGGAGCCTAAAGCCTAGGGGTGCCCTAGCCTGAAGGCAAGGGGAGCCCTAGCCTTAGCCTAGGGGAGCCTAAAGCCTAGGGGTACCCTAGCCTGAAGGCCAGGGGAGCCCTAGCCTTAGCCTAGGGGAGCCTAAAGCCTAGGGGTGCCCTAGCCTGAAGGCTAGGGGAGCCCAAGCCTTAGCCAAGGGGAGCCTAAAGCCTAGGGGTGCCCTAGCCTCAAGGCTAGGGGAGCCCTAGCCTTAGCCTAGGGGAGCCTAAAGCCTAGGGGTGCCCTAGCCTGAAGGCTAGGGGAGCCCTAGCCTTAGCCTAGGGGAGCCTAAAGCCTAGGGGTGCCCTAGCCTGAAGGCTAGGGGAGCCCTAGCCTTAGCCTAGGGGAGCCTAAAGCCTAGGGGTGCCCTAGCCTGAAGGCTAGGGGAGCCCTAGCCTTAGCCTAGGGGAGCCTAAAGCCTAGGGGTGCCCTAGCCTGAAGGTAGGGGAGCCCTAGCCTTAGCCTAGGGGAGCCTAAAGCCTAGGGGTGCCCTAGCCTGAAGGTTAGGGGAGCCCTAGCCTTAGCCTAGAAAAGCCTAAAGCCTAGGGGTGCCCTAGCCTGAAGGCTAGGGGAGCCCTAGCCTTAGCCTAGGGGAGCCTAAAGCCTAGGGGTGCCCTAGCCTGAAGGCTAGGGGAGCCCTAGCCTTAGCCTAGGGGAGCTTAAAGCCTAGGGGTGCCCTAGCCTGAAGGCTAGGGGATCCCTAGCCTTAGCCTAGGGGAGCCTAAAGCCTAGGGGTGCCCTAGCCTGAAGGCCAGGGGAGCCCTAGCCTTAGCCTAGGGGAACCTAAAGCCTAGGGGTGCCCTAGCCTGAAGGCCAGGGGAGCCCTAGCCTTAGCCTAGGGGAGCCTAAAGCCTAGGGGTGCCCTAGCCTGAAGCCCAGGGGAGCCCTAGCCTTAGCCTAGGGGAGCCTAAAGCCTAGGGGTGCCCTAGCCTGAAGGCCAGGGGAGCCCAAGCCTTAGCCTAGGGGAGCCTAAGCCTAGGGATGCCCTAGCCTGAAGGCTAGGGGAGCCCAAGCCTTAGCCTAGGGGAGCCTAAAGCCTAGGGTTGCCCTAGCCTGAAGGCTAGGGGAGCCCAAGCCTTAGCCTAGGGGAGCCCTAGCCTAAAGCCTAGGGGTGCCCTAGCCTGAAGGCTAGGGGAGCCCTAGCCTTAGCCTAGGGGAGCCTAAAGCCTAGGGGTGCCCTAGCCTGAAGGCTAGGGGAGCCCTAGCCTTAGCCTAGGGGAGCCTAAAGCCTAGGGGTGCCCTAGCCTGAAGGCTAGGGGAGCCCTAGCCTTAGCCTAGGGGAGCCTAAAGCCTAGGGGTGCCCTAGCCTGAAGGCTAGGGGAGCCCTAGCCTTAGCCTAGGGGAGCCCTAGCCTAAAGCCTAGGGGTGCCCTAGCCTGAAGGCTAGGGGAGCCCTAGCCTTAGCCTAGGGGAGCCCTAGCCTAAAGCCTAGGGGTGCCCTAGCCTGAAGGCTAGGGGAGGCCTAGCCTTAGCCTAGGGGAGCCCTAGCCTAAAGCCTAGGGGTGCCCTAGCCTGAAGGCTAGGGGAGCCCTAGCCTTAGCCTAGGGGAGCCCTAGCCTAAAGCCTAGGGGTGCCCTAGCCTGAAGGCTAGGGGAGCCCTAGCCTTAGCCTAGGGGAGCCCTAGCCTAAAGCCTAGGGGTGCCCTAGCCTGAAGGCTAGGGGAGCCCTAGCCTTAGCCTAGGGGAGCCTAAAGCCTAGGGGTGCCCTAGCCTGAAGGCTAGGGGAGCCCTAGCCTTAGCCTAGGGGAGCCTAAAGCCTAGGGGTGCCCTAGCCTGAAGGCTAGGGGAGCCCTAGCCTTAGCCTAGGGGAGCCTAAAGCCTAGGGTGCCCTACCCTGAAGGCTAGGGGAGCCCTAGCCTTAGCCTAGGGGAGCCCTAGCCTAAAGACTTGGGGTGCCCTAGCCTGAAGGCTAGGGGAACCCTACCCTTAGCCTAGGGGAGCCCTAGACTGAAGCCTAGGGGTGCCCTAGCCTGAAGGCTAGGGGAGCCCTAGCCTTAGCCTAGGGGAGCCCTAGCCTAAAGCCTAGGGGTGCCCTAGCCTGAAGGCTAGGGGAGCCCTAGCCTTAGCCTAGGGGAGCCCTAGGCTAAAGCCTAGGGGTGCCCTAGCCTGAAGGCTCGGGGAGCCCTAGCCTTAGCCTAGGGGAGCCCTAGCCTAAAGCCTAGGGGTGCCCTACCCTGAAAGCTAGGGGAGCCATAGCCTTAGCCTAGGGGAGCCCTAGCCTAAAGCCTAGGGGTCCCCTAGCCTGAAGGCTAGGGGAGCCCTAGCCTTAGCCTAGGGGCGCCTAAAGCCTAGGGGTGCCCTATCCTGAAGGCTAGGGGAGCCCTCGCCTTAGCCTAGGGGCGCCTAAAGCCTAGGGGTGCCCTAGCGTGAAGGCTAGGGGAGCCCTAGCCTTAGCCTAGGGTCGCCTAAAGCCTAGTGGTGCCCTAGCCTGAAGGCTAGGGGAGCCCTAGCCTTAGCCTAGGGGAGCCTAAAGCCTAGGGGTGCCCTAGCCTGAAGGCTAGGGGAGCCCTAGCCTTAGCCTAGGGGAGCCCTAGCCTAAAGCCTAGGGGTGCCCTAGCCTGAAGGCTAGGGGAGCCCTAGCCTTAGCCTAGGGGAGCCCTAGCCTAAAGCCTAGGGATGCCCTAGCCTGAAGGCTAGGGGAGCCCTAGCCTTAGCCTAGGGGAGCCCTAGCCTAAAGCCTAGGGGTGCCCTAGCCTGAAGGCTAGGGGAGCCCTAGCCTTAGCCTAGGGGAGCCCTAGCCTAAAGCCTAGGGGTGCCCTAGCCTGAAGGCTAGGGGAGCCCTAGCCTTAGCCTAGGGGAGCCCTAGCCTAAAGCCTAGGGATGCCCTAGCCTGAAGGCTAGGGGAGCCCTAGCCTTAGCCTAGGGGAGCCCTAGCCTAAAGCCTAGGGGTGCCCTAGCCTGAAGGCTAGGGGAGCCCTATCCTTAGCCTAGGGGAGCCCTAGCCTTAGCCTAGGGGAGCCCTAGCCTTAGCCTAGGGGAGCCTAAAGCCTAGGGGTGCCCTAGCCTGAAGGCTCTTGGAGCCCTAGCCTTAGCCTAAGGGCGCCTAAAGCCTAGGGGTGCCCTAGCGTGAAGGCTAGGGGAGCCCTAGCCTTAGCCTAGGGGAGCCTAAAGCCTAGGGGTGCCCTAGCCTGAAGGCTAGGGGAGCCCTAGCCTTAGCCTAGGGGAGCCTAAAGCCTAGGGGTGCCCTAGCCTGAAGGTAGGGGAGCCCTAGCCTTAGCCTAGGGGAGCCTAAAGCCTAGGGGTGCCCTAGCCTGAAGGTTAGGGGAGCCCTAGCCTTAGCCTAGAAAAGCCTAAAGCCTAGGGGTGCCCTAGCCTGAAGGCTAGGGGAGCCCTAGCCTTAGCCTAGGGGAGCCTAAAGCCTAGGGGTGCCCTAGCCTGAAGGCTAGGGGAGCCCTAGCCTTAGCCTAGGGGAGCTTAAAGCCTAGGGGTGCCCTAGCCTGAAGGCTAGGGGATCCCTAGCCTTAGCCTAGGGGAGCCTAAAGCCTAGGGGTGCCCTAGCCTGAAGGCCAGGGGAGCCCTAGCCTTAGCCTAGGGGAACCTAAAGCCTAGGGGTGCCCTAGCCTGAAGGCCAGGGGAGCCCTAGCCTTAGCCTAGGGGAGCCTAAAGCCTAGGGGTGCCCTAGCCTGAAGCCCAGGGGAGCCCTAGCCTTAGCCTAGGGGAGCCTAAAGCCTAGGGGTGCCCTAGCCTGAAGGCTAGGGTAGCCCAAGCCTTAGCCAAGGGGAGCCTAAAACCTAGGGGTGCCCTAGCCTGAAGGCCAGGGGAGCCCAAGCCTTAGCCTAGGGGAGCCTAAGCCTAGGGATGCCCTAGCCTGAAGGCTAGGGGAGCCCAAGCCTTAGCCTAGGGGAGCCTAAAGCCTAGGGTTGCCCTAGCCTGAAGGCTAGGGGAGCCCAAGCCTTAGCCTAGGGGAGCCCTAGCCTAAAGCCTAGGTGTGCCCTAGCCTGAAGGCTAGGGGAGCCCTAGCCTTAGCCTAGGGGAGCCTAAAGCCTAGGGGTGCCCTAGCCTGAAGGCTAGGGGAGCCCTAGCCTTAGCCTAGGGGAGCCTAAAGCCTAGGGGTGCCCTAGCCTGAAGGCTAGGGGAGCCCTAGCCTTAGCCTAGGGGAGCCTAAAGCCTAGGGGTGCCCTAGCCTGAAGGCTAGGGGAGCCCTAGCCTTAGCCTAGGGGAGCCCTAGCCTAAAGCCTAGGGGTGCCCTAGCCTGAAGGCTAGGGGAGCCCTAGCCTTAGCCTAGGGGAGCCCTAGCCTAAAGCCTAGGGGTGCCCTAGCCTGAAGGCTAGGGGAGGCCTAGCCTTAGCCTAGGGGAGCCCTAGCCTAAAGCCTAGGGGTGCCCTAGCCTGAAGGCTAGGGGAGCCCTAGCCTTAGCCTAGGGGAGCCCTAGCCTAAAGCCTAGGGGTGCCCTAGCCTGAAGGCTAGGGGAGCCCTAGCCTTAGCCTAGGGGAGCCCTAGCCTAAAGCCTAGGGGTGCCCTAGCCTGAAGGCTAGGGGAGCCCTAGCCTTAGCCTAGGGGAGCCTAAAGCCTAGGGGTGCCCTAGCCTGAAGGCTAGGGGAGCCCTAGCCTTAGCCTAGGGGAGCCTAAAGCCTAGGGGTGCCCTAGCCTGAAGGCTAGGGGAGCCCTAGCCTTAGCCTAGGGGAGCCTAAAGCCTAGGGTGCCCTACCCTGAAGGCTAGGGGAGCCCTAGCCTTAGCCTAGGGGAGCCCTAGCCTAAAGACTTGGGGTGCCCTAGCCTGAAGGCTAGGGGAACCCTACCCTTAGCCTAGGGGAGCCCTAGACTGAAGCCTAGGGGTGCCCTAGCCTGAAGGCTAGGGGAGCCCTAGCCTTAGCCTAGGGGAGCCCTAGCCTAAAGCCTAGGGGTGCCCTAGCCTGAAGGCTAGGGGAGCCCTAGCCTTAGCCTAGGGGAGCCCTAGGCTAAAGCCTAGGGGTGCCCTAGCCTGAAGGCTCGGGGAGCCCTAGCCTTAGCCTAGGGGAGCCCTAGCCTAAAGCCTAGGGGTGCCCTACCCTGAAAGCTAGGGGAGCCATAGCCTTAGCCTAGGGGAGCCCTAGCCTAAAGCCTAGGGGTCCCCTAGCCTGAAGGCTAGGGGAGCCCTAGCCTTAGCCTAGGGGCGCCTAAAGCCTAGGGGTGCCCTATCCTGAAGGCTAGGGGAGCCCTCGCCTTAGCCTAGGGGCGCCTAAAGCCTAGGGGTGCCCTAGCGTGAAGGCTAGGGGAGCCCTAGCCTTAGCCTAGGGTCGCCTAAAGCCTAGTGGTGCCCTAGCCTGAAGGCTAGGGGAGCCCTAGCCTTAGCCTAGGGGCGCCTAAAGCCTAGGGGTGCCCTAGCCTGAAGGCTAGGGGAGCCCTAGCCTTAGCCTAGGGGCGCCTAAAGCCTAGGGGTGCCCTAGCCTGAAGGCTAGGGGAGCCCTAGCCTTAGCCTAGGGGCGCCTAAAACCTAGGGGTGCCCTAGCCTGAAGGCTAGGGGAGCCCTAGCTTTAGCCAAGGGGCGCCTAAAGCCTAGGGGTGCCCTAGCCTGAAGGCTAGGGGAGCCCTAGCCTTAGCCTAGAGAAGCCTAAAGCCTAGGGGTGCCCTAGCCTGAAGGCCAGGGGAGCCCTAGCCTTAGCCTAGGGGAGCCTAAAGCCTAGGGGTGCCCTAGCCTGAAGGCTAGGGGAGCCCTAGCCTTAGCATAGGGGAGCCTAAAGCCTAGGGGTGCCCTAGCCTGAAGGCTAGGGGAGCCCTAGCCGTAGCCTAGGGGAGCCTAAAGCCTAGGGGTGCCCTAGCCTGAAGGCTAGGGGAGCCCTAGCCTTAGCCTAGGGGAGCCTAAAGCCTAGGGTTGCCCTAGCCTGAAGGCTAGGGGAGCCCAAGCCTTAGCCTAGGGGAGCCCTAGCCTAAAGCCTAGGGGTGCCCTAGCCTGAAGGCTAGGGGAGCCCTAGCCTTAGCCTAGGGGAGCCTAAAGCCTAGGGGTGCCCTAGCCTGAAGGCTAGGGGAGCCCTAGCCTTAGCCTAGGGGAGCCTAAAGCCTAGGGGTGCCCTAGCCTGAAGGCTAGGGGAGCCCTAGCCTTAGCCTAGGGGAGCCCTAGCCTAAAGCCTAGGGGTGCCCTAGCCTGAAGGCTAGGGGAGCCCTAGCCTTAGCCTAGGGGAGCCCTAGCCTAAAGCCTAGGGATGCCCTAGCCTGAAGGCTAGGGGAGCCCTAGCCTTAGCCTAGGGGAGCCCTAGCCTAAAGCCTAGGGGTGCCCTAGCCTGAAGGCTAGGGGAGCCCTAGCCTTAGCCTAGGGGAGCCCTAGCCTAAAGCCTAGGGGTGCCCTAGCCTGAAGGCTAGGGGAGCCCTAGCCTTAGCCTAGGGGAGCCCTAGCCTAAAGCCTAGGGATGCCCTAGCCTGAAGGCTAGGGGAGCCCTAGCCTTAGCCTAGGGGAGCCCTAGCCTAAAGCCTAGGGGTGCCCTAGCCTGAAGGCTAGGGGAGCCCTATCCTTAGCCTAGGGGAGCCCTAGCCTTAGCCTAGGGGAGCCCTAGCCTTAGCCTAGGGGAGCCTAAAGCCTAGGGGTGCCCTAGCCTGAAGGCTCTTGGAGCCCTAGCCTTAGCCTAAGGGCGCCTAAAGCCTAGGGGTGCCCTAGCCTGAAGGCTAGGGGAGCCCTAGCCTTAGCCTAGGGGCGCATAAAGCCTAGGGGTGCCCTAGCCTGAAGGCTAGGGGAGCCCTAGCCTTAGCCTAGGGTCGCCTAAAGCCTAGGGGTGCCCTAGCCTGAAGGCTAGGGGAGCCCTAGCCTTAGCCTAGGGGCGCCTAAAGCCTAGGGGTGCCCTAGCCTGAAGGCTAGGGGAGCCCTAGCCTGAAGGCTAGGGGAGCCCTAGCCTTAGCCAAGGGGAGCCTAAAGGCTAGGGGTGCCCTAGCCTGAAGGCTAGGGGAGCCCTAGCCTTAGCCTAGGGGAGCCTAAAGCCTAGGGGTGCCCTAGCCTGAAGGCTAGGGGAGCCCTAGCCTTATCCTAGGGGAGCCCTAGCCTAAAGCCTAGGGGTGCCCTAGCCTGAAGGCTAGGGGAGCCCTAGCCTTAGCCTAGGGGAGCCTAAAGCCTAGGGGTGCCCTAGCCTGAAGGCTAGGGGAGCCCTAGCCTTAGCCTAGGGGAGCCTAAAGCCTAGGGGTGCCCTAGCCTGAAGGCTAGGGGAGCCCTAGCCTTAGCCTAGGGGAGCCCTAGCCTAAAGCCTAGGGGTGCCCTAGCCTGAAGGCTAGGGGAGCCCTACCCTTAGCCTAGGGGAGCCTAAATCCTAGGGGTGCCCTAGCCTGAAGGCTAGGGGAGCCCTAGCCTTAGCCTAGGGGAGCCTAAAGCCTAGGGGTGCCCTAGCCTGAAGGCTAGGGGAGCCCTAGCCTTAGCCTAGGGGAACCTAAAGCCTAGGGGTGCCCTAGCCTGAAGGCCAGGGGAGCCCTAGCCTTAGCCTAGGGGAGCCTAAAGCCTAGGGGTGCCCTAGCCTGAAGCCCAGGGGAGCCCTAGCCTTAGCCTAGGGGAGCCTAAAGCCTAGGGGTGCCCTAGCCTGAAGGCTAGGGGAGCCCAAGCCTTAGCCAAGGGGAGCCTAAAACCTAGGGGTGCCCTAGCCTGAAGGCCAGGGGAGCCCAAGCCTTAGCCTAGGGGAGCCTAAGCCTAGGGATGCCCTAGCCTGAAGGCTAGGGGAGCCCAAGCCTTAGCCTAGGGGAGCCTAAAGCCTAGGGTTGCCCTAGCCTGAAGGCTAGGGGAGCCCAAGCCTTAGCCTAGGGGAGCCCTAGCCTAAAGCCTAGGGGTGCCCTAGCCTGAAGGCTAGGGGAGCCCTAGCCTTAGCCTAGGGGAGCCTAAAGCCTAGGGGTGCCCTAGCCTGAAGGCTAGGGGAGCCCTAGCCTTAGCCTAGGGGAGCCTAAAGCCTAGGGGTGCCCTAGCCTGAAGGCTAGGGGAGCCCTAGCCTTAGCCTAGGGGAGCCTAAAGCCTAGGGGTGCCCTAGCCTGAAGGCTAGGGGAGCCCTAGCCTTAGCCTAGGGGAGCCCTAGCCTAAAGCCTAGGGGTGCCCTAGCCTGAAGGCTAGGGGAGCCCTAGCCTTAGCCTAGGGGAGCCCTAGCCTAAAGCCTAGGGGTGCCCTAGCCTGAAGGCTAGGGGAGGCCTAGCCTTAGCCTAGGGGAGCCCTAGCCTAAAGCCTAGGGGTGCCCTAGCCTGAAGGCTAGGGGAGCCCTAGCCTTAGCCTAGGGGAGCCCTAGCCTAAAGCCTAGGGGTGCCCTAGCCTGAAGGCTAGGGGAGCCCTAGCCTTAGCCTAGGGGAGCCCTAGCCTAAAGCCTAGGGGTGCCCTAGCCTGAAGGCTAGGGGAGCCCTAGCCTTAGCCTAGGGGAGCCTAAAGCCTAGGGGTGCCCTAGCCTGAAGGCTAGGGGAGCCCTAGCCTTAGCCTAGGGGAGCCTAAAGCCTAGGGGTGCCCTAGCCTGAAGGCTAGGGGAGCCCTAGCCTTAGCCTAGGGGAGCCTAAAGCCTAGGGTGCCCTACCCTGAAGGCTAGGGGAGCCCTAGCCTTAGCCTAGGGGAGCCCTAGCCTAAAGACTTGGGGTGCCCTAGCCTGAAGGCTAGGGGAACCCTACCCTTAGCCTAGGGGAGCCCTAGACTGAAGCCTAGGGGTGCCCTAGCCTGAAGGCTAGGGGAGCCCTAGCCTTAGCCTAGGGGAGCCCTAGCCTAAAGCCTAGGGGTGCCCTAGCCTGAAGGCTAGGGGAGCCCTAGCCTTAGCCTAGGGGAGCCCTAGGCTAAAGCCTAGGGGTGCCCTAGCCTGAAGGCTCGGGGAGCCCTAGCCTTAGCCTAGGGGAGCCCTAGCCTAAAGCCTAGGGGTGCCCTACCCTGAAAGCTAGGGGAGACATAGCCTTAGCCTAGGGGAGCCCTAGCCTAAAGCCTAGGGGTCCCCTAGCCTGAAGGCTAGGGGAGCCCTAGCCTTAGCCTAGGGGCGCCTAAAGCCTAGGGGTGCCCTATCCTGAAGGCTAGGGGAGCCCTCGCCTTAGCCTAGGGGCGCCTAAAGCCTAGGGGTGCCCTAGCGTGAAGGCTAGGGGAGCCCTAGCCTTAGCCTAGGGTCGCCTAAAGCCTAGTGGTGCCCTAGCCTGAAGGCTAGGGGAGCCCTAGCCTTAGCCTAGGGGCGCCTAAAGCCTAGGGGTGCCCTAGCCTGAAGGCTAGGGGAGCCCTAGCCTTAGCCTAGGGGCGCCTAAAGCCTAGGGGTGCCCTAGCCTGAAGGCTAGGGGAGCCCTAGCCTTAGCCTAGGGGCGCCTAAAACCTAGGGGTGCCCTAGCCTGAAGGCTAGGGGAGCCCTAGCTTTAGCCAAGGGGCGCCTAAAGCCTAGGGGTGCCCTAGCCTGAAGGCTAGGGGAGCCCTAGCCTTAGCCTAGAGAAGCCTAAAGCCTAGGGGTGCCCTAGCCTGAAGGCCAGGGGAGCCCTAGCCTTAGCCTAGGGGAGCCTAAAGCCTAGGGGTGCCCTAGCCTGAAGGCTAGGGGAGCCCTAGCCTTAGCATAGGGGAGCCTAAAGCCTAGGGGTGCCCTAGCCTGAAGGCTAGGGGAGCCCTAGCCGTAGCCTAGGGGAGCCTAAAGCCTAGGGGTGCCCTAGCCTGAAGGCTAGGGGAGCCCTAGCCTTAGCCTAGGGGAGCCTAAAGCCTAGGGTTGCCCTAGCCTGAAGGCTAGGGGAGCCCAAGCCTTAGCCTAGGGGAGCCCTAGCCTAAAGCCTAGGGGTGCCCTAGCCTGAAGGCTAGGGGAGCCCTAGCCTTAGCCTAGGGGAGCCTAAAGCCTAGGGGTGCCCTAGCCTGAAGGCTAGGGGAGCCCTAGCCTTAGCCTAGGGGAGCCTAAAGCCTAGGGGTGCCCTAGCCTGAAGGCTAGGGGAGCCCTAGCCTTAGCCTAGGGGAGCCCTAGCCTAAAGCCTAGGGGTGCCCTAGCCTGAAGGCTAGGGGAGCCCTAGCCTTAGCCTAGGGGAGCCCTAGCCTAAAGCCTAGGGATGCCCTAGCCTGAAGGCTAGGGGAGCCCTAGCCTTAGCCTAGGGGAGCCCTAGCCTAAAGCCTAGGGGTGCCCTAGCCTGAAGGCTAGGGGAGCCCTAGCCTTAGCCTAGGGGAGCCCTAGCCTAAAGCCTAGGGGTGCCCTAGCCTGAAGGCTAGGGGAGCCCTAGCCTTAGCCTAGGGGAGCCCTAGCCTAAAGCCTAGGGATGCCCTAGCCTGAAGGCTAGGGGAGCCCTAGCCTTAGCCTAGGGGAGCCCTAGCCTAAAGCCTAGGGGTGCCCTAGCCTGAAGGCTAGGGGAGCCCTATCCTTAGCCTAGGGGAGCCCTAGCCTTAGCCTAGGGGAGCCCTAGCCTTAGCCTAGGGGAGCCTAAAGCCTAGGGGTGCCCTAGCCTGAAGGCTCTTGGAGCCCTAGCCTTAGCCTAAGGGCGCCTAAAGCCTAGGGGTGCCCTAGCCTGAAGGCTAGGGGAGCCCTAGCCTTAGCCTAGGGGCGCATAAAGCCTAGGGGTGCCCTAGCCTGAAGGCTAGGGGAGCCCTAGCCTTAGCCTAGGGTCGCCTAAAGCCTAGGGGTGCCCTAGCCTGAAGGCTAGGGGAGCCCTAGCCTTAGCCTAGGGGCGCCTAAAGCCTAGGGGTGCCCTAGCCTGAAGGCTAGGGGAGCCCTAGCCTGAAGGCTAGGGGAGCCCTAGCCTTAGCCAAGGGGAGCCTAAAGGCTAGGGGTGCCCTAGCCTGAAGGCTAGGGGAGCCCTAGCCTTAGCCTAGGGGAGCCTAAAGCCTAGGGGTGCCCTAGCCTGAAGGCTAGGGGAGCCCTAGCCTTATCCTAGGGGAGCCCTAGCCTAAAGCCTAGGGGTGCCCTAGCCTGAAGGCTAGGGGAGCCCTAGCCTTAGCCTAGGGGAGCCTAAAGCCTAGGGGTGCCCTAGCCTGAAGGCTAGGGGAGCCCTAGCCTTAGCCTAGGGGAGCCTAAAGCCTAGGGGTGCCCTAGCCTGAAGGCTAGGGGAGCCCTAGCCTTAGCCTAGGGGAGCCCTAGCCTAAAGCCTAGGGGTGCCCTAGCCTGAAGGCTAGGGGAGCCCTACCCTTAGCCTAGGGGAGCCTAAATCCTAGGGGTGCCCTAGCCTGAAGGCTAGGGGAGCCCTAGCCTTAGCCTAGGGGAGCCTAAAGCCTAGGGGTGCCCTAGCCTGAAGGCTAGGGGAGCCCTAGCCTTAGCCTAGGGGAGCCTAAAGCCTAGGGGTGCCCTAGCCTGAAGGCTAGGGGAGCCATAGCCTTAGCCTAGGGGAGCCTAAAGCCTAGGGGTGCCCTTGCCTGAAGGCTAGGGGAGCGCTAGCCTTAGCCTAGGGGAGCCTAAAGCCTAGGGGTGCCCTAGCCTGAAGGCTAGGGGAGCGCTAGCCTTAGCCTAGGGGAGCCTAAAGCCTAGGGGTGCCCTAGCCTGAAGGCTAGGGGAGCGCTAGCCTTAGCCTAAGGGAGCCTAAAGCCTAGGGGTGCCCTAGCCTGAAGGCTAGGGGAGCCCTAGCCTTAGCCTAGGGGAGCCTAAAGCCTAGGGGTGCCCCAGCCTGAAGGCTAGGGGAGCCCTAGCCTTAGCCTAGGGGAGCCTAAAGCCTAGGGGTGCCCTAGCCTGAAGGCTAGGGGAGCCCTAGCCTTAGCCTAGGGGAGCCTAAAGCCTAGGGGTGCCCTAGCCTGAAGGCTAGGGGAGCCCTAGCCTTAGCCTAGGGGAGCCTAAAGCCTAGGGGTGCCCTAGCCTGAAGGCTAGGGGAGCCCTAGCCTTAGCCTAGGGGAGCCTAAAGCCTAGGGGTGCCCTAGCCTGAATGCTAGGGGAGCCCTAGCCTTAGCCTAGGGGAGCCTAAAGCCTAGGGGTGCCCTAGCCTGAAGGCTAGGGGAGCCCTAGCCTTAGCCTAGGGGACCTAAAGCCTAGGGGTGCCCTAGCCTGAAGGTAGGGGAGCCCTAGCCTTAGCCTAGGGGAGCCTAAAGCCTAGGGGTGCCCTAGCCTGAAGGTTAGGGGAGCCCTAGCCTTAGCCTAGAAAAGCCTAAAGCCTAGGGGTGCAATAGCCTGAAGGCTAGGGGAGCCCTAGCCTTAGCCTAGGGGAGCCTAAAGCCTAGGGGTGCCCTAGCCTGAAGGCTAGGGGAGCCCTAGCCTTAGCCTAGGGGAGCCTAAAGCCTAGGGGTGCCCTAGCCTGAAGGCCAGGGGATCCCTAGCCTTAGCCTAGGGGAGCCTAAAGCCTAGGGGTGCCCTAGCCTGAAGGCCAGGGGAGCCCTAGCCTTAGCCTAGGGGAACCTAAAGCCTAGGGGTGCCCTAGCCTGAAGGCCAGGGGAGCCCTAGCCTTAGCCTAGGGGAGCCTAAAGCCTAGGGGTGCCCTAGCCTGAAGGCCAGGGGAGCCCTAGCCTTAGCCTAGGGGAGCCTAAAGCCTAGGGGTACCCTAGCCTGAAGGCCAGGGGAGCCCTAGCCTTAGCCTAGGGGAGCCTAAAGCCTAGGGGTGCCCTAGCCTGAAGGCTAGGGGAGCCCTAGCCTTAGCCTAGGGGAGCCTAAAGCCTAGGGGTGCCCTAGCCTGAAGGCTAGGGGAGCCCTAGCCTTAGCCTAGGGGAGCCTAAAGCCTAGGGGTGCCCTAGCCTGAAGGTAGGGGAGCCCTAGCCTTAGCCTAGGGGAGCCTAAAGCCTAGGGGTGCCCTAGCCTGAAGGTTAGGGGAGCCCTAGCCTTAGCCTAGAAAAGCCTAAAGCCTAGGGGTGCCCTAGCCTGAAGGCTAGGGGAGCCCTAGCCTTAGCCTAGGGGAGCCTAAAGCCTAGGGGTGCCCTAGCCTGAAGGCTAGGGGAGCCCTAGCCTTAGCCTAGGGGAGCCTAAAGCCTAGGGGTGCCCTAGCCTGAAGGCTAGGGGATCCCTAGCCTTAGCCTAGGGGAGCCTAAAGCCTAGGGGTGCCCTAGCCTGAAGGCCAGGGGAGCCCTAGCCTTAGCCTAGGGGAACCTAAAGCCTAGGGGTGCCCTAGCCTGAAGGCCAGGGGAGCCCTAGCCTTAGCCTAGGGGAGCCTAAAGCCTAGGGGTGCCCTAGCCTGAAGCCCAGGGGAGCCCTAGCCTTAGCCTAGGGGAGCCTAAAGCCTAGGGGTGCCCTAGCCTGAAGGCTAGGGGAGCCCAAGCCTTAGCCAAGGGGAGCCTAAAACCTAGGGGTGCCCTAGCCTGAAGGCCAGGGGAGCCCAAGCCTTAGCCTAGGGGAGCCTAAGCCTAGGGGTGCCCTAGCCTGAAGGCTAGGGGAGCCCAAGCCTTAGCCTAGGGGAGCCTAAAGCCTAGGGTTGCCCTAGCCTGAAGGCTAGGGGAGCCCAAGCCTTAGCCTAGGGGAGCCCTAGCCTAAAGCCTAGGGGTGCCCTAGCCTGAAGGCTAGGGGAGCCCTAGCCTTAGCCTAGGGGAGCCTAAAGCCTAGGGGTGCCCTAGCCTGAAGGCTAGGGGAGCCCTAGCCTTAGCCTAGGGGAGCCTAAAGCCTAGGGGTGCCCTAGCCTGAAGGCTAGGGGAGCCCTAGCCTTAGCCTAGGGGAGCCTAAAGCCTAGGGGTGCCCTAGCCTGAAGGCTAGGGGAGCCCTAGCCTTAGCCTAGGGGAGCCCTAGCCTAAAGCCTAGGGGTGCCCTAGCCTGAAGGCTAGGGGAGCCCTAGCCTTAGCCTAGGGGAGCCCTAGCCTAAAGCCTAGGGGTGCCCTAGCCTGAAGGCTAGGGGAGGCCTAGCCTTAGCCTAGGGGAGCCCTAGCCTAAAGCCTAGGGGTGCCCTAGCCTGAAGGCTAGGGGAGCCCTAGCCTTAGCCTAGGGGAGCCCTAGCCTAAAGCATAGGGGTGCCCTAGCCTGAAGGCTAGGGGAGCCCTAGCCTTAGCCTAGGGGAGCCCTAGCCTAAAGCCTAGGGGTGCCCTAGCCTGAAGGCTAGGGGAGCCCTAGCCTTAGCCTAGGGGAGCCTAAAGCCTAGGGGTGCCCTAGCCTGAAGGCTAGGGGAGCCCTAGCCTTAGCCTAGGGGAGCCTAAAGCCTAGGGGTGCCCTAGCCTGAAGGCTAGGGGAGCCCTAGCCTTAGCCTAGTGTCGCCTAAAGCCTAGTGGTGCCCTAGCCTGAAGGCTAGGGGAGCCCTAGCCTTAGCCTAGGGGCGCCTAAAGCCTAGGGGTGCCCTAGCCTGAAGGCTAGGGGAGCCCTAGCCTTAGCCTAGGGGCGCCTAAAGCCTAGGGGTGCCCTAGCCTGAAGGCTAGGGGAGCCCTAGCCTTAGCCTAGGGGCGCCTAAAACCTAGGGGTGCCCTAGCCTGAAGGCTAGGGGAGCCCTAGCTTTAGCCAAGGGGCGCCTAAAGCCTAGGGGTGCCCTAGCCTGAAGGCTAGGGGAGCCCTAGCCTTAGCCTAGAGAAGCCTAAAGCCTAGAGGTGCCCTAGCCTGAAGGCCAGGGGAGCCCTAGCCTTAGCCTAGGGGAGCCTAAAGCCTAGGGGTGCCCTAGCCTGAAGGCTAGGGGAGCCCTAGCCTTAGCATAGGGGAGCCTAAAGCCTAGGGGTGCCCTAGCCTGAAGGCTAGGGGAGCCCTAGCCTTAGCCTAGGGGAGCCTAAAGCCTAGGGGTGCCCTAGCCTGAAGGCTAGGGGAGCCCTAGCCTTAGCCTAGGGGAGCCCTAGCCTAAAGCCTAGGGGTGCCCTAGCCTGAAGGCTAGGGGAGCCCTAGCCTTAGCCTAGGGGAGCCCTAGCCTAAAGCCTAGGGGTGCCCTAGCCTGAAGGCTAGGGGAGGCCTAGCCTTAGCCTAGGGGAGCCCTAGCTTAAAGCCTAGGGGTGCCCTAGCCTGAAGGCTAGGGGAGCCCTAGCCTTAGCCTAGGGGAGCCCTAGCCTAAAGCCTAGGGGTGCCCTAGCCTGAAGGCTAGGGGAGCCCTAGCCTTAGCCTAGGGGAGCCCTAGCCTAAAGCCTAGGGGTGCCCTAGCCTGAAGGCTAGGGGAGCCCTAGCCTTAGCCTAGGGGAGCCTAAAGCCTAGGGGTGCCCTAGCCTGAAGGCTAGGGGAGCCCTAGCCTTAGCCTAGGGGAGCCTAAAGCCTAGGGGTGCCCTAGCCTGAAGGCTAGGGGAGCCCTAGCCTTAGCCTAGGGGAGCCTAAAGCCTAGGGTGCCCTACCCTGAAGGCTAGGGGAGCCCTAGCCTTAGCCTAGGGGAGCCCTAGCCTAAAGACTTGGGGTGCCCTAGCCTGAAGGCTAGGGGAGCCCTAGCCTTAGCCTAGGGGAGCCCTAGACTGAAGCCTAGGGGTGCCCTAGCCTGAAGGCTAGGGGAGCCCTAGCCTTAGCCTAGGGGAGCCCTAGCCTAAAGCCTAGGGGTGCCCTAGCCTGAAGGCTAGGGGAGCCCTAGCCTTAGCCTAGGGGAGCCCTAGCCTAAAGCCTAGGGGTGCCCTAGCCTGAAGGCTCGGGGAGCCCTAGCCTTAGCCTAGGGGAGCCCTAGCCTAAAGCCTAGGGGTGCCCTACCCTGAAAGCTAGGGGAGCCATAGCCTTAGCCTAGGGGAGCCCTAGCCTAAAGCCTAGGGGTCCCCTAGCCTGAAGGCTAGGGGGGCCCTAGCCTTAGCCTAGGGGCGCCTAAAGCCTAGGGGTGCCCTATCCTGAAGGCTAGGGGAGCCCTCGCCTTAGCCTAGGGGCGCCTAAAGCCTAGGAGTGCCCTAGCGTGAAGGCTAGGGGAGCCCTAGCCTTAGCCTAGGGTCGCCTAAAGCCTAGTGGTGCCCTAGCCTGAAGGCTAGGGGAGCCCTAGCCTTAGCCTAGGGGCGCCTAAAGCCTAAGGGTGCCCTAGCCTGAAGGCTAGGGGAGCCCTAGCCTTAGCCTAGGGGCGCCTAAAGCCTAGGGGTGCCCTAGCCTGAAGGCTAGGGGAGCCCTAGCCTTAGCCTAGGGGCGCCTAAAACCTAGGGGTGCCCTAGCCTGAAGGCTAGGGGAGCCCTAGCTTTAGCCAAGGGGCGCCTAAAGCCTAGGGGTGCCCTAGCCTGAAGGCTAGGGGAGCCCTAGCCTTAGCCTAGAGAAGCCTAAAGCCTAGGGGTGCCCTAGCCTGAAGGCTAGGGGAGCCCTAGCCTTAGCCTAGGGGAGCCCTAGCCTAAAACCTAGGGGTGCCCTAGCCTGAAGGCTATGGGAGCCCTAGCCTTAGCCTAGGGGAGCCTAAAGCCTAGGGGTGCCCTAGCCTGAAGGCTAGGGGAGCCCTAGCCTTAGCCTAGGGGAGCCTAAAGCCTAGGGGTGCCCTAGCCTGAAGGCTAGGGGAGCCCTAGCCTTAGCCTAGGGGAGCCTAAAGCCTAGGGGTGCCCTAGCCTGAAGGCTAGGGGAGCCCTAGCCTTAGCCTAGGGGAGCCCTAGCCTAAAGCCTAGGGGTGCCCTAGCCTGAAGGCTAGGGGAGCCCTACCCTTAGCCTAGTGGAGCCTAAATCCTAGGGGTGCCCTAGCCTGAAGGCTAGGGGAGCCCTAGCCTTAGCCTAGGGGAGCCTAAAGCCTAGGGGTGCCCTAGCCTGAAGGCTAGGGGAGCCCTAGCCTTAGCCTAGGGGAGCCTAAAGCCTAGGGGTGACCTAGCCTGAAGGCTAGGGGAGCCCTAGCCTTAGCCTAGGGGAGCCTAAAGCCTAGGGGTGCCCTAGCCTTAGCCTCAGGGAGCCTAAAGCCTAGGGGTGCCCTAGCCTGAAGGCTAGGGGAGCCCTAGCCTTAGCCTAGGGGAGCCTAAAGCCTAGGGGTGCCCTAGCCTGAAGGCCAGGGGAGCCCTAGCCTTAGCCTAGTGGAGCCTAAAGCCTAGGGGTGCCCTAGCCTGAAGACAAGGGGAGCCCTAGCCTTAGCCTAGGGGAGCCTAAAGCCTAGGTGTACACTAGCCTGAAGGCCAGGGGAGCCCTAGCCTTAGCCTAGGGGAGCCTAAAGCCTAGGGGTGCCGTGGCCTGAAGGCTAGGGGAGCCCAAGCCTTAGCCAAGGGGAGCCTAAAGCCTAGGGGTGCCCTAGCCTGAAGGCCAGGGAGCCCAAGCCTTAGCCTAGGGGAGCCTAAGCCTAGGGGTGCCCTAGCCTGAAGGCTAGGGGAGCCCTAGCCTTAGCCTAGGGGAGCCTAAAGCCTTGGGGTGCCCTAGCCTGAAGGCCAGGGGAGCCGTAGCCTTAGCCTAGGGGAGCCTAAAGCCTAGGGGTGCCCTAGCCTGAAGGCCAGGGGAGCCCTAGCCTTAGCCTAGGGGAGCCTAAAGCCTAGGGGTGCCCTAGCCTGAAGGCCAGGGGAGCCCTAGCCTTAGCCTAGGGGAGCCTAAAACATAGGGGTGCCCTAGCCTGAAGGCCAGGGGAGCCCTAGCCTTAGCCTAGGGGAGCCTAAAGCCTAGGGGTGCCCTAGCCTGAAGGCCAGGGGAGCCCTAGCCTTAGCCTAGGGGAGCCTAAAGCCTAGGGGTGCCCTAGCCTGAAGGCTAGGGGAGCCCTAGCCTTAGCATAGGGGAGCCTAAAGCCTAGGGGTGCCCTAGCCTGAAGGCTAGGGGAGCCCTAGCCTTAGCCTAGGGGAGCCTAAAGCCTAGGGGTGCCCTAGCCTGAAGGCTAGGGGAGCCCTAGCCTTAGCCTAGGGGAGCCTAAAGCCTAGGGTTGCCCTAGCCTGAAGGCTAGGGGAGCCCAAGCCTTAGCCTAGGGGAGCCCTAGCCTAAAGCCTAGGGGTGCCCTAGCCTGAAGGCTATGGGAGCCCTAGCCTTAGCCTAGGAGAGCCTAAAGCCTAGGGGTGCCCTAGCCTGAAGGCTATGGGAGCCCTAGCCTTAGCCTAGGGGAGCCTAAAGCCTAGGGGTGCCCTAGCCTGAAGGCTAGGGGAGCCCTAGCCTTAGCCTAGGGGAGCCCTAGCCTAAAGCCTAGGGGTGCCCTAGCCTGAAGGCTAGGGGAGCCCTAGCCTTAGCCTAGGGGAGCCCTAGCCTAAAGCCTAGGGGTGCCCTAGCCTGAAGGCTAGGGGAGGCCTAGCCTTAGCCTAGGGGAGCCCTAGCCTAAAGCCTAGGGGTGCCCTAGCCTGAAGGCTAGGGGAGCCCTAGCCTTAGCCTAGGGGAGCCCTAGCCTAAAGCCTAGGGGTGCCCTAGCCTGAAGGCTAGGGGAGCCCTAGCCTTAGCCTAGGGGAGCCCTAGCCTAAAGCCTAGGGGTGCCCTAGCCTGAAGGCTAGGGGAGCCCTAGCCTTAGCCTAGGGGAGCCTAAAGCCTAGGGGTGCCCTAGCCTGAAGGCTAGGGGAGCGCTAGCCTTAGCCTAGGGGAGCCTAAAGCCTAGGGGTGCCCTAGCCTGAAGGCTAGGGGAGCCCTAGCCTTAGCCTAGGGGAGCCTAAAGCCTAGGGTGCCCTACCCTGAAGGCTAGGGGAGCCCTAGCCTTAGCCTAGGGGAGCCCTAGCCTAAAGACTTGGGGTCCCCTAGCCTGAAGGCTAGGGGAGCCCTAGCCTTAGCCTAGGGGAGCCCTAGACTGAAGCCTAGGGGTGCCCTAGCCTGAAGGCTAGGGGAGCCCTAGCCTTAGCCTAGGGGAGCCCTAGCATAAAGCCTAGGGGTGCCCTAGCCTGAAGGCTAGGGGAGCCCTAGCCTTAGCCTAGGGGAGCCCTAGCCTAAAGCCTAGGGGTGCCCTACCCTGAAGGCTAGGGGAGCCATAGCCTTAGCCTAGGGGAGCCCTAGCCTAAAGCCTAGGGGTCCCCTAGCCTGAAGGCTAGGGGAGCCCTAGCCTTAGCCTAGGGGAGCCCTAGCCTAAAGCCTAGGGGTGCCCTAGCCTGAAGGCTAGGGGAGCCCTAGCCTTAGCCTAGGGGAGCCCTAGCCTAAAGCCTAGGGATGCCCTAGCCTGAAGGCTAGGGGAGCCCTAGCCTTAGCCTAGGGGAGCCCTAGCCTAAAGCCTAGGGGTGCCCTAGCCTGAAGGCTAGGGGAGCCCTATCCTTAGCCTAGGGGAGCCCTAGCCTAAAGCCTAGGGGTGCCCTAGCCTGAAGGCTAGGGGAGCCCTAGCCTTAGCCTAGGGGAGCCCTAGCCTTAGCCTAGGGGAGCCTAAAGCCTAGGGGTGCCCTAGCCTGAAGGCTCTTGGAGCCCTAGCCTTAGCCTAAGGGCGCCTAAAGCCTAGGGGTGCCCTAGCCTGAAGTCTAGGGGAGCCCTAGCCTTAGCCTAGGGGCGCATAAAGCCTAGGGGTGCCCTAGCCTGAAGGCTAGGGGAGCCCTAGCCTTAGCCTAGGGTCGCCTAAAGCCTAGGGGTGCCCTAGCCTGAAGGCTAGGGGAGCCCTAGCCTTAGCCTAGGGGCGCCTAAAGCCTAGGGGTGCCCTAGCCTGAAGGCTAGGGGAGCCCTAGCCTGAAGGCTAGGGGAGCCCTAGCCTTAGCCAAGGGGAGCCTAAAGGCTAGGGGTGCCCTAGCCTGAAGGCTAGGGGAGCCCTAGCCTTAGCCTAGGGGAGCCTAAAGCCTAGGGGTGCCCTAGCCTGAAGGCTAGGGGAGCCCTAGCCTTATCCTAGGGGAGCCCTAGCCTAAAGCCTAGGGGTGCCCTAGCCTGAAGGCTAGGGGAGCCCTAGCCTTAGCCTAGGGGAGCCTAAAGCCTAGGGGTGCCCTAGCCTGAAGGCTAGGGGAGCCCTAGCCTTAGCCTAGTGGAGCCTAAAGCCTAGGGGTGCCCTAGCCTGAAGGCTAGGGGAGCCCTAGCCTTAGCCTAGGGGAGCCCTAGCCTAAAGCCTAGGGGTGCCCTAGCCTGAAGGCTAGGGGAGCCCTACCCTTAGCCTAGGGGAGCCTAAATCCTAGGGGTGCCCTAGCCTGAAGGCTAGGGGAGCCCTAGCCTTAGCCTAGGGGAGCCTAAAGCCTAGGGGTGCCCTAGCCTGAAGGCTAGAGGAGCCCTAGCCTTAGCCTAGGGGAGCCTAAAGCCTAGGGGTGCCCTAGCCTGAAGGCTAGGGGAGTCATAGCCTTAGCCTAGGGGAGCCTAAAGCCTAGGGGTGCCCTAGCCTGAAGGCTAGGGGAGCGCTAGCCTTAGCCTAGGGGAGCCTAAAGCCTAGGGGTGCCCTAGCCTGAAGGCTAGGGGAGCGCTAGCCTTAGCCTAGGGGAGCCTAAAGCCTAGGGGTGCCCTAGCCTGAAGGCTAGGGGAGCGCTAGCCTTAGCCTAGGGGAGCCTAAAGCCTAGGGGTGCCCTAGCCTGAAGGCTAGGGGAGCCCTAGCCTTAGCCTAGGGGAGCCTAAAGCCTAGGGGTGCCCTAGCCTGAAGGCTAGGGGAGCCCTAGCCTTAGCCTAGGGGAGCCTAAAGCCTAGGGGTGCCCTAGCCTGAAGGCTAGGGGAGCCCTAGCCTTAGCCTAGGGGAGCCTAAAGCCTAGGGGTGCCCTAGCCTGAAAGCTAGGGGAGCCCTAGCCTTAGCCTAGGGGAGCCTAAAGCCTAGGGGTGCCCTAGCCAGAAGGCTAGGGGAGCCCTAGCCTTAGCCTAGGGGAGCCTAAAGCCTAGGGGTGCCCTAGCCTGAATGCTAGGGGAGCCCTAGCCTTAGCCTAGGGGAGCCTAAAGCCTAGGGGTGCCCTAGCCTGAAGGCTAGGGGAGCCCTAGCCTTAGCCTAGGGGACCTAAAGCCTAGGGGTGCCCTAGCCTGAAGGTAGGGGAGCCCTAGCCTTAGCCTAGGGGAGCCTAAAGCCTAGGGGTGCCCTAGCCTGAAGGTTAGGGGAGCCCTAGCCTTAGCCTAGAAAAGCCTAAAGCCTAGGGGTGCCCTAGCCTGAAGGCTAGGGGAGCCCTAGCCTTAGCCTAGGGGAGCCTAAAGCCTAGGGGTGCCCTAGCCTGAAGGCTAGGGGAGCCCTAGCCTTAGCCTAGGGGAGCCTAAAGCCTAGGGGTGCCCTAGCCTGAAGGCTATGGGATCCCTAGCCTTAGCCTAGGGGAGCCTAAAGCCTAGGGGTGCCCTAGCCTGAAGGCCAGGGGAGCCCTAGCCTTAGCCTAGGGGAACCTAAAGCCTAGGGGTGCCCTAGCCTGAAGGCCAGGGGAGCCCTAGCCTTAGCCTAGGGGAGCCTAAAGCCTAGGGGTGCCCTAGCCTGAAGGCAAGGGGAGCCCTAGCCTTAGCCTAGGGGAGCCTAAAGCCTAGGGGTACCCTAGCCTGAAGGCCAGGGGAGCCCTAGCCTTAGCCTAGGGGAGCCTAAAGCATAGGGGTGCCCTAGCCTGAAGGCTAGGGGAGCCCAAGCCTTAGCCAAGGGGAGCCTAAAGCCTAGGGGTGCCCTAGCCTCAAGGCTAGGGGAGCCCTAGCCTTAGCCTAGGGGAGCCTAAAGCCTAGGGGTGCCCTAGCCTGAAGGCTAGGGGAGCCCTAGCCTTAGCCTAGGGGAGCCTAAAGCTTAGGGGTGCCCTAGCCTGGAGGCTAGGGGAGCCCTAGCCTTAGCCTAGGGGAGCCTAAAGCCTAGGGGTGCCCTAGCCTGAAGGCTAGGGGAGCCCTAGCCTAAGCCTAGGGGAGCCTAAAGCCTAGTGGTGCCCTAGCCTGAAGGTAGGGGAGCCCTAGCCTTAGCCTAGGGGAGCCTAAAGCCTAGGGGTGCCCTAGCCTGAAGGTTAGGGGAGCCCTAGCCTTAGCCTAGAAAAGCCTAAAGCCTAGGGGTGCCCTAGCCTGAAGGCTAGGGGAGCCCTAGCCTTAGCCTAGGGGAGCCTAAAGCCTAGGGGTGCCCTAGCCTGAAGGCTCGGGGAGCCCTAGCCTTAGCCTAGGGGAGCCTAAAGCCTAGGGGTGCCCTAGCCTGAAGGCTAGGGGATCCCTAGCCTTAGCCTAGGGGAGCCTAAAGCCTAGGGGTGCCCTAGCCTGAAGGCCAGGGGAGCCCTAGCCTTAGCCTAGGGGAACCTAAAGCCTAGGGGT
Source organism: Tenrec ecaudatus (assembly GCF_050624435.1). Taxonomy (NCBI): domain Eukaryota; kingdom Metazoa; phylum Chordata; class Mammalia; order Afrosoricida; family Tenrecidae; genus Tenrec; species Tenrec ecaudatus. The sequence continues at coordinate 200,911 of NW_027459376.1, read as the reverse complement.
GCCCTAGCCTGAAGGCCAGGGGAGCCCTAGCCTTAGCCTAGGGGAGCCTAAAGCCTAGGGGTGCCCTAGCCTGAAGCCCAGGGGAGCCCTAGACTTAGCCTAGGGGAGCCTAAAGCCTAGGGGTGCCCTAGCCTGAAGGCTAGGGGAGCCCAAGCCTTAGCCAAGGGGAGCCTAAAACCTAGGGGTGCCCTAGCCTGAAGGCCAGGGGAGCCCAAGCCTTAGCCTAGGGGAGCCTAAGCCTAGGGGTGCCCTAGCCTGAAGGCTAGGGGAGCCCAAGCCTTAGCCTAGGGGAGCCTAAAGCCTAGGGTTGCCCTAGCCTGAAGGCTAGGGGAGCCCATGCCTTAGCCTAGGGGAGCCCTAGCCTAAAGCCTAGGGGTGCCCTAGCCTGAAGGCTAGGGGAGCCCTAGCCTTAGCCTAGGGGAGCCTAAAGCCTAGGGGTGCCCTAGCCTGAAGGCTAGGGGAGCCCTAGCCTTAGCCTAGGGGAGCCTAAAGCCTAGGGGTGCCCTAGCCTGAAGGCTAGGGGAGCCCTAGCCTTAGCCTAGGGGAGCCCTAGACTGAAGCCTAGGGGTGCCCTAGCCTGAAGGCTAGGGGAGCCCTAGCCTTAGCCTAGGGGAGCCCTAGCCTAAAGCCTAGGGGTGCCCTAGCCTGAAGGCTAGGGGAGCCCTAGCCTTAGCCTAGGGGAGCCCTAGGCTAAAGCCTAGGGGTGCCCTAGCCTGAAGGCTCGGGGAGCCCTAGCCTTAGCCTAGGGGAGCCCTAGCCTAAAGCCTAGGGGTGCCCTACCCTGAAAGCTAGGGGAGCCATAGCCTTAGCCTAGGGGAGCCCTAGCCTAAAGCCTAGGGGTCCCCTAGCCTGAAGGCTAGGGGAGCCCTAGCCTTAGCCTAGGGGCGCCTAAAGCCTAGGGGTGCCCTATCCTGAAGGCTAGGGGAGCCCTAGCCTTAGCCTAGGGGAGCCTAAAGCCTAGGGGTGCCCTAGCGTGAAGGCTAGGGGAGCCCTAGCCTTAGCCTAGGGTCGCCTAAAGCCTAGTGGTGCCCTAGCCTGAAGGCTAGGGGAGCCCTAGCCTTAGCCTAGGGGCGCCTAAAGCCTAGGGGTGCCCTAGCCTGAAGGCTAGGGGAGCCCTAGCCTTAGCCTAGGGGCGCCTAAAGCCTAGGGGTGCCCTAGCCTGAAGGCTAGGGGAGCCCTAGCCTTAGCCTAGGGGCGCCTAAAACCTAGGGGTGCCCTAGCCTGAAGGCTAGGGGAGCCCTAGCTTTAGCCAAGGGGCGCCTAAAGCCTAGGGGTGCCCTAGCCTGAAGGCTAGGGGAGCCCTAGCCTTAGCCTAGAGAAGCCTAAAGCCTAGGGGTGCCCTAGCCTGAAGGCCAGGGGAGCCCTAGCCTTAGCCTAGGGGAGCCTAAAGCCTAGGGGTGCCCTAGCCTGAAGGCTAGGGGAGCCCTAGCCTTAGCATAGGGGAGCCTAAAGCCTAGGGGTGCCCTAGCCTGAAGGCTAGGGGAGCCCTAGCCTTAGCCTAGGGGAGCCTAAAGCCTAGGGGTGCCCTAGCCTGAAGGCTAGGGGAGCCCTAGCCTTAGCCTAGGGGAGCCTAAAGCCTAGGGTTGCCCTAGCCTGAAGGCTAGGGGAGCCCAAGCCTTAGCCTAGGGGAGCCCTAGCCTAAAGCCTAGGGGTGCCCTAGCCTGAAGGCTAGGGGAGCCCTAGCCTTAGCCTAGGGGAGCCTAAAGCCTAGGGGTGCCCTAGCCTGAAGGCTAGGGGAGCCCTAGCCTTAGCCTAGGGGAGCCTAAAGCCTAGGGGTGCCCTAGCCTGAAGGCTAGGGGAGCCCTAGCCTTAGCCTAGGGGAGCCTAAAGCCTAGGGGTGCCCTAGCCTGAAGGCTAGGGGAGCCCTAGCCTTAGCCTAGGGGAGCCCTAGCCTAAAGCCTAGGGGTGCCCTAGCCTGAAGGCTAGGGGAGCCCTAGCCTTAGCCTAGGGGAGCCCTAGCCTAAAGCCTAGGGGTGCCCTAGCCTGAAGGCTAGGGGAGGCCTAGCCTTAGCCTAGGGGAGCCCTAGCCTAAAGCCTAGGGGTGCCCTAGCCTGAAGGCTAGGGGAGCCCTAGCCTTAGCCTAGGGGAGCCCTAGCCTAAAGCCTAGGGGTGCCCTAGCCTGAAGGCTAGGGGAGCCCTAGCCTTAGCCTAGGGGAGCCCTAGCCTAAAGCCTAGGGGTGCCCTAGCCTGAAGGCTAGGGGAGCCCTAGCCTTAGCCTAGGGGAGCCTAAAGCCTAGGGGTGCCCTAGCCTGAAGGCTAGGGGAGCCCTAGCCTTAGCCTAGGGGAGCCTAAAGCCTAGGGGTGCCCTAGCCTGAAGGCTAGGGGAGCCCTAGCCTTAGCCTAGGGGAGCCTAAAGCCTAGGGTGCCCTACCCTGAAGGCTAGGGGAGCCCTAGCCTTAGCCTAGGGGAGCCCTAGCCTAAAGACTTGGGGTGCCCTAGCCTGAAGGCTAGGGGAGCCCTAGCCTTAGCCTAGGGGAGCCCTAGACTGAAGCCTAGGGGTGCCCTAGCCTGAAGACTAGGGGAGCCCTAGCCTTAGCCTAGGGGAGCCCTAGCCTAAAGCCTAGGGGTGCCCTAGCCTGAAGGCTAGGGGAGCCCTAGCCTTAGCCTAGGGGAGCCCTAGCCTAAAGCCTAGGGGTGCCCTAGCCTGAAGGCTCGGGGAGCCCTAGCCTTAGCCTAGGGGAGCCCTAGCCTAAAGCCTAGGGGTGCCCTACCCTGAAAGCTAGGGGAGCCATAGCCTTAGCCTAGGGGAGCCCTAGCCTAAAGCCTAGGGGTCCCCTAGCCTGAAGGCTAGGGGGGCCCTAGCCTTAGCCTAGGGGCGCCTAAAGCCTAGGGGTGCCCTATCCTGAAGGCTAGGGGAGCCCTCGCCTTAGCCTAGGGGCGCCTAAAGCCTAGGGGTGCCCTAGCGTGAAGGCTAGGGGAGCCCTAGCCTTAGCCTAGGGTCGCCTAAAGCCTAGTGGTGCCCTAGCCTGAAGGCTAGGGGAGCCCTAGCCTTAGCCTAGGGGCGCCTAAAGCCTAGGGGTGCCCTAGCCTGAAGGCTAGGGGAGCCCTAGCCTTAGCCTAGGGGCGCCTAAAGCCTAGGGGTGCCCTAGCCTGAAGGCTAGGGGAGCCCTAGCCTTAGCCTAGGGGCGCCTAAAACCTAGGGGTGCCCTAGCCTGAAGGCTAGGGGAGCCCTAGCTTTAGCCAAGGGGCGCCTAAAGCCTAGGGGTGCCCTAGCCTGAAGGCTAGGGGAGCCCTAGCCTTAGCCTAGAGAAGCCTAAAGCCTAGGGGTGCCCTAGCCTGAAGGCTAGGGGAGCCCTAGCCTTAGCCTAGGGGAGCCCTAGCCTAAAACCTAGGGGTGCCCTAGCCTGAAGGCTATGGGAGCCCTAGCCTTAGCCTAGGGGAGCCTAAAGCCTAGGGGTGCCCTAGCCTGAAGGCTAGGGGAGCCCTAGCCTTAGCCTAGGGGAGCCTAAAGCCTAGGGGTGCCCTAGCCTGAAGGCTAGGGGAGCCCTAGCCTTAGCCTAGGGGAGCCTAAAGCCTAGGGGTGCCCTAGCCTGAAGGCTAGGGGAGCCCTAGCCTTAGCCTAGGGGAGCCCTAGCCTAAAGCCTAGGGGTGCCCTAGCCTGAAGGCTAGGGGAGCCCTACCCTTAGCCTAGGGGAGCCTAAATCCTAGGGGTGCCCTAGCCTGAAGGCTAGGGGAGCCCTAGCCTTAGCCTAGGGGAGCCTAAAGCCTAGGGGTGCCCTAGCCTGAAGGCTAGGGGAGCCCTAGCCTTAGCCTAGGGGAGCCTAAAGCCTAGGGGTGACCTAGCCTGAAGGCTAGGGGATCCCTAGCCTTAGCCTAGGGGAGCCTAAAGCCTAGGGGTGCCCTAGCCTTAGCCTCAGGGAGCCTAAAGCCTAGGGGTGCCCTAGCCTGAAGGCTAGGGGAGCCCTAGCCTTAGCCTAGGGGAGCCCTAGCCTAAAGCCTAGGGGTGCCCTAGCCTGAAGGCTAGGGGAGCCCTAGCCTTAGCCTAGGAGAGCCTAAAGCCTAGGGGTGCCCTAGCCTGAAGGCTAGGGGAGCCCTAGCCTTAGCCTAGGGGAGCCTAAAGCCTAGGGGTGCCCTAGCCTGAAGGCTAGGGGAGCCCTAGCCTTAGCCTAGGGGAGCCTAAAGCCTAGGGGTGCCCTAGCCTGAAGGCTAGGGGACCCTAGCCTTAGCCTAGGGGAGCCCTAGCCTTAGCCTAGGGGAGCCTAAAGCCTAGGGGTGGCCTAGCCTGAAGGCTAGGGGAGCGCTAGCCTTAGACTAGGGGAGCCTAAAGCCTAGGGGTGCCCTAGCCTGAAGGCAAGGGGAGCCCTAGCCTTAGCCTAGGGGAGCCTAAAGCCTAGGGGTACCCTAGCCTGAAGGCCAGGGGAGCCCTAGCCTTAGCCTAGGGGAGCCTAAAGCCTAGGGGTGCCCTAGCCTGAAGACTAGGGGAGCCAAGCCTTAGCCAAGGTGAGCCTAAAGCCTAGGGGTGCCCTAGCCTCAAGGCTAGGGGAGCCCTAGCCTTAGCCTAGGGGAGCCTAAAGCCTAGGGGTGCCCTAGCCTGAATGCTAGGGGAGCCCTAGCCTTAGCCTAGGGGAGCCTAAAGCCAAGGGGTGCCCTAGCCTGAAGGCTAGGGGAGCCCTAGCCTTAGCCTAGGGGAGCCTAAAGCCTAGGGGTGCCCTAGCCTGAAGGCTAGGGGAGCCCTAGCCTTAGCCTAGGGGAGCCTAAAGCCTAGGGGTGCCCTAGCCTGAAGGTAGGGGAGCCCTAGCCTTAGCCTAGGGGAGCCTAAAGCCTAGGGGTGCCCTAGCCTGAAGGTTAGGGGAGCCCTAGCCTTAGCCTAGAAAAGCCTAAAGCCTAGGGGTGCCCTAGCCTGAAGGCTAGGGGAGCCCTAGCCTTAGCCTAGGGGAGCCTAAAGCTTAGGGGTGCCCTAGCCTGAAGGCTAGGGGAGCCCTAGCCTTAGCCTAGGGGAGCCTAAAGCCTAGGGGTGCCCTAGCCTGAAGGCTAGGGGATCCCTAGCCTTAGCCTAGGGGAGCCTAAAGCCTAGGGGTGCCCTAGCCTGAAGGCCAGGGGAGCCCTAGCCTTAGCCTAGGGGAACCTAAAGCCTACGGGTGCCCTAGCCTGAAGGCCAGGGGAGCCCTAGCCTTAGCCTAGGGGAGCCTAAAGCCTAGGGGTGCCCTAGCCTGAAGGCATGGGGAGCCCTAGCCTTAGCCTAGGTGAGCCTAAAGCCTAGGGGTACCCTAGCCTGAAGGCCAGGGGAGCCCTAGCCTTAGCCTAGGGGAGCCTAAAGCCTAGGGGTGCCCTAGCCTGAAGGCTAGGGGAGCCCAAGCCTTAGCCAAGGGGAGCCTAAAGCCTAGGGGTGCCCTAGCCTGAAGGCCAGGGGAGCCCAAGCCTTAGCCTAGGGGAGCCTAAGCCTAGGGGTGCCCTAGCCTGAAGGCTAGGGGAGCCCTAGCCTTAGCCTAGGGGAGCCTAAAGCCTTGGGATGCCCTAGCCTGAAGGCCAGGGGAGCCGTAGCCTTAGCCTAGGGGAGCCTAAAGCCTATGGGTGCCCTAGCCTGAAGGCCAGGGGAGCCCTAGCCTTAGCCTAGGGGAGCCTAAAGCCTAGGGGTGCCCTAGCCTGAAGGCCAGGGGAGCCCTAGCCTTAGCCTAGGGGAGCCTAAAGCCTAGGGTTGCCCTAGCCTGAAGGCTAGGGGAGCCCAAGCCTTAGCCTAGGGGAGCCCCAGCCTAAAGCCTAGGGGTGCCCTAGCCTGAAGGCTAGGGGAGCCCTAGCCTTAGCCTAGGGGAGCCTAAAGCCTAGGGGTGCCCTAGCCTGAAGGCTAGGGGAGCCCTAGCCTTAGCCTAGGGGAGCCTAAAGCCTAGGGGTGCCCTAGCCTTAAGGCTAGGGGAGCCCTAGCCTTAGCCTAGGGGAGCCTAAAGCCTAGGGGTTCCCTAGCCTGAAGGCTAGGGGAGCCCTAGCCTTAGCCTAGGGGAGCCCTAGCCTAAAGCCTAGGGGTGCCCTAGCCTGAAGGCTAGGGGAGCCCTAGCCTTAGCCTAGGGGAGCCCTAGCCTAAAGCCTAGGGGTGCCCTAGCATGAAGGCTAGGGGAGGCCTAGCCTTAGCCTAGGGGAGCCCTAGCCTAAAGCCTAGGGGTGCCCTAGCCTGAAGGCTAGGGGAGCCCTAGCCTTAGCCTAGGGGAGCCCTAGCCTAAAGCCTAGGGGTGCCCTAGCCTGAAGGCTAGGGGAGCCCTAGCCTTAGCCTAGGGGAGCCCTAGCCTAAAGCCTAGGGGTGCCCTAGCCTGAAGGCTAGGGGAGCCCTAGCCTTAGCCTAGGGGAGCCTAAAGCCTAGGGGTGCCCTAGCCTGAAGGCTAGGGGATCCCTAGCCTTAGCCTAGGGGAGCCTAAAGCCTAGGGGTGCCCTAGCCTGAAGGCTAGGGGAGCCCTAGCCTTAGCCTAGGGGAGCCTAAAGCCTAGGGTGCCCTACCCTGAAGGCTAGGGGAGCCCTAGCCTTAGCCTAGGGGAGCCCTAGCCTAAAGACTAGGGGTGCCCTAGCCTGAAGGCTAGGGGAGCCCTAGCCTTAGCCTAGGGGAGCCCTAGACTGAAGCCTAGGGGTGCCCTAGCCTGAAGGCTAGGGGAGCCCTAGCCTTAGCCTAGGGGAGCCCTAGCCTAAAGCCTAGGGGTGCCCTAGCCTGAAGGCTAGGGGAGCCCTAGCCTTAGCCTAGGGGAGCCCTAGCCTAAAGCCTAGGGGTGCCCTAGCCTGAAGGCTCAGGGAGCCCTAGCCTTAGCCTAGGGGAGCCCTAGCCTAGCCTAAAGCCTAGGGGTGCCCTAGCATGAAGGCTAGGGGAGCCCTAGCCTTAGGCTAGGGGAGCCCTAGCCTAAAGCCTAGGGGTGCCCTAGCCTGAAGGCTAGGGGAGCCCTAGCCTTAGCCTAGGGGAGCCCTAGCCTAAAGCCTAGGGGTGCCCTAGCCTGAAGGCTAGGGGAGCCCTAGCCTTAGCCTAGGGGAGCCCTAGCCTAAAGCCTAGGGGTGCCCTAGCCTGAAGGCTAGGGGAGCCCTAGCCTTAGCCTAGGGGAGCCCTAGCCTAAAGTCTAGGGGTGCCCTAGCCTGAAGGCTAGGGGAGCCCTAGCCTTAGCCTAGGGGAGCCCTAGCCTAAAGCCTAGGGGTGCCCTAACCTGAAGGCTACGGGAGCCCTAGCCTTAGCCTAGGGGAGCCCTAGCCTAAAGCCTAGGGGTGCCCTAGCCTGAAGGCTAGGGGAGCCCTAGGCTTAGCCTAGGGGAGCCCTAGCCTAAAGCCTAGGGGTGCCCTAGCCTGAAGGCTAGGGGAGCCCTAGCCTTAGCCTAGGGGAGCCCTAGCCTAAAGCCTTGTGGTGCCCTAGCCTGAAGGCTAGGGGAGCCCTAGCCTTAGCCTAGGGGAGCCCTAGCCTAAAGCCTAGGGGTGCCCTAGCCTGAAGGCTAGGGGAGCCCTAGCCTTAGCCTAGGGTAGCCTAAAGCCTAGGGGTGCCCTAGCCTGAAGGCTAGGGGAGCCCTAGCCTTAGCCTAGGGGAGCCTAAAGCCTAGGGGTGCCCTAGCCTGAAGGCTAGGGGAGCCCTTGCCTTAGCCTAGGGGAGCCCTACCCTAAAGCCTAAGGGTGCCCTAGCCTGAAGGCTAGTGGAACCCTAGCCTTAGCCTAGGGGAGCCTAAAGCCTAGGGGTGCCCTAGCCTGAAGGCTAGGGGAGCCCTAGCCTTAGCCTAGGGGAGCCTAAAGCCTAGGGCTGCCCAAGAATGAAGGCTAGGGGAGCCCTAACCTTAGCCTAGGGGAGCCCTAGCCTAAAGCCTAGGGGTGCCCTAGCCTGAAGGCTAGGGGAGCCCTAGCCTTAGCCTAGGGGAGTCTAAGTGGTGCCCTAGCCTGAAGGCTAGGGGAGCCCTAGCCTTAGCCTAGGGGCGCTTAAAGCCTAGGGGTGCCCTAGCCTGAAGGCTAGGGGAGCCCTAGCCTTAGCCTAGGGTCGCGTAAAGCCTAGGGGTGCCCTAGCCTGAAGGCTAGGGGAGCCCTAGCCTTAGCCTAGGGGCGCCTAAAGCCTAGGGGTGCCCTAGCCTGAAGGCTAGAGGAGCCCTAGCCTTAGCCTAGGGTCGCCTAAAGGCTAGGGGTGCCCTAGCCTGAAGGCTAGGGGAGCCCTAGCCTGAAGGCCAGGGGAGCCCTAGCCTTAGCCTAGGGGAGCCTAAAGCCTAGGGGTGCCCTAGCCTGAAGGCTAGGGGAGCCCAAGCCTTAGCCAAGGGGAGCCTAAAGCCTAGGGGTGCCCTAGCCTCAAGGCTAGGGGAGCCCTAGCCTTAGCCTAGGGGAGCCTAAAGCCTAGGGGTGCCCTAGCCTGAAGGCTAGGGGAGCCCTAGCCTTAGCCTAGGGGAGCCTAAAGCCTAGGGGTGCCCTAGCCTGAAGGCTAGGGGAGCCCTAGCCTTAGCCTAGGGGAGCCTAAAGCCTAGGGGTGCCCTAGCCTGAAGGCTAGGGGAGCCCTAGCCTTAGCCTAGGGGAGCCTAAAGCCTAGGGGTGCCCTAGCCTGAAGGTAGGGGAGCCCTAGCCTTAGCCTAGGGGAGCCTAAAGCCTAGGGGTGCCCTAGCCTGAAGGTTAGGGGAGCCCTAGCCTTAGCCTAGAAAAGCCTAAAGCCTAGGGGTGCCCTAGCCTGAAGGCTAGGGGAGCCCTAGCCTTAGCCTAGGGGAGCCTAAAGCCTAGGGGTGCCCTAGCCTGAAGGCTAGGGGAGCCCTAGCCTTAGCCTAGGGGAGCCTAAAGCCTAGGGGTGCCCTAGCCTGAAGGCTAGGGGATCCCTAGCCTTAGCCTAGGGGAGCCTAAAGCCTAGGGGTGCCCTAGCCTGAAGGCCAGGGGAGCCCTAGCCTTAGCCTAGGGGAACCTAAAGCCTAGGGGTGCCCTAGCCTGAAGGCCAGGGGAGCCCTAGCCTTAGCCTAGGGGAGCCTAAAGCCTAGGGGTGCCCTAGCCTGAAGCCCAGGGGAGCCCTAGCCTTAGCCTAGGGGAGCCTAAAGCCTAGGGGTGCCCTAGCCTGAAGGCTAGGGGAGCCCAAGCCTTAGCCAAGGGGAGCCTAAAGCCTAGGGGTGCCCTAGCCTGAAGGCCAGGGGAGCCCAAGCCTTAGCCTAGGGGAGCCTAAGCCTAGGGGTGCCCTAGCCTGAAGGCTAGGGGAGCCCAAGCCTTAGCCTAGGGGAGCCTAAGCCTAGGGGTGCCCTAGCCTGAAGGCTAGGGGAGCCCTAGCCTTAGCCTAGGGGAGCCTAAAGCCTTGGGGTGCCCTAGCCTGAAGGCCAGGGGAGCCGTAGCCTTAGCCTAGGGGAGCCTAAAGCCTAGGGGTGCCCTAGCCTGAAGGCCAGGGTAGCCCTAGCCTTAGCCTAGGGGAGCCTAAAGCCTAGGGGTGCCCTAGCCTGAAGGCCAGGGGAGCCCTAGCCTTAGCCTAGGGGAGCCTAAAGCATAGGGGTGCCCTAGCCTGAAGGCCTGGGGAGCCCTAGCCTTAGCCTAGGGTAGCCTAAAGCCTAGGGGTGCCCTAGCCTGAAGGCCAGGGGAGCCCTAGCCTTAGCCTAGGGGAGCCTAAAGCCTAGGGGTGCCCTAGCCTGAAGGCTAGGGGAGCCCTAGCCTTAGCATAGGGGAGCCTAAAGCCTAGGGGTGCCCTAGCCTGAAGGCTAGGGGAGCCCTAGCCTTAGCCTAGGGGAGCCTAAAGCCTAGGGGTGCCCTAGCCTGAAGGCTAGGGGAGCCCTAGCCTTAGCCTAGGGGAGCCTAAAGCCTAGGGTTGCCCTAGCCTGAAGGCTAGGGGAGCCCAAGCCTTAGCCTAGGGGAGCCCTAGCCTAAAGCCTAGGGGTGCCCTAGCCTGAAGGCTAGGGGAGCCCTAGCCTTAGCCTAGGGGAGCCTAAAGCCTAGGGGTGCCCTAGCCTGAAGGCTAGGGGAGCCCTAGCCTTAGCCTAGGGGAGCCTAAAGCCTAGGGGTGCCCTAGCCTGAAGGCTAGGGGAGCCCTAGCCTTAGCCTAGGGGAGCCTAAAGCCTAGGGGTGCCCTAGCCTGAAGGCTAGGGGAGCCCTAGCCTTAGCCTAGGGGAGCCCTAGCCTAAAGCCTAGGGGTGCCCTAGCCTGAAGGCTAGGGGAGCCCTAGCCTTAGCCTAGGGGAGCCCTAGCCTAAAGCCTAGGGGTGCCCTAGCCTGAAGGCTAGGGGAGGCCTAGCCTTAGCCTAGGGGAGCCCTAGCCTAAAGCCTAGGGGTGCCCTAGCCTGAAGGCTAGGGGAGCCCTAGCCTTAGCCTAGGGGAGCCCTAGCCTAAAGCCTAGGGGTGCCCTAGCCTGAAGGCTAGGGGAGCCCTAGCCTTAGCCTAGGGGAGCCCTAGCCTAAAGCCTAGGGGTGCCCTAGCCTGAAGGCTAGGGGAGCCCTAGCCTTAGCCTAGGGGAGCCTAAAGCCTAGGGGTGCCCTAGCCTGAAGGCTAGGGGAGCCCTAGCCTTAGCCTAGGGGAGCCTAAAGCCTAGGGGTGCCCTAGCCTGAAGGCTAGGGGAGCCCTAGCCTTAGCCTAGGGGAGCCTAAAGCCTAGGGTGCCCTACCCTGAAGGCTAGGGGAGCCCTAGCCTTAGCCTAGGGGAGCCCTAGCCTAAAGACTTGGGGTGCCCTAGCCTGAAGGCTAGGGGAGCCCTAGCCTTAGCCTAGGGGAGCCCTAGACTGAAGCCTAGGGGTGCCCTAGCCTGAAGGCTAGGGGAGCCCTAGCCTTAGCCTAGGGGAGCCCTAGCCTAAAGCCTAGGGGTGCCCTAGCCTGAAGGCTAGGGGAGCCCTAGCCTTAGCCTAGGGGAGCCCTAGCCTAAAGCCTAGGGGTGCCCTAGCCTGAAGGCTCGGGGAGCCCTAGCCTTAGCCTAGGGGAGCCCTAGCCTAAAGCCTAGGGGTGCCCTACCCTGAAAGCTAGGGTTGCCATAGCCTTAGCCTAGGGGTGCCCTAGCCTAAAGCCTAGGGGTCCCCTAGCCTGAAGGCTAGGGGAGCCCTAGCCTTAGCCTAGGGGCGCCTAAAGCCTAGGGGTGCCCTATCCTGAAGGCTAGGGGAGCCCTCGCCTTAGCCTAGGGGCGCCTAAAGCCTAGGGGTGCCCTAGCGTGAAGGCTAGGGGAGCCCTAGCCTTAGCCTAGGGTCGCCTAAAGCCTAGTGGTGCCCTAGCCTGAAGGCTAGGGGAGCCCTAGCCTTAGCCTAGGGGCACCTAAAGCCTAGGGGTGCCCTAGCCTGAAGGCTAGGGGAGCCCTAGCCTTAGCCTAGAGAAGCCTAAACCTAGGGGTGCCCTAGCCTGAAGGCCAGGGGAGCCCTAGCCTTAGCCTAGGGGAGCCTAAAGCCTAGGGGTGCCCTAGCCTGAAGGCTAGGGGAGCCCTAGCCTTAGCATAGGGGAGCCTAAAGCCTAGGGGTGCCCTAGCCTGAAGGCTAGGGGAGCCCTAGCCTTAGCCTAGGGGAGCCTAAAGCCTAGGGGTGCCCTAGCCTGAAGGCTAGGGGAGCCCTAGCCTTAGCCTAGGGGAGCCTAAAGCCTAGGGTTGCCCTAGCCTGAAGGCTAGGGGAGCCCAAGCCTTAGCCTAGGGGAGCCCTAGCCTAAAGCCTAGGGGTGCCCTAGCCTGAAGGCTAGGGGAGCCCTAGCCTTAGCCTAGGGGAGCCTAAAGCCTAGGGGTGCCCTAGCCTGAAGGCTAGGGGAGCCCTAGCCTTAGCCTAGGGGAGCCTAAAGCCTAGGGGTGCCCTAGCCTGAAGGCTAGGGGAGCCCTAGCCTTAGCCTAGGGGAGCCTAAAGCCTAGGGGTGCCCTAGCCTGAAGGCTAGGGGAGCCCTAGCCTTAGCCTAGGGGAGCCTAAAGCCTAGGGGTGCCCTAGCCTGAAGGCTAGGGGAGCCCTAGCCTTAGCCTAGGGGAGCCTAAAGCCTAGGGGTGCCCTAGCCTGAAGGCTAGGGGAGCCCTAGCCTTAGCCTAGGGGAGCCTAAAGCCTAGGGGTGCCCTAGCCTGAAGGCTAGGGGAGCCCTAGCCTTAGCCTAGGGGAGCCTAAAGCCTAGGGGTGCCCTAGCCTGAAGGCTAGGGGAGCCCTAGCCTTAGCCTAGGGGAGCCTAAAGCCTAGGGGTGCCCTAGCCTGAAGGCTAGGGGAGCCCTAGCCTTAGCCTAGGGGAGCCTAAAGCCTAGGGGTGCCCTAGCCTGAAGGTAGGGGAGCCCTAGCCTTAGCCTAGGGGAGCCTAAAGCCTAGGGGTGCCCTAGCCTGAAGGTTAGGGGAGCCCTAGCCTTAGCCTAGAAAAGCCTAAAGCCTAGGGGTGCCCTAGCCTGAAGGCTAGGGGAGCCCTAGCCTTAGCCTAGGGGAGCCTAAAGCTTAGGGGTGCCCTAGCCTGAAGGCTAGGGGAGCCCTAGCCTTAGCCTAGGGGAGCCTAAAGCCTAGGGGTGCCCTAGCCTGAAGGCTAGGGGATCCCTAGCCTTAGCCTAGGGGAGCCTAAAGCCTAGGGGTGCCCTAGCCTGAAGGCCAGGGGAGCCCTAGCCTTAGCCTAGGGGAACCTAAAGCCTACGGGTGCCCTAGCCTGAAGGCCAGGGGAGCCCTAGCCTTAGCCTAGGGGAGCCTAAAGCCTAGGGGTGCCCTAGCCTGAAGGCATGGGGAGCCCTAGCCTTAGCCTAGGGGAGCCTAAAGCCTAGGGGTACCCTAGCCTGAAGGCCAGGGGAGCCCTAGCCTTAGCCTAGGGGAGCCTAAAGCCTAGGGGTGCCCTAGCCTGAAGGCTAGGGGAGCCCAAGCCTTAGCCAAGGGGAGCCTAAAGCCTAGGGGTGCCCTAGCCTGAAGGCCAGGGGAGCCCAAGCCTTAGCCTAGGGGAGCCTAAGCCTAGGGGTGCCCTAGCCTGAAGGCTAGGGGAGCCCTAGCCTTAGCCTAGGGGAGCCTAAAGCCTTGGGATGCCCTAGCCTGAAGGCCAGGGGAGCCGTAGCCTTAGCCTAGGGGAGCCTAAAGCCTAGGGGTGCCCTAGCCTGAAGGCCAGGGGAGCCCTAGCCTTAGACTAGGGGAGCCTAAAGCCTAGGGGTGCCCTAGCCTGAAGGCCAGGGGAGCCCTAGCCTTAGCCTAGGGGAGCCTAAAGCCTAGGGTTGCCCTAGCCTGAAGGCTAGGGGAGCCCAAGCCTTAGCCTAGGGGAGCCCTAGCCTAAAGCCTAGGGGTGCCCTAGCCTGAAGGCTAGGGGAGCCCTAGCCTTAGCCTAGGGGAGCCTAAAGCCTAGGGGTGCCCTAGCCTGAAGGCTAGGGGAGCCCTAGCCTTAGCCTAGGGGAGCCTAAAGCCTAGGGGTGCCCTAGCCTTAAGGCTAGGGGAGCCCTAGCCTTAGCCTAGGGGTGCCTAAAGCCTAGGGGTGCCCTAGCCTTAAGGCTAGGGGAGCCCTAGCCTTAGCCTAGGGGAGCCTAAAGCCTAGGGGTTCCCTAGCCTGAAGGCTAGGGGAGGCCTAGCCTTAGCCTAGGGGAGCCCTAGCCTAAAGCCTAGGGGTGCCCTAGCCTGAAGGCTAGGGGAGCCCTAGCCTTAGCCTAGGGGAGCCCTAGCCTAAAGCCTAGGGGTGCCCTAGCATGAAGGCTAGGGGAGGCCTAGCCTTAGCCTAGGGGAGCCCTAGCCTAAAGCCTAGGGGTGCCCTAGCCTGAAGGCTAGGGGAGCCCTAGCCTTAGCCTAGGGGAGCCCTAGCCTAAAGCCTAGGGGTGCCCTAGCCTGAAGGCTAGGGGAGCCCTAGCCTTAGCCTAGGGGAGCCCTAGCCTAAAGCCTAGGGGTGCCCTAGCCTGAAGGCTAGGGGAGCCCTAGCCTTAGCCTAGGGGAGCCTAAAGCCTAGGGGTGCCCTAGCCTGAAGGCTAGGGTATCCCTAGCCTTAGCCTAGGGGAGCCTAAAGCCTAGGGGTGCCCTATCCTGAAGGCTAGGGGAGCCCTAGCCTTAGCCTAGGGGAGCCTAAAGCCTAGGGTGCCCTACCCTGAAGGCTAGGGGAGCCCTAGCCTTAGCCTAGGGGAGCCCTAGCCTAAAGACTAGGGGTGCCCTAGCCTGAAGGCTAGGGGAGCCCTAGCCTTAACCTAGGGGAGCCCTAGACTGAAGCCTAGGGGTGCCCTAGCCTGAAGGCTAGGGGAGGCCTAGCCTTAGCCTAGGGGAGCCCTAGCCTAAAGCCTAGGGGTGCCCTAGCCTGAAGGCTAGGGGAGCCCTAGCCTTAGCCTAGGGGAGCCCTAGCCTAAAGCCTAGGGGTGCCCTAGCCTGAAGGCTCGGGGAGCCCTAGCCTTAGCCTAGGGGAGCCCTAGCCTAGCCTAAAGCCTAGGGGTGCCCTAGCCTGAAGGCTAGGGGAGCCCTAGCCTTAGGCTAGGGGAGCCCTAGCCTAAAGCCTAGGGGTGCCCTAGCCTGAAGGCTAGGGGAGCCCTAGCCTTAGCCTAGGGGAGCCCTAGCCTAAAGCCTAGGGGTGCCCTAGCCTGAAGGCTAGGGGAGCCCTAGCCTTAGCCTAGGGGAGCCCTAGCCTAAAGCCTAGGGGTGCCCTAGCCTGAAGGCTAGGGGAGCCCTAGCCTTAGCCTAGGGGAGCCCTAGCCTAAAGCCTAGGGGTGCCCAAGCCTGAAGGCTAGGGGAGCCCTAGCCTTAGCCTAGGGGAGCCCTAGCCTAAAGCCTAGGGGTGCCCTAGCCTGAAGGCTAGGGGAGCCCTAGCCTTAGCCTAGGGGAGCCCTAGCCTAAAGCCTAGGGGTGCCCTAGCCTGAAGGCTACGGGAGCCCTAGCCTTAGCCTAGGGGAGCCCTAGCCTAAAGCCTAGGGGTGCCCTAGCCTGAAGGCTAGGGGAGCCCTAGGCTTAGCCTAGGGGAGCCCTAGCCTAAAGCCTAGGGGTGCCCTAGCCTGAAGGCTAGGGGAGCCCTAGCCTTAGCCTAGGGGAGCCCTAGCCTAAAGCCTTGTGGTGCCCTAGCCTGAAGGCTAGGGGAGCCCTAGCCTTAGCCTAGGGGAGCCCTAGCCTAAAGCCTAGGGGTGCCCTAGCCTGAAGGCTAGGGGAGCCCTAGCCTTAGCCTAGGGTAGCCTAAAGCCTAGGGGTGCCCTAGCCTGAAGGCTAGGGGAGCCCTAGCCTTAGCCTAGGGGAGCCTAAAGCCTAGGGGTGCCCTAGCCTGAAGGCTAGGGGAGCCCTTGCCTTAGCCTAGGGGAGCCCTAGCCTAAAGCCTAGGGGTGCCCTAGCCTGAAGGCTAGTGGAACCCTAGCCTTAGCCTAGGGGAGCCTAAAGCCTAGGGGTGCCCTAGCCTGAAGGCTAGGGGAGCCCTAGCCTTAGCCTAGGGGAGCCTAAAGCCTAGGGCTGCCCAAGAATGAAGGCTAGGGGAGCCCTAACCTTAGCCTAGGGGAGCCCTAACCTAAAGCCTAGGGGTGCCCTAGCCTGAAGGCTAGGGGAGTCCTAGCCTTAGCCTAGGGGAGTCTAAGTGGTGCCCTAGCCTGAAGGCTAGGGGAGCCCTAGCCTTAGCCTAGGGGCGCTTAAAGCCTAGGGGTGCCCTAGCCTGAAGGCTAGGGGAGCCCTAGCCTTAGCCTAGGGGCGCGTAAAGCCTAGGGGTGCCCTAGCCTGAAGGCTAGGGGAGCCCTAGCCTTAGCCTAGGGGCGCCTAAAGCCTAGGGGTGCCCTAGCCTGAAGGCTAGAGGAGCCCTAGCCTTAGCCTAGGGTCGCCTAAAGGCTAGGGGTGCCCTAGCCTGAAGGCTAGGGGAGCCCTAGCCTTAGCCTAGGGTCGCCTAAAGCCTAGGGGTGCCCTAGCCTGAAGGCTAGGGGAGCCCTAGCCTTAGCCTAGGGGCGCCTAAAGCCTAGGGTTGCCCTAGCCTGAAGGCTAGGGGAGCCCTAGCCTTAGCCTAGGGGCGCCTAAAGCCTAGGGGTGCCCTAGCCTGAAGGCTAGGGGAGCCCTAGCCTTAGACAAGGGGCGCCTAAAGCATAGGGGTTCCCTAGCCTGAAGGCTAGGGGAGCCCTAGCCTTAGCCTAGGGGAGCCCTAACCTAAAGCCTAGGGGTGCCCTAGCCTGAAGGCTAGGGGAGCCCTAGCCTTAGCCTAGGGGAGCCCTAGCCTAAAGCCTAGGGGTGCCCTAGCCTGAAGGCTAGGGGAGCCCTAGCCTTAGCCTAGGGGAGTCCTAGCCTAAAGCCTAGGGGTGCCCTAACCTGAAGGCTAGGGGAGCCTTAGCCTTAGCCTAGGGGAGCCCTAGCCTAAAGCCTAGGGGTGCCCTAGCCTGAAGGCTAGGGGAGCCCTAGCCTTAGCCTAGGGGAGCCCTAGCCTAAAGCCTAGGGGTGCCCTAGCCTGAAGGCTAGGGGAGCCCTAGCCTTAGCCTAGGGGAGCCTAAAGCCTAGGGGTGCCCTAGCCTGAAGGCTAGACGAGCCCTAGCCTTAGCCTAGGGGAGCCTAAAGCCTAGGGGTGCCCTAGCCTGAAGGCTAGGGGAGCCCTAGCCTTAGCCTAGGGGAGCCCTAGCCTAAAGCCTAGGGGTGCCCTAGCCTGAAGGCTAGTGGAGCCCTAGCCTTAGCCTAGGGGAGCCTAAAGCCTAGGGGTTCCCTAGCCTGAAGACTAGGGGAGCACTAGCCGTAGCCTAGGGGAGCCTAAAGCCTAGGGGTGCCCTAGCCTGAAGGCTAGGGGAGCCCTAACCTTAGCCTAGGGGAGCCCTAGCCTAAAGCCTAGGGGTGCCCTAGCCTGAAGGCTAGGGGAGCCCTAGCCTTAGCCTAGGGGAGCCTAAAGCCTAGGGGTGCCCTAGCCTGAAGACTAGGGGAGCCCTAGCCGTAGCCTAGGGGAGCCTAAAGCCTAGGGGTGCCCTAGCCTGAAGGCTAGGGGAGCCCTAGCCTTAGCCTAGGGGAGCCCTAGCCTGAAGCCTAGGGGAGACCTAGCTTAAAGCCTAGGGGTGCCCTAGCCTGAAGGCTAGGGGAGCCCTAGCCTGAAGGCTAGGGGAGCCCTAGCCTTAGCCTAGGGGAGCCCTAGCCTAAAGCCTAGGGGTGCCCTAGACTGAAGGCTAGGGGAGCCCTAGCCTTAGCCTAGGGGAGCCCTAGCCTAAAGCCTAGGGGTGCCCTAGCCTGAAGGCTAGGGGAGCCCTAGCCTTAGCCTAGGGGAGCCCTAGCCTAAAGCCTAGGGGTGCCCTAGCCTGAAGGCTAGGGATAGCCCTAGCCTTAGCCTAGGGGAGCCCTAGCCTAAAGCCTAGGGGTGCCCTAGCCTGAAGGCTAGGGGAGCCCTAGCCTTAGCCTAGGGGAGCCCTAGCCTAAAGCCTAGGGGTGCCCTAGCCTGAAGGCTAGGGTAGCCCTAGCCTTAGCCTAGGGGAGCCCTAGCCTAAAGCCTAGGGGTGCCCTAGCCTGAAGGCTAGGGGAGGCCTAGCCTTAGCCTAGGGGAGCCTAAAGCCTAGGGGTGCCCTATCCTGAAGGCTACGGGAGCCCCAGCCTTAGCCTAGGGGAGCCTAAAGCCTAGGGGTGCCCTAGCCTGAAGGCTAGGGGAGCCCCAGCCTTAGCCTAGGGGAGCCTAAAGCCTAGGGGTGCCCTAGCCTGAAGGCTAGGGGAGCCCTAGCCTTAGCCTAGGGGAGCCTAAATCCTAGGGGTGCCCTAGCCTGAAGGCTAGGGGAGCCCTAGCCTAAGCCTATGGGAGCCCTAGCCTAAAGCCTAGGGGTGCCCTAGCCAGAAAGCTAGGGGAGCCTTAGTCTTAGCCTAGGGGAGCCCTAGCCTAAAGCCTAGGGGTGCCCTAGCCTGAAGCCTAGGGGTGCCCTAGCCTGAAGGCTAGGGGAGCCCTAGCCTTAGCCTAGGGGAGCCCTAGCCTGAAGCCTAGGGGTGCACTAGCCTGAAGGCTAGGGGAGCCCTAGCCTTAGCCTAGGGGAGCCCTAGCCTGAAGCCTAGGGGTGCACTAGCCTGAAGGCTAGGGGAGCCCTAGCCTTAGCCTAGGGGAGCCCTAGCCTAAAGCCTAGGGGTGCCCTAGCCTGAAGGCTAGGGGAGCCCTAGCCTTAGCCTAGGGGAGCCCTAGCCTAAAGCCTAGGGGTGCCCTAGCCTGAAGGCTAGGGGAGCCCTAGCCTTAGCCTAGGGGAGCCCTAGCCTAAAGCCTAGGGGTGCCCTAGCCTGAAGGCTAGGGGAGCCCTAGCCTGAAGGCTAGGGTAGCCCTAGCCTTAGCCTAGGGGAGCCCTAGCCTAAGCCTAGGGGTGCCCTAGCCTGAAGGCTACGGGAGTCCTAGCCTTAGCCTAGGGGAGCCCTAGCCTAAAGCCTAGGGGTGCCCTAGCCTGAAGGCTAGGGGAGCCCTAGCCTTAGCCTAGGGGAGCCCTAGCCTAAAGCCTAGGGGTGCCCTAGCCTGAAGGCTAGGGGAGCCCTAGCCTTAGCCTAGGGGAGCCCTAGCCTAAAGCCTAGGGGTGCCCTAGCCTGAAGGCTAGGGGAGCCCTAGCCTTAGCCTAGGGGAGCCCTAGCCTAAAGCCTAGGGGTGCCCTAGCCTGAAGGCTAGGGGAGCCCTAGCCTTAGCCTAGGGGAGCCCTAGCCTAAAGCCTAGGGGTGCCCTAGCCTGAAGGCCAGGGGAGCCCTAGCCTTAGCCTAGGGGAGCCCTAGCCTAAAGCCTAGGGGTGCCCTAGCCTGAAGGCTTGGGGAGCCCTAGCCTTAGCCTAGGGGAGCCCTAGCCTAAAGCCTAGGGGTGCCCTAGCCTGAAGGCTAGGGGAGCCCTAGCCTTAGCCTAGGGGAGCCCTAGCCTAAAGCCTAGGGGTGCCCTAGCCTGAAGGCTAGGGGAGCCCTAGCCTTAGCCTAGGGGAGCCCTAGCCTAAAGCCTAGGGGTGCCCTAGCCTGAAGGCTAGGGGAGCCCTAGCCTTAGCCTAGGGGAGCCCTAGCCTAAAGCCTAGGGGTGCCCTAGCCTGAAGGCTAGGGGAGCCCTAGCCTTAGCCTAGGGGAGTCTAAAGCCTAGGGGTGCCCTAGCCTGAAGGCTAGGGGAGGCCTAGCCTTAGCCTAGGGGAGCCTAAAGCCTAGGGGAGCCCTAGCCTGAAGGCTAGGGGAGCCCCAGCCTTAGCCTAGGGGAGCCTAAAGCCTAGGGGTGCCCTAGCCTGAAGGCTAGGGGAGCCCTAGCCTTAGTCTAGGGGAGCCTAAATCCTAGGGGTGCCCTAGCCTGAAGGCTAGGGGAGCCCTAGCCTTAGCCTAGGGGAGCCTAAAGCCTAGGGGTGCCCTAGCCTGAAGGCTAGGGGAGCCCTAGCCTTAGCCTAGGGAAGCCTAAAGCCTAGGGGTGCCCTAGCCTGAAGGCTAGGGGAGCCCTAGCCTTAGCCTAGGGGAGCCGTAGCCTAAAGCCTAGGGGTGCCCTAACCTGAAGGCTAGGGGAGCCCTAGCCTTAGCCTAGGGGAGCCTAAAGCCTAGGGGTGCCCTAGCCTGAAGGCTAGGGGAGCCCTAGCCTTAGCCTAGGGGAGCCTAAAGCCTAGGGGTGCCCTAGCCTGAAGTCTAGGGGAGCCCTAACCTTAGCCTAGGGGAGCCCTATCCTAAAGCCTAGGGGTGCCCTAGCCTGAAGGCTAGGGGAGCCCTAGCCTTAGCCTAGGGGAGCCCTAGCCTAAAGCCTAGGGGTGCCCTAGCCTGAAGGCTAGGGGAGCCCTAGCCTTAGCCTAGGGGAGCCCTAGCCTAAAGCCTAGGGGTGCCCTAGCCTGAAGGCTAGGGGAGCCCTAGCCTTAGCCTAGGGGAGCCCTAGCCTAAAGCTTAGGGGTGCCCTAGCCTGAAGGCTAGGGGAGCCCTAGCCTTAGCCTAGGGGAGCCCTAGCCTAAAGCCTAGGGGTGCCCTAGCCTGAAGGCTAGGGGAGCACTAGCCTTAGCCTAGGGGAGCCCTAGCCTAAAGCCTAGGGGTGCCCTAGCCTGAAGGCTAGGGTAGCCCTAGCCTTAGCCTAGGGGAGCCCTAGCCTAAAGCCTAGGGGTGCCCTAGCCTGAAGGCTACGGGAGTCCTAGCCTTAGCCTAGGGGAGCCCTAGCCTAAAGCCTAGGGGTGCCCTAGCCTGAAGGCTAGGGGAGCCCTAGCCTTAGCCTAGGGGAGCCCTAACCTAAAGCCTAGGGGTGCCCTAGCCTGAAGTCTAGGGGAGCCCTAGCCTTAGCCTAGGGGAGCCCTAGCCTAAAGCCTAGGGGTGCCCTAGCCTGAAGGCTAGGGGAGCCCTAGCCTTAGCCTAGGGGAGCCCTAGCCTAAAGCCTAGGGGTGCCCCAGCCTGAAGGCTAGGGGAGCCCTAGCCTTAGCCTAGGGGAGCCCTAGCCTAAAGTCTAGGGGTGCCCTAGCCTGAAGGCTAGGGGAGCCCTAGCCTTAGCCTAGGGGAGCCCTAGCCTAAAGCCTAGGGGTGCCCTAGCCTGAAGGCTTGGGGAGCCCTAGCCTTAGCCTAGGGGAGCCCTAGCCTAAAGCCTAGGGGTGCCCTAGCCTGAAGGCTAGGAGAGCCCTAGCCTTAGCCTAGGGGAGCCCTAGCCTAAAGCCTAGGGGTGCCCTAGCCTGAAGGCTAGGGGAGCCCTAGCCTTAGCCTAGGGGAGCCCTAGCCTAAAGCCTAGGGGTGCCCTAGCCTGAAGGCTAGGGGAGCCCTAGCCTTAGCGTAGGGGAGCCCTAGCCTAAAGCCTAGGGGTGCCCTAGCCTGAAGGCTAGGGGAGCCCTAGCCTTAGCCTAGGGGAGTCTAAAGCCTAGGGGTGCCCTAGCCTGAAGGCTAGGGGAGGCCTAGCCTTAGCCTAGGGGAGCCTAAAGCCTAGGGGAGCCCTAGCCTGAAGGCTAGGGGAGCCCCAGCCTTAGCCTAGGGGAACCTAAAGCCTAGGGGTGCCCTAGCCTGAAGGCTAGGGGAGCCCTAGCTTTAGCCTAGGGGAGCCTAAATCCTAGGGGTGCCCTAGCCTGAAGGCTAGGGGAGCCCTAGCCTTAGCCTAGGGGTGCCGTAGCCTAAAGCCTAGGGGTGCCCTAACCTGAAGGCTAGGGGAGCCCTAGCCTTAGCCTAGGGGAGCCTAAAGCCTAGGGGTGCCCTAGCCTGAAGGCTAGGGGAGCCCTAGCCTTAGCCTAGGGGAGCCTAAAGCCTAGGGGTGCCCTAGCCTGAAGGCTAGGGGAGCCCTAGCCTTAGCCTAGGGGAGCCCTAGCCTAAAGCCTAGAGGTGCCCTAGCCTGAAGGCTAGGGGAGCCCTAGCCTTAGCCTAGGGGAGCCCTAGCCTAAAGCCTAGGGGTGCCCTAGCCTGAAGGCTAGGGGAGCCCTAGCCTTAGCCTAGGGGAGCCCTAGCCTAAAGCCTAGGGGTGCCCTAGCCTGAAGGATAGGGGAGCCCTAGCCTTAGCCTAGGGGAGCCCTAGCCTAAAGCCTAGGGGTGCCCTAGCCTGAAGGCTAGGGGAGCCCTAGCCTTAGCCTAGGGGAGCCCTAGCCTAAAGCCTAGGGGTGCCCTAGCCTGAAGGCTACGGGAGCCCTAGCCTTAGCCAAGTGGAGCCCTAGCCTAAAGCCTAGGGGTGCCCTAGCCTGAAGGTTATGGGAGCCCTAGCCTTAGCCTAGGGGAGCCCTAGCCTAAAGCCTAGGGGTGCCCTAGCCTGAAGGCTAGGGGAGCCCTAGCCTTAGCCTAGGGGAGCCCTAGCCTAAATCCTAGGGGTACCCTAGCGTGAAGGCTAGGGGAGCCCTAGCCTTAGCCTAGGGGAGCCCTAGCCTAAAGCCTAGGGGTGCCCTAGCCTGAAGGCTAGGGGAGCCCTAGCCTTAGCCTAGGGGAGCCCTAGCCTAAAGCCTAGGGGTGCCCTAGCCTGAAGGCTAGGGGAGCCTTAGCCTTAGCCTAGGGGAGCCCTAGCCTAAAGCCTAGGGGTGCCCTAGCCTGTAGGCTAGGGGAGCCCTAGCCTTAGCCTAGGGGAGCCCTAGCCTGAAGCCTAGGGGTGCCCTAGCCTGAAGGCTAGGGGAGCCCTAGCCTTAGCCTAGGGGAGCCCTAGCCTAAAGCCTAGGGGTGCCCTAGCCTGAAGGCTAGGGGAGCCCTAGCCTTAGCCTAGGGGAGCCCTAGCCTAAAGCCTAGGGGTGCCCTAGCCTGAAGGCTAGGGGAGCCCTAGCCTTAGCCTAGGGGAGCCCTAGCCTAAAGCCTAGGGGTGCCCTAGCCTGAAGGCTAGGGGAGCCCTAGCCTTAGCCTAGGGGAGCCCTAGCCTAAAGCCTAGGGGTGCGCTAGCCTGAAGGCTAGGTGAGCCCTAGCCTTAGCCTAGGGGAGCCCTAGCCTAAAGCCTAGGGGTGCCCTAGCCTGAAGGCTAGGGGAGCCCTAGCCTTAGCCTAGGGGAGCCCTAGCCTAAAGTCTAGGGGTGCCCTAGCCTGAAGGCTAGGGGAGCCCTAGCCTTAGCCTAGGGGAGCCCTAGCCTAAAGCCTAGGGGTGCCCTAGCCTGAAGGCTACGGGAGCCCTAGCCTTAGCCTAGGGGAGCCCTAGCCTAAAGCCTAGGGGTGCCCTAGCCTGAAGGCTAGGGGAGCCCTAGGCTTAGCCTAGGGGAGCCCTAGCCTAAAGCCTAGGGGTGCCCTAGCCTGAAGGCTAGGGGAGCCCTAGCCTTAGCCTAGGGGAGCCCTAGCCTAAAGCCTTGGGGTGCCCTAGCCTGAAGGCTAGGGGAGCCCTAGCCTTAGCCTAGGGGAGCCCTAGCCTAAAGCCTAGGGGTGCCCTAGCCTGAAGGCTAGGGGAGCCCTAGCCTTAGCCTAGGGGAGCCTAAAGCCTAGGGGTGCCCTAGCCTGAAGGCTAGGGGAGCCCTAGCCTTAGCCTAGGGGAGCCTAAAGCCTAGGGGTGCCCTAGCCTGAAGGCTAGGGGAGCCCTAGCCTTAGCCTAGGGGAGCCCTAGCCTAAAGCCTAGGGGTGCCCTAGCCTGAAGGCTAGTGGAACCCTAGCCTTAGCCTAGGGGAGCCTAAAGCCTAGGGGTGCCCTAGCCTGAAGGCTAGGGGAGCCCTAGCCTTAGCCTAGGGGAGCCTAAAGCCTAGGGCTGCCCTAGCCTGAAGGCTAGGGGAGCCCTAACCTTAGCCTAGGGGAGCCCTAGCCTAAAGCCTAGGGGTGCCAAGGCCTGAAGGCTAGGTGAGCCCTAGCCTTAGCCTAGGGGAGACTAAAGCCTAGGGGTGCCCTAGCCTGAAGGCTAGGGGAGCCCTAGCCTTAGCCTAGGGGAGCCTAAAGCCTAGTGGTGCCCTAGCCTGAAGGCTAGGGGAGCCCTAGCCTTAGCCTAGGGGCGCTTAAAGCCTAGGGGTGCCCTAGCCTGAAGGCTAGGGGAGCCCTAGCCTTAGCCTAGGGGCGCGTAAAGCCTAGGGGTGCCCTAGCCTGAAGGCTAGGGGAGCCTTAGCCTTAGCCTAGGGGCGCCTAAAGCCTAGGGGTGCCCTAGCCTGAAGGCTAGGGGAGCCCTAGCCTTAGCCTAGGGTCGCCTAAAACCTAGGGGTGCCCTAGCCTGAAGGCTAGGGGAGCCCTAGCCTTAGCCTAGGGTCGCCTAAAGCCTAGGGGTGCCCTAGCCTGAAGGCTAGGGGAGCCCTAGCCTTAGCCTAGGGTCGCCTAAAGCCTAGGGGTGCCCTAGCCTGAAGGCTAGGGGAGCCCTAGCCTTAGCCTAGGGTCGCCTAAAGCCTAGGGGTGCCCTAGCCTGAAGGCTAGGGGAGCCCTAGCCTTAGCCTAGGGGCGCCTAAAGCCTAGGGGTGCCCTAGCCTGAAGGCTAGGGGAGCCCTAGCCTTAGCCTAGGGGAGCCCTAGCCTAAAGCCTAGGGGTGCCCTAGCCTGAAGGCTAGGGGAGCCCTAGCCTTAGCCTAGGGGAGCCCTAGCCTAAAGCCTAGGGGTGCCCTAACCTGAAGGCTAGGGGAGCCTTAGCCTTAGCCTAGGGGAGCCCTAGCCTAAAGCCTAGGGGTGCCCTAGCCTGAAGGCTAGGGGAGCCCTAGCCTTAGCCTAGGGGAGCCCTAGCCTAAAGCCTAGGGGTGCCCTAGCCTGAAGGCTAGGGGAGCCCTAGCCTTAGCCTAGGGGAGCCTAAAGCCTAGGGGTGCCCTAGCCTGAAGGCTAGGCGAGCCCTAGCCTTAGCCTAGGGGAGCCTAAAGCCTAGGGGTGCCCTAGCCTGAAGGCTAGGGGAGCCCTAGCCTTAGCCTAGGGGAGCCCTAGCCTAAAGCTTAGGGGTGCCCTAGCCTGAAGGCTAGTGGAGTCCTAGCCTTAGCCTAGGGGAGCCTAAAGCCTAGGCGTGCCCTAGCCTGAAGAATAGGGGAGCCCTAGCCGTAGCCTAGGGGAGCCTAAAGCCTAGGGGTGCCCTACCCTGAAGGCTAGGGGAGCCCTAACCTTAGCCTAGGGGAGCCCTAGCCTAAAGCCTAGGGGTGCCCTAGCCTGAAGGCTAGGGGAGCTCTAGCCTTAGCCTATGGGAGCCTAAAGCCTAGGGTTGCCCTAGCCTGAAGGCTAGGGGAGCCCTAGCCTTAGCGTAGGGGAGCCCTGGCCTAAAGCCTAGGGGTGCCCTAGCCTGAAGGCTAGGGGAGCCCTAGCCTTAGCCTAGGGGAGCCTAAAGCCTAGGGGTGCCCTACCCTGAAGGCTAGGGGAGCCCTAGCCTTAGCCTAGGGGCGCCTAAAGCCTAGGGGTGCCCTAGCCTGAAGGCTAGGGGAGCCCTAGCCTTAGCCTAGGGGCGCCTAAAGCCTAGGGGTGCCCTAGCCTGAAGGCTAGGGGAGCCCTAGCCTTAGCCTAGGGGCGCCTAAAGCCTAGGGGTGCCCTAGCCTGAAGGCTAGGGGAGCCCTAGCCTTAGCCTAGGGGCGCCTAAAGCCTAGGGGTGCCCTAGCCTGAAGGCTAGGGGAGCCCTAGCCTTAGCCTAGGGGAGCCTAAAGCCTAGGGGTACCCTAGCCTGAAGGTTAGGGGAGCCCTAGCCTTAGCCTAGGTGGGCCTAAAGCCTAGGGGTGCCCTAGCCTGAAGGCTAGGGGAGCCCTAGCCTTAGCCAAGGGGCGCCTAAAGCCTAGGGGTGCCCTAGCCTGAAGGCTAGGGGAGCCCTAGCCTTAGCCTAGGGGAGCCTAAAGCCTAGGGGTGCCCTAGCCTGAAGGCTAGGGGAGCCTTAGCCTTAGCCTAGGGGAGCCTAAAGCCTAGGGGTGCCCTAGCCTGAAGGCTAGGGGAGCCCTAGCCTTAGCCTAGGGGAGCCTAAAGCCTAGGGGTGCCCTAGCCTGAAGGCTAGGGGAGCCCTAGCTTTAGCCTAGGGGAGCCCTAGCCTAAAGCCTAGGGGTGCCCTAGCCTGAAGGCTAGGGGAGCCATAGCCTTAGCCTAGGGGAGCCTAAAGCCTAGGGGTGCCCTAGCCTGAAGGCTAAGGGAGCCCTAGCCTTAGCCTAGGGGAGCCTAAAGCCTAGGGGTGCCCTAGCCTGAAGGATCGGGGAGCCCTAGCCTTAGCCTAGGGGAGCCTAAAGCCTAGGGGTGCCATAGCCTGAAGGCTCGGGGAGCCCTAGCCTTAGCCTAGGGGAGCCTAAAGCCTAGGGGTGCCCTAGCCTGAAGGCTAGGGGAGCCCTAGCCTTAGCCTAGGGAAGCCCTAGCCTGAAGCCGAGGGGTGCCCTAGCCTGAAGGCTAGGGGAGCCCTAGCCTTAGCCTAGGGGAGCCCTAGCCTAAAGCCTAGGGGTGCCCTAGCCTGAAGGCTAGGGGAGCCCTAGCCTTAGCCTAGGGGAGCCCTAGCCTAAAGCCTAGGGGTGCCCTAGCCTGAAGGCTAGGGGAGCCCTAGCCTTAGCCTAGGGGAGCCCTAGCCTAAATCCTAGGGGTGCCGTAGCCTGAAGGCTAGGGGAGCCCTAGCCTTAGCCTAGGGGAGCCCTTGCCTAAAACCTAGGGGTGCCCTAGCCTGAAGGCTAGGGGAGCCCTAGCCTTAGCCTAGGGGAGCCCTAGCCTAAAGCCTAGGGGTGCCCTAGCCTGACGGCTAGTGGAGCCCTAGCCTTAGCCTAGGGGAGCCCTAGCCTAAAGCCTAGGGGTGCCCTAGC
Source organism: Tenrec ecaudatus (assembly GCF_050624435.1). Lineage (NCBI taxonomy): Eukaryota > Metazoa > Chordata > Mammalia > Afrosoricida > Tenrecidae > Tenrec > Tenrec ecaudatus. The sequence continues at coordinate 175,234 of NW_027459376.1, read as the reverse complement.
CTGAAGGCTAGGGGAGCCCTAGCCTTAGCCTAGTGGAGCCCTATCCTAAAGCCTAGGGGTGCCCTAGCCTGAAGGCTAGGGGAGCCCTAGCCTTAGCCTAGGGGAGCCCTAGCCTAAAGCCTAGGGGTGCCCTAGCCTGAAGGCTAGGGGAGCCCTAGCCTTAGCCTAGGGGAGCCCTAGCCTAAAGCCTAGGGGTGCCCTAGCCTGAAGGCTAGGGGAGCCCTAGCCTTAGCCTAGGGGAGCCCTAGACTAAAGCCTAGGGGTGCCCTAGCCTGAAGGCTAGGGGAGCCCTAGCCTAAAGCCTAGGGGTGCCCTAGCCTGAAGGCTAGGGGAGCCCTAGCCTTAGCCTAGGGGAGCCCTAGCCTAAAGCCTAGGGGTGCCTTAGCGTGAAGGCTAGGGGAGCCCTAGCCTTAGCCTAGGGGAGACCTAGCCTAAAGCCTAGGGTTGCCCTAGCCTGAAGGCTAGGGGAGCCCTAGCCTTAGCCTAGGGGAGCCCTAGCCTAAAGCCTAGCGGTGCCCTAGCCTGAAGGCTAGGGGAGCCCTAGCCTTAGCCTAGGGGAGCCCTAGCCTTAAGCCTAGGGGTGCCCTAGCCTGAAGGCTAGGGGAGCCCTAGCCTTAGCCTAGGGGAGCCCTAGACTAAATCCTAGGGGTGCCCTAGCCTGAAGGCTAGGGGAGCCCTAGCCTTAGCCTAGGGGAGCCCTAGCCTAAAGCCTAGGGGTGCCCTAGCCTGAAGGCTAGGGGAGCCCTAGCCTTAGCCTAGGGGAGCCCTAGCCTAAAGCCTAGGGGTGCCCTAGCCTGAAGGCTAGGGGAGCCCTAGCCTTAGCCTAGGGGAGCCCTAGGCTAAAGCCTAGGGGTGCCCTAGCCTGAAGGCTAGGGGAGCCCTAGCCTTAGCCTAGGGGAGCCCTAGCCTAAAGCCTAGGGGTGCCCTAGCCTGAAGGCTAGGGGAGCCCTAGCCTTAGCCTAGGGGAGCCTAAAGCCTAGGGGTGCCCTAGCCTGAAGGCTAGGGGAGCCCTAGCCTTAGCCTAGGGGAGCCTAAAGCCTAGGGGTGCCCTAGCCTGAAGGCTAGGGGAGCCCTAGCCTTAGCCTAGGGGAGCCCTAGCCTAAAGCCTAGGGGTGCCCTAGCCTGAAGGCTAGTGGAGCCCTAGCCTTAGCCTAGGGGAGCCTAAAGCCTAGGGGTGCCCTAGCCTGAAGGCTAGGGGAGACCTAGCCTTTGCCTAGGGGAGCCTAAAGCCTAGGTGTGCCATAGCCTGAAGGCTAGGGGAGCCCTAACCTTTGCCTAGGGGAGCCCTAGCCTAAAGTCTAGGGGTGCCCTGGCCTGAAGGCTAGGGGAGCCCTAGCCTTAGCCTAGGGGAGCCTAAAGCCTAGGGGTGCCCTAGCCTGAAGGCTAGGGGAGCTCTAGCCTTAGCCTAGGGGCGCCTAAAGCCTAGGGGTGCCCTAGCCTGAAGGCTAGGGGAGCCCTAGCCTTAGCCTAGGGCCGCCTAGAGCCTAGGGGTGCCCTAGCCTGAAGGCTAGGGGAGCCCTAGCCTTAGCCTAGGGGCGCCTAAAGCCTATGGGAGCCCTAGCCTGAAGGCTAGGGGAGCCCTAGCCTTAGCCTAGGGTCACCTAAAGCCTAGGGGTGCCCTAGGCTGAAAGCTAGGGGAGCCCTAGCCTTAGCCTAGGGGCGCCTAAAGCCTAGGGGTGCCCTGGCCTGAAGGCTAGGGGAGCCCTAGCCTTAGCCTAGGGGCGCCTAAAGCCTAGGGGTGCCCTAGCCTGAAGGCTAGGGGAGCCCTAGCCTTAGCCTAGGGGCGCCTAAAGCCTAGTGGTGCCCTACCCTGAAGGCTAGGGGAGCCCTAGCCTTAGCCAAGGGGCGCCTAAAGCCTAGGGGTGCCCTAGCCTGAAGGGTAGGGGAGCCCTAGCCTTAGCCTAGGGGAGCCTAAAGCCTAGGGGTGCCCTAGCGTGAAGGCTAGGGGAGCCCTAGCCTTAGCCTAGGGGAGCCCTAGCCTACAGCCTAGGGGTGCCCTAGCCTGAAGGCTAGGGGAGCCCTAGCCTTAGCCTAGGGGAGCCCTAGCCTAAAGCCTAGGGGTGCCCTAGCCTGAAGGCTAGGGGAGCCCTAGCCTTAGCCTAGGGGAGCCCTAGCCTAAAGCCTAGGGGTGCCCTAGCCTGAAGGCTAGGGGAGCCCTAGCCTTAGCCTAGGGGAGCCCTAGCCTAAAGCCTAGGGGTGCCCTAGCCTGAAGGCTAGGGGAGCCCTAGCCTTAGCCTAGGGGCGCCTAAAACCTAGGGGTGCCCTAGCCTGAAGGCTAGGGGAGCCCTAGCCTTAGCCTAGGGGCGCCTAAAGCCTAGGGGTACCCTAGCCTGAAGGTTAGGGGAGCCCTACCTTAGCCTAGGTGGGCCTAAAGCCTAGGGGTGCCCTAGCCTGAAGGCTAGGGGAGCCCTAGCCTTAGCCAAGGGGCGCCTAAAGCCTAGGGGTGCCCTAGCCTGAAGGCTAGGGGAGCCCTAGCCTGAAGGCTAGGGGAGCCCTAGCCTTAGCCTAGGGGAGCCTAAAGCCTAGGGGTGCCCTAGCCTGAAGGCTAGGGGAGCCCTAGCCTTAGCCTAGGGGAGCCCTAGCCTAAAGCCTAGGGGTGCCCTAGCCTGAAGGCTAGGGGAGCCATAGCCTTAGCCTAGGGGAGCCTAAAGCCTAGGGGTGCCCTAGCCTGAAGGCTAAGGGAGCCCTAGACTTAGCCTAGGGGAGCCTAAAGCCTAGGGTGCCCTAGCCTGAAGGCTCGGGGAGCCCTAGCCTTAGCCTAGGGGAGCCTAAAGCCTAGGGCTGCCCTAGCCTGAAGGCTAGGGGAGCCCTAACCTTAGCCTAGGGGAGCCCTAGCCTAAAGCCTAGGGGTGCCCAGGCCTGAAGGCTAGGGGAGCCCTAGCCTTAGCCTAGGGGAGACTAAAGCCTAGGGGTGCCCTAGCCTGAAGGCTAGGGGAGCCCTAGCCTTAGCCTAGGGGAGCCTAAAGCCTAGTGGTGCCCTAGCCTGAAGGCTAGGGGAGCCCTAGCCTTAGCCTAGGGGCGCTTAAAGCCTAGGGGTGCCCTAGCCTGAAAGCTAGGGGAGCCCTAGCCTTAGCCTAGGGGCGCGTAAAGCCTAGGTGTGCCCTAGCCTGAAGGCTAGGGGAGCCCTAGCCTTAGCCTAGGGGCGCCTAAAGCCTAGGGGTGCCCTAGCCTGAAGGCTAGGGGAGCCCTAGCCTTAGCCTAGGGTCGCCTAAAGCCTAGGGGTGCCCTAGCCTGAAGGCTAGGGGAGCCCTAGCCTTAGCCTAGGGTCGCCTAAAGCCTAGGGGTGCCCTAGCCTGAAGGCTAGGGGAGCCCTAGCCTTAGCCTAGGGGCGCCTAAAGCCTAGGGGTGCCCTAGCCTGAAGGCTAGGGGAGCCCTAGCCTTAGCCAAGGGGCGCCTAAAGCATAGGGGTTCCCTAGCCTGAGGCTAGGGGAGCCCTAGCCTTAGCCTAGGGGAGCCCTAGCCTAAAGCCTAGGGGTGCCCTAGCCTGAAGGCTAGGGGAGCCCTAGCCTTAGCCTAGGGGAGCCCTAGCCTAAAGCCTAGGGGTGCCCTAGCCTGAAGGCTAGGGGAGCCCTAGCCTTAGCCTAGGGGAGCCCTAGCCTAAAGCCTAGGGGTACCCTAACCTGAAGGCTAGGGGAGCCTTAGCCTTAGCCTAGGGGAGCCCTAGCCTAAAGCCTAGGGGTGCCCTAGCCTGAAGGCTAGGGGAGCCCCAGCCTTAGCCTAGGGGAGCCTAAAGCCTAGGGGTGCCCTAGCCTGAAGGCTAGGCGAGCCCTAGCCTTAGCCTAGGGGAGCCTAAAGCCTAGGGGTGCCCTAGCCTGAAGGCTAGGGGAGCCCTAGCCTTAGCCTAGGGGAGCCCTAGCCTAAAGCCTAGGGGTGCCCTAGCCTGAAGGCTAGTGGAGCCCTAGCCTTAGCCTAGGGGAGCCTAAAGCCTAGGGGTGCCCTAGCCTGAAGACTAGGGGAGCCCTAGCCGTAGCCTAGGGGAGCCTAAAGCCTAGGGGTGCCCTAGCCTGAAGGCTAGGGGAGCCCTAACCTTAGCCTAGGGGAGCCCTAGCCTAAAGCCTAGGGGTGCCCTAGCCTGAAGGCTAGGGGAGCCCTAGCCTTAGCCTAGGGGAGCCTAAAGCCTAGGGTTGCCCTAGCCTGAAGGCTAGGGGAGCCCTAGCCTTAGCGTAGGGGAGCCCTAGCCTTAGCCTAGGGGAGCCCTAGCCTAAAGCCTAGGGGTGCCCTAGCCTGAAGGCTAGGGGAGCCCTAGCCTTAGCCTAGGGGAGCCCTAGCCTAAAGCCTAGGGGTGCCCTAGCCTGAAGGCTAGGGGAGCCATAGCCTTAGCCTAGGGGAGCCCTAGCCTAAAGCCTAGGCGTGCCCTAACCTGAAGGCTAGGGGAGCCTTAGCCTTAGCCTAGGGGAGCCCTAGCCTAAAGCCTAGGGGTGCCCTAGCCTGATGGCTAGGGGAGCCCTAGCCTTAGCCTAGGGGAGCCTAAAGCCTAGGGGTGCCCTAGCCTGAAGGCTAGGCGAGCCCTAGCCTTAGCCTAGGGGAGCATAAAGCCTAGGGGTGCCCTAGCCTGAAGGCTAGGGGAGCCCTAGCCTTAGCCTAGGGGAGCCCTAGCCTAAAGCCTAGGGGTGCCCTAGCCTGAAGGCTAGTGGAGCCCTAGCCTTAGCCTAGGGGAGCCTAAAGCCTAGGGGTGCCCTAGCCTGAAGACTAGGGGAGCCCTAGCCGTAGCCTAGGGGAGCCTAAAGCCTAGGGGTGCCCTAGCCTGAAGGCTAGGGGAGCCCTAACCTTAGCCTAGGGGAGCCCTAGCCTAAAGCCTAGGGGTGCCCTAGCCTGAAGGCTAGGGGAGCCCTAGCCTTAGCCTAGGGGAGCCTAAAGCCTAGGGTTGCCCTAGCCTGAAGGCTAGGGGAGCCCTAGCCTTAGCGTAGGGGAGCCCTAGCCTAAAGCCTAGGGGTGCCGTAGCCTGAAGGCTAGGGGAGCCCTAGCCTTAGCCTAGGGGAGCCTAAAGCCTAGGGGTGCCCTACCCTGAAGGCTAGGGGAGCCCTAGCCTTAGCCTAGGGGCGCCTAAAGCCTAGGGGTGCCCTAGCCTGAAGGCTAGGGGAGCCCTAGCCTTAGCCTAGGGGCGCCTAAAGCCTAGGGGTGCCCTAGCCTGAAGGCTAGGGGAGCCCTAGCCTTAGCCTAGGGGCGCCTAAAGCCTAGGGGTGCCCTAGCCTGAAGGCTAGGGGAGCCCTAGCCTTAGTCTAGGGGCGCCTAAAGCCTAGGGGTGCCCTAGCCTGAAGGCTAGGGGAGCCCTAGCCTTAGCCTAGGGGCGCCTAAAGCCTAGGGGTACCCTAGCCTGAAGGTTAGGGGAGCCCTAGCCTTAGCCTAGGTGGGCCTAAAGCCTAGGGGTGCCCTAGCCTGAAGGCTAGGGGAGCCCTAGCCTTAGCCAAGGGGCGCCTAAAGCCTAGGGGTGCCCTAGCCTGAAGGCTAGGGGAGCCCTAGCCTTAGCCTAGGGGAGCCTAAAGCCTAGGGGTGCCCTAGCCTGAAGGCTAGGGGAGCCCTAGCCTTAGCCTAGGGGAGCCTAAAGCCTAGGGGTGCCCTAGCCTGAAGGCAAGGGGGAGCCCTAGCCTTAGCCTAGGGGAGCCTAAAGCCTAGGGGTGCCCTAGCCTGAAGGCTAGGGAGCCCTAGCCTTAGCCTAGGGGAGCCCTAGCCTAAAGCCTAGGGGTGCCCTAGCCTGAAGGCTAGGGGAGCCATAGCCGTAGCCTAGGGGAGCCAAAAGCCTAGGGGTGCCCTAGCCTGAAGGCTAAGGGAGCCCTAGCCTTAGCCTAGGGGAGCCTAAAGCCTAGGGGTGCCCTAGCCTGAAGGCTCGGGGAGCCCTAGCCTTAGCCTAGGGGAGCCTAAAGCCTAGGGGTGCCATAGCCTGAAGGCTCGGGGAGCCCTAGCCTTAGCCTAGGGGAGCCTAAAGCCTAGGGTGCCCTAGCCTGAAGGCTAGGGGAGCCCTAGCCTTAGCCTAGGGGAAGCCCTAGCCTGAAGCCGAGGGGTGCCCTAGCCTGAAGGCTAGGGGAGCCCTAGCCTTAGCCTAGGGGAGCCCTAGCCTAAAGCCTAGGGGTGCCCTAGCCTGAAGGCTAGGGGAGCCCTAGCCTTAGCCTAGGGGAGCCCTAGCCTAAAGCCTAGGGGTGCCCTAGCCTGAAGGCTAGGGGAGCCCTAGCCAGAAGGCTAGGGGAGCCCTAGCCTTAGCCTAGGGGAGCCCTAGCCTAAATCCTAGGGGTGCCGTAGCCTGAAGGCTAGGGGAGCCCTAGCCTTAGCCTAGGGGAGCCTAAAGCCTAGTGGTGCCCTAGCCTGAAGGCTAGGGGAGCCCTAGCCTTAGCCTAGGGGAGCCCTAAAGCCTAGTGGTGCCCTAGCCTGAAGGCTAGGGGAGCCCTAGCCTTAGCCTAGGGGCGCTTAAAGCCTAGGGGGTGCCCTAGCCTGAAAGCTAGGGGAGCCCTAGCCTTAGCCTAGGGGCGCGTAAAGCCTAGGTGTGCCCTAGCCTGAAGGCTAGGGGAGCCCTAGCCTTAGCCTAGGGGCGCCTAAAGCCTAGGGGTGCCCTAGCCTGAAGGCTAGGGGAGCCCTAGCCTTAGCCTAGGGTCGCCTAAAGCCTAGGGGTGCCCTAGCCTGAAGGCTAGGGGAGCCCTAGCCTTAGCCTAGGGTCGCCTAAAGCCTAGGGGTGCCCTAGCCTGAAGGCTAGGGGAGCCCTAGCCTTAGCCTAGGGTCGCCTAAAGCCTAGGGGTGCCCTAGCCTGAAGGCTAGGGGAGCCCTAGCCTTAGCCTAGGTCGCCCTAAAGCCTAGGGGTGCCCTACCCTGAAGGCTAGGGGAGCCCTAGCCTTAGCCTAGGGGAGCCTAAAGCCTAGTGGTGCCCTAGCCTGAAGGCTAGGGGAGCCCTAGCCTTAGCCTAGGGGCGCTTAAAGCCTAGGGGTGCCCTAGCCTGAAGGCTAGGGGAGCCCTAGCCTTAGCCTAGGGGCGCGTAAAGCCTAGGGGTGCCCTAGCCTGAAGGGCTAGGGGAGCCCTAGCCTTAGCCTAGGGGCGCCTAAAGCCTAGGGGTGCCCTAGCCTGAAGGCTAGGGGAGCCCTAGCCTTAGCCTAGGGTCGCCTAAAGCCTAGGGGTGCCCTAGCCTGAAGGCTAGGGGAGCCCTAGCCTTAGCCTAGGGTCGCCTAAAGCCTAGGGGTGCCCTAGCCTGAAGGCTAGGGGAGCCCTAGCCTTAGCCTAGGGTCGCCTAAAGCCTAGGGGTGCCCTAGCCTGAAGGCTAGGGGAGCCCTAGCCTTAGCCTAGGGTCGCCTAAAGCCTAGGGGTGCCCTAGCCTGAAGGCTAGGGGAGCCCTAGCCTTAGCCTAGGGGCGCCTAAAGCCTAGGGGTGCCCTAGCCTGAAGGCTAGGGGAGCCCTAGCCTTAGCCAAGGGGCGCCTAAAGCATAGGGGTTCCCTAGCCTGAAGGCTAGGGGAGCCCTAGCCTTAGCCTAGGGGAGCCCTAGCCTAAAGCCTAGGGGTGCCCTAGCCTGAAGGCTAGGGGAGCCCTAGCCTTAGCCTAGGGGAGCCCTAGCCTAAAGCCTAGGGGTGCCCTAGCCTGAAGGCTAGGGGAGCCCTAGCCTTAGCCTAGGGGAGCCCTAGCCTAAAGCCTAGGGGTGCCCTAACCTGAAGGCTAGGGGAGCCTTAGCCTTAGCCTAGGGGAGCCCTAGCCTAAAGCCTAGGGGTGCCCTAGCCTGAAGGCTAGGGGAGCCCTAGCCTTAGCCTAGGGGAGCCCTAGCCTAAAGCCTAGGGGTGCCCTAGCCTGAAGGCTAGGGAGCCCTAGCCTTAGCCTAGGGGAGCCTAAAGCCTAGGGGTGCCCTAGCCTGAAGGCTAGGCGAGCCCTAGCCTTAGCCTAGGGGAGCCTAAAGCCTAGGGGTGCCCTAGCCTGAAGGCTAGGGGAGCCCTAGCCTTAGCCTAGGGGAGCCCTAGCCTAAAGCCTAGGGGTGCCCTAGCCTGAAGGCTAGTGGAGCCCTAGCCTTAGCCTAGGGGAGCCTAAAGCCTAGGGGTGCCCTAGCCTGAAGACTAGGGGAGCCCTAGCCGTAGCCTAGGGGAGCCTAAAGCCTAGGGGTGCCCTAGCCTGAAGGCTAGGGGAGCCCTAACCTTAGCCTAGGGGAGCCCTAGCCTAAAGCCTAGGGGTGCCCTAGCCTGAAGGCTAGGGGAGCCCTAGCCTTAGCCTAGGGGAGCCTAAAGCCTAGGGTTGCCCTAGCCTGAAGGCTAGGGGAGCCCTAGCCTTAGCGTAGGGGAGCCCTGGCCTAAAGCCTAGGGGTGCCCTAGCCTGAAGGCTAGGGGAGCCCTAGCCTTAGCCTAGGGGAGCCTAAAGCCTAGGGGTGCCCTACCCTGAAGGCTAGGGGAGCCCTAGCCTTAGCCTAGGGGCGCCTAAAGCCTAGGGGTGCCCTAGCCTGAAGGCTAGGGGAGCCCTAGCCTTAGCCTAGGGGCGCCTAAAGCCTAGGGGTGCCCTAGCCTGAAGGCTAGGGGAGCCCTAGCCTTAGCCTAGGGGCGCCTAAAGCCTAGGGGTGCCCTAGCCTGAAGGCTAGGGGAGCCCTAGCCTTAGCCTAGGGGCGCCTAAAGCCTAGGGGTGCCCTAGCCTGAAGGCTAGGGGAGCCCTAGCCTTAGCCTAGGCGAGCCTAAAGCCTAGGGGTACCCTAGCCTGAAGGTTAGGGGAGCCCTAGCCTTAGCCTAGGTGGGCCTAAAGCCTAGGGGTGCCCTAGCCTGAAGGCTAGGGGAGCCCTAGCCTTAGCCAAGGGGCGCCTAAAGCCTAGGGGTGCCCTAGCCTGAAGGCTAGGGGAGCCCTAGCCTTAGCCTAGGGGAGCCTAAAGCCTAGGGGTGCCCTAGCCTGAAGGCTAGGGGAGCCTTAGCCTTAGCCTAGGGGAGCCTAAAGCCTAGGGGTGCCCTAGCCTGAAGGCTAGGGGAGCCCTAGCCTTAGCCTAGGGGAGCCTAAAGCCTAGGGGTGCCCTAGCCTGAAGGCTAGGGGAGCCCTAGCCTTAGCCTAGGGGAGCCCTAGCCTAAAGCCTAGGGGTGCCCTAGCCTGAAGGCTAGGGGAGCCATAGCCTTAGCCTAGGGGAGCCTAAAGCCTAGGGGTGCCCTAGCCTGAAGGCTAAGGGAGCCCTAGCCTTAGCCTAGGGGAGCCTAAAGCCTAGGGGTGCCCTAGCCTGAAGGATCGGGGAGCCCTAGCCTTAGCCTAGGGGAGCCTAAAGCCTAGGGGTGCCATAGCCTGAAGGCTCGGGGAGCCCTAGCCTTAGCCTAGGGGAGCCTAAAGCCTAGGGGTGCCCTAGCCTGAAGGCTAGGGGAGCCCTAGCCTTAGCCTAGGGAAGCCCTAGCCTGAAGCCGAGGGGTGCCCTAGCCTGAAGGCTAGGGGAGCCCTAGCCTTAGCCTAGGGGAGCCCTAGCCTAAAGCCTAGGGGTGCCCTAGCCTGAAGGCTAGGGGAGCCCTAGCCTTAGCCTAGGGGAGCCCTAGCCTAAAGCCTAGGGGTGCCCTAGCCTGAAGGCTAGGGGAGCCCTAGCCTGAAGGCTAGGGGAGCCCTAGCCTTAGCCTAGGGGAGCCCTAGCCTAAATCCTAGGGGTGCCGTAGCCTGAAGGCTAGGGGAGCCCTAGCCTTAGCCTAGGGGAGCCCTTGCCTAAAACCTAGGGGTGCCCTAGCCTGAAGGCTAGGGGAGCCCTAGCCTTAGCCTAGGGGAGCCCTAGCCTAAAGCCTAGGGGTGCCCTAGCCTGACGGCTAGGGGAGCCCTAGCCTTAGCCTAGGGGAGCCCTAGCCTAAAGCCTAGGGGTGCCCTAGCCTGAAGGCTAGGGGAGTCCTAGCCTTAGCCTAGTGGAGCCCTATCCTAAAGCCTAGGGGTGCCCTAGCCTGAAGGCTAGGGGAGCCCTAGCCTTAGCCTAGGGGAGCCCTAGCCTAAAGCCTAGGGGTGCCCTAGCCTGAAGGCTAGGGGAGCCCTAGCCTTAGCCTAGGGGAGCCCTAGCCTAAAGCCTAGGGGTGCCCTAGCCTGAAGGCTAGGGGAGCCCTAGCCTTAGCCTAGGGGAGCCCTAGACTAAAGCCTAGGGGTGCCCTAGCCTGAAGGCTAGGGGAGCCCTAGCCTAAAGCCTAGGGGTGCCCTAGCCTGAAGGCTAGGGGAGCCCTAGCCTTAGCCTAGGGGAGCCCTAGCCTAAAGCCTAGGGGTGCCTTAGCGTGAAGGCTAGGGGAGCCCTAGCCTTAGCCTAGGGGAGACCTAGCCTAAAGCCTAGGGTTGCCCTAGCCTGAAGGCTAGGGGAGCCCTAGCCTTAGCCTAGGGGAGCCCTAGCCTAAAGCCTAGCGGTGCCCTAGCCTGAAGGCTAGGGGAGCCCTAGCCTTAGCCTAGGGGAGCCCTAGCCTTAAGCCTAGGGGTGCCCTAGCCTGAAGGCTAGGGGAGCCCTAGCCTTAGCCTAGGGGAGCCCTAGACTAAATCCTAGGGGTGCCCTAGCCTGAAGGCTAGGGGAGCCCTAGCCTTAGCCTAGGGGAGCCCTAGCCTAAAGCCTAGGGGTGCCCTAGCCTGAAGGCTAGGGGAGCCCTAGCCTTAGCCTAGGGGAGCCCTAGCCTAAAGCCTAGGGGTGCCCTAGCCTGAAGGCTAGGGGAGCCCTAGCCTTAGCCTAGGGGAGCCCTAGGCTAAAGCCTAGGGGTGCCCTAGCCTGAAGGCTAGGGGAGCCCTAGCCTTAGCCTAGGGGAGCCCTAGCCTAAAGCCTAGGGGTGCCCTAGCCTGAAGGCTAGGGGAGCCCTAGCCTTAGCCTAGGGGAGCCTAAAGCCTAGGGGTGCCCTAGCCTGAAGGCTAGGGGAGCCCTAGCCTTAGCCTAGGGGAGCCTAAAGCCTAGGGGTGCCCTAGCCTGAAGGCTAGGGGAGCCCTAGCCTTAGCCTAGGGGAGCCCTAGCCTAAAGCCTAGGGGTGCCCTAGCCTGAAGGCTAGTGGAGCCCTAGCCTTAGCCTAGGGGAGCCTAAAGCCTAGGGGTGCCCTAGCCTGAAGGCTAGGGGAGCCCTAGCCTTTGCCTAGGGGAGCCTAAAGCCTAGGTGTGCCATAGCCTGAAGGCTAGGGGAGCCCTAACCTTTGCCTAGGGGAGCCCTAGCCTAAAGTCTAGGGGTGCCCTGGCCTGAAGGCTAGGGGAGCCCTAGCCTTAGCCTAGGGGAGCCTAAAGCCTAGGGGTGCCCTAGCCTGAAGGCTAGGGGAGCTCTAGCCTTAGCCTAGGGGCGCCTAAAGCCTAGGGGTGCCCTAGCCTGAAGGCTAGGGGAGCCCTAGCCTTAGCCTAGGGCCGCCTAGAGCCTAGGGGTGCCCTAGCCTGAAGGCTAGGGGAGCCCTAGCCTTAGCCTAGGGGCGCCTAAAGCCTATGGGAGCCCTAGCCTGAAGGCTAGGGGAGCCCTAGCCTTAGCCTAGGGTCACCTAAAGCCTAGGGGTGCCCTAGGCTGAAAGCTAGGGGAGCCCTAGCCTTAGCCTAGGGGCGCCTAAAGCCTAGGGGTGCCCTGGCCTGAAGGCTAGGGGAGCCCTAGCCTTAGCCTAGGGGCGCCTAAAGCCTAGGGGTGCCCTAGCCTGAAGGCTAGGGGAGCCCTAGCCTTAGAATAGGGGCGCCTAAAGCCTAGTGGTGCCCTACCCTGAAGGCTAGGGGAGCCCTAGCCTTAGCCAAGGGGCGCCTAAAGCCTAGGGGTGCCCTAGCCTGAAGGGTAGGGGAGCCCTAGCCTTAGCCTAGGGGAGCCTAAAGCCTAGGGGTGCCCTAGCGTGAAGGCTAGGGGAGCCCTAGCCTTAGCCTAGGGGAGCCCTAGCCTACAGCCTAGGGGTGCCCTAGCCTGAAGGCTAGGGGAGCCCTAGCCTTAGCCTAGGGGAGCCCTAGCCTAAAGCCTAGGGGTGCCCTAGCCTGAAGGCTAGGGGAGCCCTAGCCTTAGCCTAGGGGAGCCCTAGCCTAAAGCCTAGGGGTGCCCTAGCCTGAAGGCTAGGGGAGCCCTAGCCTTAGCCTAGGGGAGCCCTAGCCTAAAGCCTAGGGGTGCCCTAGCCTGAAGGCTAGGGGAGCCCTAGCCTTAGCCTAGGGGCGCCTAAAGCCTAGGGGTGCCCTAGCCTGAAGGCTAGGGGAGCCCTAGCCTTAGCCTAGGGGCGCCTAAAGCCTAGGGGTACCCTAGCCTGAAGGTTAGGGGAGCCCTAGCCTTAGCCTAGGTGGGCCTAAAGCCTAGGGGTGCCCTAGCCTGAAGGCTAGGGGAGCCCTAGCCTTAGCCAAGGGGCGCCTAAAGCCTAGGGGTGCCCTAGCCTGAAGGCTAGGGGAGCCCTAGCCTGAAGGCTAGGGGAGCCCTAGCCTTAGCCTAGGGGAGCCTAAAGCCTAGGGGTGCCCTAGCCTGAAGGCTAGGGGAGCCCTAGCCTTAGCCTAGGGGAGCCTAAAGCCTAGGGGTGCCCTAGCCTGAAGGCTAGGGGAGCCCTAGCCTTAGCCTAGGGGAGCCTAAAGCCTAGGGGTGCCCTAGCCTGAAGGCTAGGGGAGCCCTAGCCTTAGCCTAGGGGAGCCCTAGCCTAAAGCCTAGGGGTGCCCTAGCCTGAAGGCTAGGGGAGCCATAGCCTTAGCCTAGGGGAGCCTAAAGCCTAGGGGTGCCCTAGCCTGAAGGCTAAGGGAGCCCTAGACTTAGCCTAGGGGAGCCTAAAGCCTAGGGTGCCCTAGCCTGAAGGCTCGGGGAGCCCTAGCCTTAGCCTAGGGGAGCCTAAAGCCTAGGGCTGCCCTAGCCTGAAGGCTAGGGGAGCCCTAACCTTAGCCTAGGGGAGCCCTAGCCTAAAGCCTAGGGGTGCCCAGGCCTGAAGGCTAGGGGAGCCCTAGCCTTAGCCTAGGGGAGACTAAAGCCTAGGGGTGCCCTAGCCTGAAGGCTAGGGGAGCCCTAGCCTTAGCCTAGGGGAGCCTAAAGCCTAGTGGTGCCCTAGCCTGAAGGCTAGGGGAGCCCTAGCCTTAGCCTAGGGGCGCTTAAAGCCTAGGGGTGCCCTAGCCTGAAAGCTAGGGGAGCCCTAGCCTTAGCCTAGGGGCGCGTAAAGCCTAGGTGTGCCCTAGCCTGAAGGCTAGGGGAGCCCTAGCCTTAGCCTAGGGGCGCCTAAAGCCTAGGGGTGCCCTAGCCTGAAGGCTAGGGGAGCCCTAGCCTTAGCCTAGGGTCGCCTAAAGCCTAGGGGTGCCCTAGCCTGAAGGCTAGGGGAGCCCTAGCCTTAGCCTAGGGGAGCCTAAAGCCTAGGGGTACCCTAGCCTGAAGGTTAGGGGAGCCCTAGCCTTAGCCTAGGTGGGCCTAAAGCCTAGGGGTGCCCTAGCCTGAAGGCTAGGGGAGCCCTAGCCTTAGCCAAGGGGCGCCTAAAGCCTAGGGGTGCCCTAGCCTGAAGGCTAGGGGAGCCCTAGCCTTAGCCTAGGGGAGCCTAAAGCCTAGGGGTGCCCTAGCCTGAAGGCTAGGGGAGCCTTAGCCTTAGCCTAGGGGAGCCTAAAGCCTAGGGGTGCCCTAGCCTGAAGGCTAGGGGAGCCCTAGCCTTAGCCTAGGGGAGCCTAAAGCCTAGGGGTGCCCTAGCCTGAAGGCTAGGGGAGCCCTAGCCTTAGCCTAGGGGAGCCCTAGCCTAAAGCCTAGGGGTGCCCTAGCCTGAAGGCTAGGGGAGCCATAGCCTTAGCCTAGGGGAGCCTAAAGCCTAGGGGTGCCCTAGCCTGAAGGCTAAGGGAGCCCTAGCCTTAGCCTAGGGGAGCCTAAAGCCTAGGGGTGCCCTAGCCTGAAGGATCGGGGAGCCCTAGCCTTAGCCTAGGGGAGCCTAAAGCCTAGGGGTGCCATAGCCTGAAGGCTCGGGGAGCCCTAGCCTTAGCCTAGGGGAGCCTAAAGCCTAGGGGTGCCCTAGCCTGAAGGCTAGGGGAGCCCTATCCTTAGCCTAGGGAAGCCCTAGCCTGAAGCCGAGGGGTGCCCTAGCCTGAAGGCTAGGGGAGCCCTAGCCTTAGCCTAGGGGAGCCCTAGCCTAAAGCCTAGGGGTGCCCTAGCCTGAAGGCTAGGGGAGCCCTAGCCTTAGCCTAGGGGAGCCCTAGCCTAAAGCCTAGGGGTGCCCTAGCCTGAAGGCTAGGGTAGCCCTAGCCTGAAGGCTAGGGGAGCCCTAGCCTTAGCCCAGGGGAGCCCTAGCCTAAATCCTAGGGGTGCCGTAGCCTGAAGGCTAGGGGAGCCCTAGCCTTAGCCTAGGGGAGCCCTTGCCTAAAACCTAGGGGTGCCCTAGCCTGAAGGCTAGGGGAGCCCTAGCCTTAGCCTAGGGGAGCCCTAGCCTAAAGCCTAGGGGTGCCCTAGCCTGACGGCTAGGGGAGCCCTAGCCTTAGCCTAGGGGAGCCCTAGCCTAAAGCCTAGGGGTGCCCTAGCCTGAAGGCTAGGGGAGCCCTAGCCTTAGCCTAGTGGAGCCCTATCCTAAAGCCTAGGGGTGCCCTAGCCTGAAGGCTAGGGGAGCCCTAGCCTTAGCCTAGGGGAGCCCTAGACTAAAGCCTAGGGGTGCCCTAGCCTGAAGGCTAGGGGAGCCCTAGCCTAAAGCCTAGGGGTGCCCTAGCCTGAAGGCTAGGGGAGCCCTAGCCTTAGCCTAGGGAAGCCCTAGCCTGAAGCCGAGGGGTGCCCTAGCCTGAAGGCTAGGGGAGCCCTAGCCTTAGCCTAGGGGAGCCCTAGCCTAAAGCCTAGGGGTGCCCTAGCCTGAAGGCTAGGGGAGCCCTAGCCTTAGCCTAGGGGAGCCCTAGCCTAAAGCCTAGGGGTGCCCTAGCCTGAAGGCTAGGGGAGCCCTAGCCTGAAGGCTAGGGGAGCCCTAGCCTTAGCCTAGGGGAGCCCTAGCCTAAATCCTAGGGGTGCCGTAGCCTGAAGGCTAGGGGAGCCCTAGCCTTAGCCTAGGGGAGCCCTTGCCTAAAACCTAGGGGTGCCCTAGCCTGAAGGCTAGGGGAGCCCTAGCCTTAGCCTAGGGGAGCCCTAGCCTAAAGCCTAGGGGTGCCCTAGCCTGACGGCTAGGGGAGCCCTAGCCTTAGCCTAGGGGAGCCCTAGCCTAAAGCCTAGGGGTGCCCTAGCCTGAAGGCTAGGGGAGCCCTAGCCTTAGCCTAGGGGAGCCCTAGCCTAAAGCCTAGGGGTGCCCTAGCCTGAAGGCTAGGGGAGCCCTAGCCTTAGCCTAGGGGAGCCCTAGACTAAAGCCTAGGGGTGCCCTAGCCTGAAGGCTAGGGGAGCCCTAGCCTAAAGCCTAGGGGTGCCCTAGCCTGAAGGCTAGGGGAGCCCTAGCCTTAGCCTAGGGGAGCCCTAGCCTAAAGCCTAGGGGTGCCTTAGCGTGAAGGCTAGGGGAGCCCTAGCCTTAGCCTAGGGGAGACCTAGCCTAAAGCCTAGGGTTGCCCTAGCCTGAAGGCTAGGGGAGCCCTAGCCTTAGCCTAGGGGAGCCCTAGCCTAAAGCCTAGCGGTGCCCTAGCCTGAAGGCTAGGGGAGCCCTAGCCTTAGCCTAGGGGAGCCCTAGCCTTAAGCCTAGGGGTGCCCTAGCCTGAAGGCTAGGGGAGCCCTAGCCTTAGCCTAGGGGAGCCCTAGACTAAATCCTAGGGGTGCCCTAGCCTGAAGGCTAGGGGAGCCCTAGCCTTAGCCTAGGGGAGCCCTAGGCTAAAGCCTAGGGGTGCCCTAGCCTGAAGGCTAGGGGAGCCCTAGCCTTAGCCTAGGGGAGCCCTAGCCTAAAGCCTAGGGGTGCCCTAGCCTGAAGGCTAGGGGAGCCCTAGCCTTAGCCTAGGGGAGCCCTAGGCTAAAGCCTAGGGGTGCCCTAGCCTGAAGGCTAGGGGAGCCCTAGCCTTAGCCTAGGGGAGCCCTAGCCTAAAGCCTAGCGGTGCCCTAGCCTGAAGGCTAGGGGAGCCCTAGCCTTAGCCTAGGGGAGCCTAAAGCCTAGGGGTGCCCTAGCCTGAAGGCTAGGGGAGCCCTAGCCTTAGCCTAGGGGAGCCTAAAGCCTAGGGGTGCCCTAGCCTGAAGGCTAGGGGAGCCCTAGCCTTAGCCTAGGGGAGCCCTAGCCTAAAGCCTAGGGGTGCCCTAGCCTGAAGGCTAGTGGAGCCCTAGCCTTAGCCTAGGGGAGCCTAAAGCCTAGGGGTGCCCTAGCCTGAAGGCTAGGGGAGCCCTAGCCTTTGCCTAGGGGAGCCTAAAGCCTAGGTGTGCCATAGCCTGAAGGCTAGGGGAGCCCTAACCTTTGCCTAGGGGAGCCCTAGCCTAAAGTCTAGGGGTGCCCTGGCCTGAAGGCTAGGGGAGCCCTAGCCTTAGCCTAGGGGAGCCTAAAGCCTAGGGGTGCCCTAGCCTGAAGGCTAGGGGAGCTCTAGCCTTAGCCTAGGGGCGCCTAAAGCCTAGGGGTGCCCTAGCCTGAAGGCTAGGGGAGCCCTAGCCTTAGCCTAGGGCCGCCTAGAGCCTAGGGGTGCCATAGCCTGAAGGCTAGGGGAGCCCTAGCCTTAGCCTAGGGGCGCCTAAAGCCTATGGGAGCCCTAGCCTGAAGGCTAGGGGAGCCCTAGCCTTAGCCTAGGGTCACCTAAAGCCTAGGGGTGCCCTAGGCTGAAAGCTAGGGGAGCCCTAGCCTTAGCCTAGGGGCGCCTAAAGCCTAGGGGTGCCCTGGCCTGAAGGCTAGGGGAGCCCTAGCCTTAGCCTAGGGGCGCCTAAAGCCTAGGGGTGCCCTAGCCTGAAGGCTAGGGGAGCCCTAGCCTTAGCCTAGGGGCGCCTAAAGCCTAGTGGTGCCCTACCCTGAAGGCTAGGGGAGCCCTAGCCTTAGCCAAGGGGCGCCTAAAGCCTAGGGGTGCCCTAGCCTGAAGGGTAGGGGAGCCCTAGCCTTAGCCTAGGGGAGCCTAAAGCCTAGGGGTGCCCTAGCGTGAAGGCTAGGGGAGCCCTAGCCTTAGCCTAGGGGAGCCCTAGCCTACAGCCTAGGGGTGCCCTAGCCTGAAGGCTAGGGGAGCCCTAGCCTTAGCCTAGGGGAGCCCTAGCCTAAAGCCTAGGGGTGCCCTAGCCTGAAGGCTAGGGGAGCCCTAGCCTTAGCCTAGGGGAGCCCTAGCCTAAAGCCTAGGGGTGCCCTAGCCTGAAGGCTAGGGGAGCCCTAGCCTTAGCCTAGGGGAGCCCTAGCCTAAAGCCTAGGGGTGCCCTAGCCTGAAGGCTAGGGGAGCCCTAGCCTTAGCCTAGGGGCGCCTAAAGCCTAGGGGTGCCCTAGCCTGAAGGCTAGGGGAGCCCTAGCCTTAGCCTAGGGGCGCCTAAAGCCTAGGGGTACCCTAGCCTGAAGGTTAGGGGAGCCCTAGCCTTAGCCTAGGTGGGCCTAAAGCCTAGGGGTGCCCTAGCCTGAAGGCTAGGGGAGCCCTAGCCTTAGCCAAGGGGCGCCTAAAGCCTAGGGGTGCCCTAGCCTGAAGGCTAGGGGAGCCCTAGCCTGAAGGCTAGGGGAGCCCTAGCCTTAGCCTAGGGGAGCCTAAAGCCTAGGGGTGCCCTAGCCTGAAGGCTAGGGGAGCCCTAGCCTTAGCCTAGGGGAGCCTAAAGCCTAGGGGTGCCCTAGCCTGAAGGCTAGGGGAGCCCTAGCCTTAGCCTAGGGGAGCCCTAGCCTAAAGCCTAGGGGTGCCCTAGCCTGAAGGCTAGGGGAGCCATAGCCTTAGCCTAGGGGAGCCTAAAGCCTAGGGGTGCCCTAGCCTGAAGGCTAAGGGAGCCCTAGACTTAGCCTAGGGGAGCCTAAAGCCTAGGGTGCCCTAGCCTGAAGGCTCGGGGAGCCCTAGCCTTAGCCTAGGGGAGCCTAAAGCCTAGGGCTGCCCTAGCCTGAAGGCTAGGGGAGCCCTAACCTTAGCCTAGGGGAGCCCTAGCCTAAAGCCTAGGGGTGCCCAGGCCTGAAGGCTAGGGGAGCCCTAGCCTTAGCCTAGGGGAGACTAAAGCCTAGGGGTGCCCTAGCCTGAAGGCTAGGGGAGCCCTAGCCTTAGCCTAGGGGAGCCTAAAGCCTAGTGGTGCCCTAGCCTGAAGGCTAGGGGAGCCCTAGCCTTAGCCTAGGGGCGCTTAAAGCCTAGGGGTGCCCTAGCCTGAAAGCTAGGGGAGCCCTAGCCTTAGCCTAGGGGCGCGTAAAGCCTAGGTGTGCCCTAGCCTGAAGGCTAGGGGAGCCCTAGCCTTAGCCTAGGGGCGCCTAAAGCCTAGGGGTGCCCTAGCCTGAAGGCTAGGGGAGCCCTAGCCTTAGCCTAGGGTCGCCTAAAGCCTAGGGGTGCCCTAGCCTGAAGGCTAGGGGAGCCCTAGCCTTAGCCTAGGGTCGCCTAAAGCCTAGGGGTGCCCTAGCCTGAAGGCTAGGGGAGCCCTAGCCTTAGCCAAGGGGCGCCTAAAGCATAGGGGTTCCCTAGCCTGAAGGCTAGGGGAGCCCTAGCCTTAGCCTAGGGGAGCCCTAGCCTAAAGCCTAGGGGTGCCCTAGCCTGAAGGCTAGGGGAGCCCTAGCCTTAGCCTAGGGGAGCCCTAGCCTAAAGCCTAGGGGTGCCCTAGCCTGAAGGCTAGGGGAGCCCTAGCCTTAGCCTAGGGGAGCCCTAGCCTAAAGCCTAGGGGTACCCTAACCTGAAGGCTAGGGGAGCCTTAGCCTTAGCCTAGGGGAGCCCTAGCCTAAAGCCTAGGGGTGCCCTAGCCTGAAGGCTAGGGGAGCCCTAGCCTTAGCCTAGGGGAGCCTAAAGCCTAGGGGTGCCCTAGCCTGAAGGCTAGGCGAGCCCTAGCCTTAGCCTAGGGGAGCCTAAAGCCTAGGGGTGCCCTAGCCTGAAGGCTAGGGGAGCCCTAGCCTTAGCCTAGGGGAGCCCTAGCCTAAAGCCTAGGGGTGCCCTAGCCTGAAGGCTAGTGGAGCCCTAGCCTTAGCCTAGGGGAGCCTAAAGCCTAGGGGTGCCCTAGCCTGAAGACTAGGGGAGCCCTAGCCGTAGCCTAGGGGAGCCTAAAGCCTAGGGGTGCCCTAGCCTGAAGGCTAGGGGAGCCCTAACCTTAGCCTAGGGGAGCCCTAGCCTAAAGCCTAGGGGTGCCCTAGCCTGAAGGCTAGGGGAGCCCTAGCCTTAGCCTAGGGGAGCCTAAAGCCTAGGGTTGCCCTAGCCTGAAGGCTAGGGGAGCCCTAGCCTTAGCGTAGGGGAGCCCTAGCCTTAGCCTAAGGGGAGCCCTAGCCTAAAGCCTAGGGGTGCCCTAGCCTGAAGGCTAGGGGAGCCCTAGCCTTAGCCTAGGGGAGCCCTAGCCTAAAGCCTAGGGGTGCCCTAGCCTGAAGGCTAGGGGAGCCCTAGCCTTAGCCTAGGGGAGCCCTAGCCTAAAGCCTAGGGGTGCCCTAACCTGAAGGCTAGGGGAGCCTTAGCCTTAGCCTAGGGGAGCCCTAGCCTAAAGCCTAGGGGTGCCCTAGCCTGAAGGCTAGGGGAGCCCTAGCCTTAGCCTAGGGGAGCCTAAAGCCTAGGGGTGCCCTAGCCTGAAGGCTAGGCGAGCACTAGCCTTAGCCTAGGGGAGCCTAAAGCCTAGGGGTGCCCTAGCCTGAAGGCTAGGGGAGCCCTAGCCTTAGCCTAGGGGAGCCCTAGCCTAAAGCCTAGGGGTGCCCTAGCCTGAAGGCTAGTGGAGCCCTAGCCTTAGCCTAGGGGAGCCTAAAGCCTAGGGGTGCCCTAGCCTGAAGACTAGGGGAGCCCTAGCCGTAGCCCAGGGGAGCCTAAAGCCTAGGGGTGCCCTAGCCTGAAGGCTAGGGGAGCCCTAACCTTAGCCTAGGGGAGCCCTAGCCTAAAGCCTAGGGGTGCCCTAGCCTGAAGGCTAGGGGAGCCCTAGCCTTAGCCTAGGGGCGCCTAAAGCCTAGGGGTGCCCTAGCCTGAAGGCTAGGGGAGCCCTAGCCTTAGCCAAGGGGCGCCTAAAGCATAGGGGTTCCCTAGCCTGAAGGCTATGGGAGCCCTAGCCTTAGCCTAGGGGAGCCCTAGCCTAAAGCCTAGGGGTGCCCTAGCCTGAAGGCTAGGGGAGCCCTAGCCTTAGCCTAGGGGAGCCCTAGCCTAAAGCCTAGGGGTGCCCTAGCCTGAAGGCTAGGGGAGCCCTAGCCTTAGCCTAGGGGAGCCCTAGCCTAAAGCCTAGGGGTACCCTAACCTGAAGGCTAGGGGAGCCTTAGCCTTAGCCTAGGGGAGCCCTAGCCTAAAGCCTAGGGGTGCCCTAGCCTGAAGGCTAGGGGAGCCCTAGCCTTAGCCTAGGGGAGCCTAAAGCCTAGGGGTGCCCTAGCCTGAAGGCTAGGCGAGCCCTAGCCTTAGCCTAGGGGAGCCTAAAGCCTAGGGGTGCCCTAGCCTGAAGGCTAGGGGAGCCCTTGCCTTAGCCTAGGGGAGCCCTAGCCTAAAGCCTAGGGGTGCCCTAGCCTGAAGGCTAGTGGAGCCCTAGCCTTAGCCTAGGGGAGCCTAAAGCCTAGGGGTGCCCTAGCCTGAAGACTAGGGGAGCCCTAGCCGTAGCCTAGGGGAGCCTAAAGCCTAGGGGTGCCCTAGCCTGAAGGCTAGGGGAGCCCTAACCTTAGCCTAGGGGAGCCCTAGCCTAAAGCCTAGGGGTGCCCTAGCCTGAAGGCTAGGGGAGCCCTAGCCTTAGCCTAGGGGAGCCTAAAGCCTAGGGTTGCCCTAGCCTGAAGGCTAGGGGAGCCCTAGCCTTAGCGTAGGGGAGCCCTAGCCTTAGCCTAGGGGAGCCCTAGCCTAAAGCCTAGGGGTGCCCTAGCCTGAAGGCTAGGGGAGCCCTAGCCTTAGCCTAGGGGAGCCCTAGCCTAAAGCCTAGGGGTGCCCTAGCCTGAAGGCTAGGGGAGCCCTAGCCTTAGCCTAGGGGAGCCCTAGCCTAAAGCCTAGGGGTGCCCTAACCTGAAGGCTAGGGGAGCCTTAGCCTTAGCCTAGGGGAGCCCTAGCCTAAAGCCTAGGGGTGCCCTAGCCTGAAGGCTAGGGGAGCCCTAGCCTTAGCCTAGGGGAGCCTAAAGCCTAGGGGTGCCCTAGCCTGAAGGCTAGGCGAGCCCTAGCCTTAGCCTAGGGGAGCCTAAAGCCTAGGGGTGCCCTAGCCTGAAGGCTAGGGGAGCCCTAGCCTTAGCCTAGGGGAGCCCTAGCCTAAAGCCTAGGGGTGCCCTAGCCTGAAGGCTAGTGGAGCCCTAGCCTTAGCCTAGGGGAGCCTAAAGCCTAGGGGTGCCCTAGCCTGAAGACTAGGGGAGCCCTAGCCGTAGCCTAGGGGAGCCTAAAGCCTAGGGGTGCCCTAGCCTGAAGGCTAGGGGAGCCCTAACCTTAGCCTAGGGGAGCCCTAGCCTAAAGCCTAGGGGTGCCCTAGCCTGAAGGCTAGGGGAGCCCTAGCCTTAGCCTAGGGGAGCCTAAAGCCTAGGGTTGCCCTAGCCTGAAGGCTAGGGGAGCCCTAGCCTTAGCGTAGGGGAGCCCTAGCCTAAAGCCTAGGGTTGCCGTAGCCTGAAGGCTAGGGGAGCCCTAGCCTTAGCCTAGGGGAGCCTAAAGCCTAGGGGTGCCCTACCCTGAAGGCTAGGGGAGCCCTAGCCTTAGCCTAGGGGCGCCTAAAGCCTAGGGGTGCCCTAGCCTGAAGGCTAGGGGAGCCCTAGCCTTAGCCTAGGGGCGCCTAAAGACTAGGGGTGCCCTAGCCTGAAGGCTAGGGGAGCCCTAGCCTTAGCCTAGGGGCGCCTAAAGCCTAGGGGTGCCCTAGCCTGAAGGCTAGGGGAGCCCTAGCCTTAGTCTAGGGGCGCCTAAAGCCTAGGGGTGCCCTAGCCTGAAGGCTAGGGGAGCCCTAGCCTTAGCCTAGGGGCGCCTAAAGCCTAGGGGTACCCTAGCCTGAAGGTTAGGGGAGCCCTAGCCTTAGCCTAGGTGGGCCTAAAGCCTAGGGGTGCCCTAGCCTGAAGGCTAGGGGAGCCCTAGCCTTAGCCAAGGGGCGCCTAAAGCCTAGGGGTGCCCTAGCCTGAAGGCTAGGGGAGCCCTAGCCTTAGCCTAGGGGAGCCTAAAGCCTAGGGGTGCCCTAGCCTGAAGGCTAGGGGAGCCCTAGCCTTAGCCTAGGGGAGCCTAAAGCCTAGGGGTGCCCTAGCCTGAAGGCAAGGGGAGCCCTAGCCTTAGCCTAGGGGAGCCTAAAGCCTAGGGGTGCCCTAGCCTGAAGGCTAGGGGAGCCCTAGCCTTAGCCTAGGGGAGCCCTAGCCTAAAGCCTAGGGGTGCCCTAGCCTGAAGGCTAGGGGAGCCATAGCCTTAGCCTAGGGGAGCCAAAAGCCTAGGGGTGCCCTAGCCTGAAGGCTAAGGGAGCCCTAGCCTTAGCCTAGGGGAGCCTAAAGCCTAGGGGTGCCCTAGCCTGAAGGCTCGGGGAGCCCTAGCCTTAGCCTAGGGGAGCCTAAAGCCTAGGGGTGCCATAGCCTGAAGGCTCGGGGAGCCCTAGCCTTAGCCTAGGGGAGCCTAAAGCCTAGGGTGCCCTAGCCTGAAGGCTAGGGGAGCCATAGCCTTAGCCTAGGGAAGCCCTAGCCTGAAGCCGAGGGGTGCCCTAGCCTGAAGGCTAGGGGAGCCCTAGCCTTAGCCTAGGGGAGCCCTAGCCTAAAGCCTAGGGGTGCCCTAGCCTGAAGGCTAGGGGAGCCCTAGCCTTAGCCTAGGGGAGCCCTAGCCTAAAGCCTAGGGGTGCCCTAGCCTGAAGGCTAGGGGAGCCCTAGCCTGAAGGCTAGGGGAGCCCTAGCCTTAGCCTAGGGGAGCCCTAGCCTAAATCCTAGGGGTGCCGTAGCCTGAAGGCTAGGGGAGCCCTAGCCTTAGCCTAGGGGAGCCCTAGCCTAAAACCTAGGGGTGCCCTAGCCTGAAGGCAAGGGGAGCCCTAGCCTTAGCCTAGGGGAGCCCTAGCCTAAAGCCTAGGGGTGCCATAGCCTGACGGCTAGGGGAGCCCTAGCCTTAGCCTAGGGGAGCCCTAGCCTAAAGCCTAGGGGTGCCCTAGCCTGAAGGCTAGGGGAGCCCTAGCCTTAGCCTA
This sequence comes from Tenrec ecaudatus, assembly GCF_050624435.1. Classification (NCBI taxonomy): domain Eukaryota; kingdom Metazoa; phylum Chordata; class Mammalia; order Afrosoricida; family Tenrecidae; genus Tenrec; species Tenrec ecaudatus. Next base: position 152,387 of record NW_027459376.1, on the reverse strand, counting down.
GTGGAGCCCTATCCTAAAGCCTAGGGGTGCCCTAGCCTGAAGGCTAGGGGAGCCCTAGCCTTAGCCTAGGGGAGCCCTAGCCTAAAGCCTAGGGGTGCCCTAGCCTGAAGGCTAGGGGAGCCCTAGCCTTAGCCTAGGGGAGCCCTAGCCTAAAGCCTAGGGGTGCCCTAGCCTGAAGGCTAGGGGAGCCCTAGCCTTAGCCTAGGGGAGCCCTAGACTAAAGCCTAGGGGTGCCCTAGCCTGAAGGCTAGGGGAGCCCTAGGCTAAAGCCTAGGGGTGCCCTAGCCTGAAGGCTAGGGGAGCCCTAGCCTTAGCCTAGGGGAGCCCTAGCCTAAAGCCTAGGGGTGCCTTACCCTGAAGGCTAGGGGAGCCCTAGCCTTAGCCTAGGGGAGCCCAAGCCTAAAGCCTAGGTTTGCCCTAGCCTGAAGGCTAGGGGAGCCCTAGCCTTAGCCTAGGGGAGCCCTAGCCTAAAGCCTAGGGGTGCCCTAGCCTGAAGGCTAGGGGAGCCCTAGCCTTAGCCTAGGGGAGCCCTAGCCTTAAGCCTAGGGGTGCCCTAGCCTGAAGGCTAGGGGAGCCCTAGCCTTAGCCTAGGGGAGCCCTAGACTAAATCCTAGGGGTGCCCTAGCCTGAAGGCTAGGGGAGCCCTAGCCTTAGCCTAGGGGAGCCCTAGCCTAAAGCCTAGGGGTGCCCTAGCCTGAAGGCTAGGGGAGCCCTAGCCTTAGCCTAGGGGAGCCCTAGCCTAAAGCCTAGGGGTGCCCTAGCCTGAAGGCTAGGGGAGCCCTAGCCTTAGCCTAGGGGAGCCCTAGGCTAAAGCCTAGGGGTGCCCTAGCCTGAAGGCTAGGGGAGCCCTAGCCTTAGCCTAGGGGAGCCCTAGCCTAAAGCCTAGGGGTGCCCTAGCCTGAAGGCTAGGGGAGCCCTAGCCTTAGCCTAGGGGAGCCTAAAGCCTAGGGGTGCCCTAGCCTGAAGGCTAGGGAAGCCCTAGCCTTAGCCTAGGGGAGCCTAAAGCCTAGGGGTTCCCTAGCCTGAAGGCTAGGGGAGCCCTAGCCTTAGCCTAGGGGAGCCCTAGCCTAAAGCCTAGGGGTGCCCTAGCCTGAAGGCTAGTGGAGCCCTAGCCTTAGCCTAGGGCCGCCTAGAGCCTAGGGGTGCCCTAGCCTGAAGGCTAGGGGAGCCCTAGCCTTAGCCTAGGGGCGCCTAAAGCCTATGGGAGCCCTAGCCTGAAGGCTAGGGGAGCCCTAGCCTTAGCCTAGGGTCACCTAAAGCCTAGGGGTGCCCTAGGCTGAAAGCTAGGGGAGCCCTAGCCTTAGCCTAGGGGCGCCTAAAGCCTAGGGGTGCCCTAGCCTGAAGGCTAGGGGAGCCCTAGCCTTAGCCTAGGGGAGCCCTAGCCTAAAGCCTAGGGGTGCCCTAGCCTGAAGGCTAGGGGAGCCATAGCCTTAGCCTAGGGGAGCCTAAAGCCTAGGGGTGCCCTAGCCTGAAGGCTAAGGGAGCCCTAGCCTTAGCCTAGGGGAGCCTAAAGCCTAGGGGTGCCCTAGCCTGAAGGCTCGGGGAGCCCTAGCCTTAGCCTAGGGGAGCCTAAAGCCTAGGGCTGCCCTAGCCTGAAGGCTAGGGGAGCCCTAACCTTAGCCTAGGGGAGCCCTAGCCTAAAGCCTAGGGGTGCCCAGGCCTGAAGGCTAGGGGAGCCCTAGCCTTAGCCTAGGGGAGACTAAAGCCTAGGGGTGCCCTAGCCTGAAGGCTAGGGGAGCCCTAGCCTTAGCCTAGGGGAGCCTAAAGCCTAGTGGTGCCCTAGCCTGAAGGCTAGGGGAGCCCTAGCCTTAGCCTAGGGGCGCTTAAAGCCTAGGTGTGCCCTAGCCTGAAGGCTAGGGGAGCCCTAGCCTTAGCCTAGGGGCGCGTAAAGCCTAGGTGTGCCCTAGCCTGAAGGCTAGGGGAGCCCTAGCCTTAGCCTAGGGGCGCCTAAAGCCTAGGGGTGCCCTAGCCTGAAGGCTAGGGGAGCCCTAGCCTTAGCCTAGGGTCGCCTAAAGCCTAGGGGTGCCCTAGCCTGAAGGCTAGGGGAGCCCTAGCCTTAGCCTAGGGTCGCCTAAAGCCTAGGGGTGCCCTAGCCTGAAGGCTAGGGGAGCCCTAGCCTTAGCCTAGGGTCGCCTAAAGTCTAGGGGTGCCCTAGCCTGAAGGCTAGGGGAGCCCTAGCCTTAGCCTAGGGGCGCCTAAAGCCTAGGGGTGCCCTAGCCTGAAGGCTAGGGGAGCCCTAGCCTTAGCCAAGGGGCGCCTAAAGCATAGGTGTTCCCTAGCCTGAAGGCTAGGGGAGCCCTAGCCTTAGCCTAGGGGAGCCCTAGCCTAAAGCCTAGGGGTGCCCTAGCCTGAAGGCTAGGGGAGCCCTAGCCTTAGCCTAGGGGAGCCCTAGCCTAAAGCCTAGGGGTGCCCTAGCCTGAAGGCTAGGGGAGCCCTAGCCTTAGCCTAGGGGAGCCCTAGCCTAAAGCCTAGGGGTACCCTAACCTGAAGGCTAGGGGAGCCTTAGCCTTAGCCTAGGGGAGCCCTAGCCTAAAGCCTAGGGGTGCCCTAGCCTGAAGGCTAGGGGAGCCCTAGCCTTAGCCTAGGGGAGCCTAAAGCCTAGGGGTGCCCTAGCCTGAAGGCTAGGCGAGCCCTAGCCTTAGCCTAGGGGAGCCTAAAGCCTAGGGGTGCCCTAGCCTGAAGGCTAGGGGAGCCCTAGCCTTAGCCTAGGGGAGCCCTAGCCTAAAGCCTAGGGGTGCCCTAGCCTGAAGGCTAGTGGAGCCCTAGCCTTAGCCTAGGGGAGCCTAAAGCCTAGGGGTGCCCTAGCCTGAAGACTAGGGGAGCCCTAGCCGTAGCCTAGGGGAGCCTAAAGCCTAGGGGTGCCCTAGCCTGAAGGCTAGGGGAGCCCTAACCTTAGCCTAGGGGAGCCCTAGCCTAAAGCCTAGGGGTGCCCTAGCCTGAAGGCTAGGGGAGCCCTAGCCTTAGCCTAGGGGAGCCTAAAGCCTAGGGTTGCCCTAGCCTGAAGGCTAGGGGAGCCCTAGCCTTAGCGTAGTGGAGCCCTAGCCTTAGCCTAGGGGAGCCCTAGCCTAAAGCCTAGGGGTGCCCTAGCCTGAAGGCTAGGGGAGCCCTAGCCTTAGCCTAGGGGAGCCCTAGCCTAAAGCCTAGGGGTGCCCTAGCCTGAAGGCTAGGGGAGCCCTAGCCTTAGCCTAGGGGAGCCCTAGCCTAAAGCCTAGGGGTGCCCTAACCTGAAGGCTAGGGGAGCCTTAGCCTTAGCCTAGGGGAGCCCTAGCCTAAAGCCTAGGGGTGCCCTAGCCTGAAGGCTAGGGGAGCCCTAGCCTTAGCCTAGGGGAGCCTAAAGCCTAGGGGTGCCCTAGCCTGAAGGCTAGGCGAGCCCTAGCCTTAGCCTAGGGGAGCCTAAAGCCTAGGGGTGCCCTAGCCTGAAGGCTAGGGGAGCCCTAGCCTTAGCCTAGGGGAGCCCTAGCCTAAAGCCTAGGGGTGCCCTAGCCTGAAGGCTAGTGGAGCCCTAGCCTTAGCCTAGGGGAGCCTAAAGCCTAGGGGTGCCCTAGCCTGAAGACTAGGGGAGCCCTAGCCGTAGCCTAGGGGAGCCTAAAGCCTAGGGGTGCCCTAGCCTGAAGGCTAGGGGAGCCCTAACCTTAGCCTAGGGGAGCCCTAGCCTAAAGCCTAGGGGTGCCCTAGCCTGAAGGCTAGGGGAGCCCTAGCCTTAGCCTAGGGGAGCCTAAAGCCTAGGGTTGCCCTAGCCTGAAGGCTAGGGGAGCCCTAGCCTTAGCGTAGGGGAGCCCTAGCCTAAAGCCTAGGGGTGCCGTAGCCTGAAGGCTAGGGGAGCCCTAGCCTTAGCCTAGGGGAGCCTAAAGCCTAGGGGTGCCCTACCCTGAAGGCAAGGGGAGCCCTAGCCTTAGCCTAGGGGCGCCTAAAGCCTAGGGGTGCCCTAACCTGAAGGCTAGGGGAGCCCTAGCCTTAGCCTAGGGGCGCCTAAAGACTAGGGGTGCCCTAGCCTGAAGGCTAGGGGAGCCCTATCCTTAGCCTAGGGGCGCCTAAAGCCTAGGGGTGCCCTAGCCTGAAGGCTAGGGGAGCCCTAGCCTTAGTCTAGGGGCGCCTAAAGCCTAGGGGTGCCCTAGTCTGAAGGCTAGGGGAGCCCTAGCCTTAGCCTAGGGGCGCCTAAAGCCTAGGGGTACCCTAGCCTGAAGGTTAGGGGAGCCCTAGCCTTAGCCTAGGTGGGCCTAAAGCCTAGGGGTGCCCTAGCCTGAAGACTAGGGGAGCCCTAGCCTTAGCCAAGGGGCGCCTAAAGCCTAGGGGTGCCCTAGCCTGAAGGCTAGGGGAGCCCTAGCCTTAGCCTAGGGGAGCCTAAAGCCTAGGGGTGCCCTAGCCTGAAGGCTAGGGGAGCCCTAGCCTTAGCCTAGGGGAGCCCTAGCCTAAAGCCTAGGGGTGCCCTAGCCTGAAGGCTAGGGGAGCCATAGCCTTAGCCTAGGGGAGCCAAAAGCCTAGGGGTGCCCTAGCCTGAAGGCTAAGGGACCCCTAGCCTTAGCCTAGGGGAGCCTAAAGCCTAGGGGTGCCCTAGCCTGAAGGCTCGGGGAGCCCTAGCCTTAGCCTAGGGGAGCCTAAAGCCTAGGGGTGCCATAGCCTGAAGGCTCGGGGAGCCCTAGCCTTAGCCTAGGGGAGCCTAAAGCCTAGGGTGCCCTAGCCTGAAGGCTAGGGGAGCCCTAGCCTTAGCCTAGGGAAGCCCTAGCCTGAAGCCGAGGGGTGCCCTAGCCTGAAGGCTAGGGGAGCCCTAGCCTTAGCCTAGGGGAGCCCTAGCCTAAAGCCTAGGGGTGCCCTAGCCTGAAGGCTAGGGGAGCCCTAGCCTTAGCCTAGGGGAGCCCTAGCCTAAAGCCTAGGGGTGCCCTAGCCTGAAGGCTAGGGGAGCCCTAGCCTGAAGGCTAGGGGAGCCCTAGCCTTAGCCTAGGGGAGCCCTAGCCTAAATCCTAGGGGTGCCGTAGCCTGAAGGCTAGGGGAGCCCTAGCCTTAGCCTAGGGGAGCCCTAGCCTAAAACCTAGGGGTGCCCTAGCCTGAAGGCTAGGGGAGCCCTAGCCTTAGCCTAGGGGAGCCCTAGCCTAAAGCCTAGGGGTGCCCTAGCCTGACGGCTAGGGGAGCCCTAGCCTTAGCCTAGGGGAGCCCTAGCCTAAAGCCTAGGGGTGCCCTAGCCTGAAGGCTAGGGGAGCCCTAGCCTTAGCCTAGTGGAGCCCTATCCTAAAGCCTAGGGGTGCCCTAGCCTGAAGGCTAGGGGAGCCCTAGCCTTAGCCTAGGGGAGCCCTAGCCTAAAGCCTAGGGGTGCCCTAGCCTGAAGGCTAGGGGAGCCCTAGCCTTAGCCTAGGGGAGCCCTAGCCTAAAGCCTAGGGGTGCCCTAGCCTGAAGGCTAGGGGAGCCCTAGCCTTAGCCTAGGGGAGCCCTAGACTAAAGCCTAGGGGTGCCCTAGCCTGAAGGCTAGGGGAGCCCTAGCCTAAAGCCTAGGGGTGCCCTAGCCTGAAGGCTAGGGGAGCCCTAGCCTTAGCCTAGGGGAGCCCTAGCCTAAAGCCTAGGGGTGCCTTAGCCTGAAGGCTAGGGGAGCCCTAGCCTTAGCCTAGGGGAGCCCTAGCCTAAAGCCTAGGGTTGCCCTAGCCTGAAGGCTAGGGGAGCCCTAGCCTTAGCCTAGGGGAGCCCTAGCCTAAAGCCTAGGGGTGCCCTAGCCTGAAGGCTAGGGGAGCCCTAGCCTTAGCCTAGGGGAGCCCTAGCCTTAAGCCTAGGGGTGCCCTAGCCTGAAGGCAAGGGGAGCCCTAGCCTTAGCCTAGGGGAGCCCTAGACTAAATCCTAGGGGTGCCCTAGCCTGAAGGCTAGGGGAGCCCTAGCCTTAGCCTAGGGGAGCCCTAGCCTAAAGCCTAGGGGTGCCCTAGCCTGAAGGCTAGGGGAGCCCTAGCCTTAGCCTAGGGGAGCCCTAGCCTAAAGCCTAGGGGTGCCCTAGCCTGAAGGCTAGGGGAGCCCTAGCCTTAGCCTAGGGGAGCCCTAGGCTAAAGCCTAGGGGTGCCCTAGCCTGAAGGCTAGGGGAGCCCTAGCCTTAGCCTAGGGGAGCCCTAGCCTAAAGCCTAGGGGTGCCCTAGCCTGAAGGCTAGGGGAGCCCTAGCCTTAGCCTAGGGGAGCCTAAAGCCTAGGGGTGCCCTAGCCTGAAGGCTAGGGAAGCCCTAGCCTTAGCCTAGGGGAGCCTAAAGCCTAGGGGTGCCCTAGCCTGAAGGCTAGGGGAGCCCTAGCCTTAGCCTAGGGGAGCCCTAGCCTAAAGCCTAGGGGTGCCCTAGCCTGAAGGCTAGTGGAGCCCTAGCCTTAGCCTAGGGGAGCCTAAAGCCTAGGGGTGCCCTAGCCTGAAGGCTAGGGGAGCCCTAGCTTTTGCCTAGGGGAGCCTAAAGCCTAGGTGTGCCATAGCCTGAAGGCTAGGGGAGCCCTAACCTTTGCCTAGGGGAGCCCTAGCCTAAAGTCTAGGGGTGCCCTGGCCTGAAGGCTAGGGGAGCCCTAGCCTTAGCCTAGGGGAGCCTAAAGCCTAGGGGTGCCCTAGCCTGAAGGCTAGGGGAGCTCTAGCCTTAGCCTAGGGGCGCCTAAAGCCTAGGGGTGCCCTAGCCTGAAGGCTAGGGGAGCCCTAGCCTTAGCCTAGGGCCGCCTAGAGCCTAGGGGTGCCCTAGCCTGAAGGCTAGGGGAGCCCTAGCCTTAGCCTAGGGGCGCCTAAAGCCTATGGGAGCCCTAGCCTGAAGGCTAGGGGAGCCCTAGCCTTAGCCTAGGGTCACCTAAAGCCTAGGGGTGCCCTAGGCTGAAAGCTAGGGGAGCCCTAGCCTTAGCCTAGGGGCGCCTAAAGCCTAGGGGTGCCCTGGCCTGAAGGCTAGGGGAGCCCTAGCCTTAGCCTAGGGGCGCCTAAAGCCTAGGGGTGCCCTAGCCTGAAGGCTAGGGGAGCCCTAGCCTTAGCCTAGGGGCGCCTAAAGCCTAGTGGTGCCCTACCCTGAAGGCTAGGGGAGCCCTAGCCTTAGCCAAGGGGCGTCTAAAGCCTAGGGGTGCCCTAGCCTGAAGGGTAGGGGAGCCCTAGCCTTAGCCTAGGGGAGCCTAAAGCATAGGGGTGCCCTAGCGTGAAGGCTAGGGGAGCCCTAGCCTTAGCCTAGGGGAGCCCTAGCCTACAGCCTAGGGGTGCCCTAGCCTGAAGGCTAGGGGAGCCATAGCCTTAGCTTAGGGGAGCCCTAGTCTAAAGCCAAGGGGTGCCCTAGCCTGAAGGCTAGGGGAGCCCTAGCCTTAGCCTAGGGGAGCCCTAGCCTAAAGCCTAGGGGTGCCCTAGCCTGAAGGCTAGGGGAGCCCTAGCCTTAGCCTAGGGGAGCCCTAGCCTAAAGCCTAGGGGTGCCCTAGCCTGAAGGCTAGGGGAGCCCTAGCCTTAGCCTAGGGGCGCCTAAAGCCTAGGGGTGCCCTAGCCTGAAGGCTAGGGGAGCCCTAGCCTTAGCCTAGGGGCGCCTAAAGCCTAGGGGTACCCTAGCCTGAAGGTTAGGGGAGCCCTAGCCTTAGCCTAGGTGGGCCTAAAGCCTAGGGGTGCCCTAGCCTGAAGGCTAGGGGAGCCCTAGCCTTAGCCAAGGGGCGCCTAAAGCCTAGGGGTGCCCTAGCCTGAAGGCTAGGGGAGCCCTAGCCTGAAGGCTAGGGGAGCCCTAGCCTTAGCCTAGGGGAGCCTAAAGCCTAGGGGTGCCCTAGCCTGAAGGCTAGGGGAGCCCTAGCCTTAGCCGAGGGGAGCCTAAAGCCTAGGGGTGCCCTAGCCTGAAGGCTAGGGGAGCCCTAGCCTTAGCCTAGGGGAGCCCTAGCCTAAAGCCTAGGGGTGCCCTAGCCTGAAGGCGAGGGGAGCCATAGCCTTAGCCTAGGGGAGTCTAAAGCCTAGGGGTGCCCTAGCCTGAAGGCTAAGGGAGCCCTAGCCTTAGCCTAGGGGAGCCCAAAGCCTAGGGGTTCCCTAGCCTGAAGGCTCGGGGAGCCCTAGCCTTAGCCTAGGGGAGCCTAAAGCCTAGGGGTGCCATAGCCTGAAGGCTCGGGGAGCCCTAGCCTTAGCCTAGGGGAGCCTAAAGCCTAGGGGTGCCCTAGCCTGAAGGCTAGGGGAGCCCTAGCCTTAGCCTAGGGAAGCCCTAGCCTGAAGCCGAGGGGTGCCCTAGCCTGAAGGCTAGGGGAGCCCTAGCCTTAGCCTAGGGGAGCCCTAGCCTAAAGCCTAGGGGTGCCCTAGCCTGAAGGCTAGGGGAGCCCTAGCCTTAGCCTAGGGAGCCCTAGCCTAAAGCCTAGGGGTGCCCTAGCCTGAAGGCTAGGGGAGCCCTAGCCTGAAGGCTAGGGGAGCCCTAGCCTTAGCCTAGGGGAGCCCTAGCCTAAATCCTAGGGGTGCCGTAGCCTGAAGGCTAGGGGAGCCCTAGCCTAAAGCCTAGGGGTGCCTTAGCCTGAAGGCTAGGGGAGCCCTAGCCTTAGCCTAGGGGAGCCCTAGCCTAAAGCCTAGGGTTGCCCTAGCCTGAAGGCTAGGGGAGCCCTAGCCTTAGCCTAGGGGAGCCCTAGCCTAAAGCCTAGGGGTGCCCTAGCCTGAAGGCTAGGGGAGCCCTAGCCTTAGCCTAGGGCCGCCTAGAGCCTAGGGGTGCCCTAGCCTGAAGGCTAGGGGAGCCCTAGCCTTAGCCTAGGGGCGCCTAAAGCCTATGGGAGCCCTAGCCTGAAGGCTAGGGGAGCCCTAGCCTTAGCCTAGGGTCACCTAAAGCCTAGGGGTGCCCTAGGCTGAAAGCTAGGGGAGCCCTAGCCTTAGCCTAGGGGCGCCTAAAGCCTAGGGGTGCCCTGGCCTGAAGGCTAGGGGAGCCCTAGCCTTAGCCTAGGGGCGCCTAAAGCCTAGGGGTGCCCTAGCCTGAAGGCTAGGGGAGCCCTAGCCTTAGCCTAGGGGCGCCTAAAGCCTAGTGGTGCCCTACCCTGAAGGCTAGGGGAGCCCTAGCCTTAGCCAAGGGGCGTCTAAAGCCTAGGGGTGCCCTAGCCTGAAGGGTAGGGGAGCCCTAGCCTTAGCCTAGGGGAGCCTAAAGCATAGGGGTGCCCTAGCGTGAAGGCTAGGGGAGCCCTAGCCTTAGCCTAGGGGAGCCCTAGCCTACAGCCTAGGGGTGCCCTAGCCTGAAGGCTAGGGGAGCCATAGCCTTAGCCTAGGGGAGCCCTAGTCTAAAGCCAAGGGGTGCCCTAGCCTGAAGGCTAGGGGAGCCCTAGCCTTAGCCTAGGGGAGCCCTAGCCTAAAGCCTAGGGGTGCCCTAGCCTGAAGGCTAGGGAAGCCCTAGCCTTAGCCTAGGGGAGCCCTAGCCTAAAGCCTAGGGGTGCCCTAGCCTGAAGGCTAGGGGAGGCCTAGCCTTAGCCTAGGGGCGCCTAAAGCCTAGGGGTGCCCTAGCCTGAAGGCTAGGGGAGCCCTAGCCTTAGCCTAGGGGCGCCTAAAGCCTAGGGGTACCCTAGCCTGAAGGTTAGGGGAGCCCTAGCCTTAGCCTAGGTGGGCCTAAAGCCTAGGGGTGCCCTAGCCTGAAGGCTAGGGGAGCCCTAGCCTTAGCCAAGGGGCGCCTAAAGCCTAGGGGTGCCCTAGCCTGAAGGCTAGGGGAGCCCTAGCCTGAAGGCTAGGGGAGCCCTAGCCTTAGCCTAGGGGAGCCTAAAGCCTAGGGGTGCCCTAGCCTGAAGGCTAGGGGAGCCCTAGCCTTAGCCTAGGGGAGCCTAAAGCCTAGGGGTGCCCTAGCCTGAAGGCTAGGGGAGCCCTAGCCTTAGCCTAGGGGAGCCCTAGCCTAAAGCCTAGGGGTGCCCTAGCCTGAAGGCGAGGGGAGCCATAGCCTTAGCCTAGGGGAGTCTAAAGCCTAGGGGTGCCCTAGCCTGAAGGCTAAGGGAGCCCTAGCCTTAGCCTAGGGGAGCCTAAAGCCTAGGGGTTCCCTAGCCTGAAGGCTCGGGGAGCCCTAGCCTTATCCTAGGGGAGCCTAAAGCCTAGGGGTGCCATAGCCTGAAGGCTCGGGGAGCCCTAGCCTTAGCCTAGGGGAGCCTAAAGCCTAGGGGTGCCCTAGCCTGAAGGCTAGGGGAGCCCTAGCCTTAGCCTAGGGAAGCCCTAGCCTGAAGCCGAGGGGTGCCCTAGCCTGAAGGCTAGGGGAGCCCTAGCCTTAGCCTAGGGGAGCCCTAGCCTAAAGCCTAGGGGTGCCCTAGCCTGAAGGCTAGGGGAGCCCTAGCCTTAGCCTAGGGAGCCCTAGCCTAAAGCCTAGGGGTGCCCTAGCCTGAAGGCTAGGGGAGCCCTAGCCTGAAGGCTAGGGGAGCCCTAGCCTTAGCCTAGGGGAGCCCTAGCCTAAATCCTAGGGGTGCCGTAGCCTGAAGGCTAGGGGAGCCCTAGCCTTAGCCTAGGGGAGCCCTAGCCTAAAACCTAAGGGTGCCCTAGCCTGAAGGCTAGGGGAGCCCTAGCCTTAGCCTAGGGGAGCCCTAGCCTAAAGCCTAGGGGTGCCCTAGCCTGACGGCTAGGGGAGCCCTAGCCTTAGCCTAGGGGAGCCCTAGCCTAAAGCCTAGGGGTGCCCTAGCCTGAAGGCTAGGGGAGCCCTAGCCTTAGCCTAGTGGAGCCCTATCCTAAAGCCTAGGGGTGCCCTAGCCTGAAGGCTAGGGGAGCCCTAGCCTTAGCCTAGGGGAGCCTAAAGCCTAGGGTTGCCCTAGCCTGAAGGCTAGGGGAGCCCTAGCCTTAGCGTAGGGGAGCCCTAGCCTAAAGCCTAGGGGTGCCGTAGCCTGAAGGCTAGGGGAGCCCTAGCCTTAGCCTAGGGGAGCCTAAAGCCTAGGGGTGCCCTACCCTGAAGGCTAGGGGAGCCCTAGCCTTAGCCTAGGGGCGCCTAAAGCCTAGGGGTGCCCTAACCTGAAGGCTAGGGGAGCCCTAGCCTTAGCCTAGGGGCGCCTAAAGACTAGGGGTGCCCTAGCCTGAAGGCTAGGGGAGCCCTAGCCTTAGCCTAGGGGCGCCTAAAGCCTAGGGGTGCCCTAGCCTGAAGGCTAGGGGAGCCCTAGCCTTAGTCTAGGGGCGCCTAAAGCCTAGGGGTGCCCTAGCCTGAAGGCTAGGGGAGCCCTAGCCTTAGCCTAGGGGCGCCTAAAGCCTAGGGGTACCCTAGCCTGAAGGTTAGGGGAGCCCTAGCCTTAGCCTAGGTGGGCCTAAAGCCTAGGGGTGCCCTAGCCTGAAGACTAGGGGAGCCCTAGCCTTAGCCAAGGGGCGCCTAAAGCCTAGGGGTGCCCTAGCCTGAAGGCTAGGGGAGCCCTAGCCTTAGCCTAGGGGAGCCTAAAGCCTAGGGGTGCCCTAGCCTGAAGGCTAGGGGAGCCCTAGCCTTAGCCTAGGGGAGCCCTAGCCTAAAGCCTAGGGGTGACCTAGCCTGAAGGCTAGGGGAGCCATAGCCTTAGCCTAGGGGAGCCAAAAGCCTAGGGGTGCCCTAGCCTGAAGGCTAAGGGAGCCCTAGCCTTAGCCTAGGGGAGCCTAAAGCCTAGGGGTGCCCTAGCCTGAAGGCTCGGGGAGCCCTAGCCTTAGCCTAGGGGAGCCTAAAGCCTAGGGGTGCCATAGCCTGAAGGCTCGGGGTGCCCTAGCCTTAGCCTAGGGGAGCCTAAAGCCTAGGGTGCCCTAGCCTGAAGGCTAGGGGAGAGCTAGCCTTAGCCTAGGGAAGCCCTAGCCTGAAGCCGAGGGGTGCCCTAGCCTGAAGGCTAGGGGAGCCCTAGCCTTAGAATAGGGGAGCCCTAGCCTAAAGCCTAGGGGTGCCCTAGCCTGAAGGCTAGGGGAGCCCTAGCCTTAGCCTAGGGGAGCCCTAGCCTAAAGCCTAGGGGTGCCCTAGCCTGAAGGCTAGGGGAGCCCTAGCCTGAAGGCTAGGGGAGCCCTAGCCTTAGCCTAGGGGAGCCCTAGCCTAAATCCTAGGGGTGCCGTAGCCTGAAGGCTAGGGGAGCCCTAGCCTTAGCCTAGGGGAGCCCTAGCCTAAAACCTAGGGGTGCCCTAGCCTGAAGGCTAGGGGAGCCCTAGCCTTAGCCTAGGGGAGCCCTAGCCTAAAGCCTAGGGGTGCCCTAGCCTGACGGCTAGGGGAGCCCTAGCCTTAGCCTAGGGGAGCCCTAGCCTAAAGCCTAGGGGTGCCCTAGCCTGAAGGCTAGGGGAGCCCTAGCCTTAGCCTAGTGGAGCCCTATCCTAAAGCCTAGGGGTGCCCTAGCCTGAAGGCTAGGGGAGCCCTAGCCTTAGCCTAGGGGAGCCCTAGCCTAAAGCCTAGGGGTGCCCTAGCCTGAAGGCTAGGGGAGCCCTAGCCTTAGCCTAGGGGAGCCCTAGCCTAAAGCCTAGGGGTGCCCTAGCCTGAAGGCTAGGGGAGCCCTAGCCTTAGCCTAGGGGAGCCCTAGACTAAAGCCTAGGGGTGCCCTAGCCTGAAGGCTAGGGGAGCCCTAGCCTAAAGCCTAGGGGTGCCCTAGCCTGAAGGCTAGGGGAGCCCTAGCCTTAGCCTAGGGGAGCCCTAGCCTAAAGCCTAGGGGTGCCTTAGCCTGAAGGCTAGGGGAGCCCTAGCCTTAGCCTAGGGGAGCCCTAGCCTAAAGCCTAGGGTTGCCCTAGCCTGAAGGCTAGGGGAGCCCTAGCCTTAGCCTAGGGGAGCCCTAGCCTAAAGCCTAGGGGTGCCCTAGCCTGAAGGCTAGGGGAGCCCTAGCCTTAGCCTAGGGGAGCCCTAGCCTTAAGCCTAGGGGTGCCCTAGCCTGAAGGCAAGGGGAGCCCTAGCCTTAGCCTAGGGGAGCCCTAGACTAAATCCTAGGGGTGCCCTAGCCTGAAGGCTAGGGGAGCCCTAGCCTTAGCCTAGGGGAGCCCTAGCCTAAAGCCTAGGGGTGCCCTAGCCTGAAGGCTAGGGGAGCCCTAGCCTTAGCCTAGGGGAGCCCTAGCCTAAAGCCTAGGGGTGCCCTAGCCTGAAGGCTAGGGGAGCCCTAGCCTTAGCCTAGGGGAGCCCTAGGCTAAAGCCTAGGGGTGCCCTAGCCTGAAGGCTAGGGGAGCCCTAACCTTAGCCTAGGGGATCCCTAGCCTAAAGCCTAGGGGTGCCCTAGCCTGAAGGCTAGGGGAGCCCTAGCCTTAGCCTAGGGGAGCCTAAAGCCTAGGGGTGCCCTAGCCTGAAGGCTAGGGAAGCCCTAGCCTTAGCCTAGGGGAGCCTAAAGCCTAGGGGTGCCCTAGCCTGAAGGCTAGGGGAGCCCTAGCCTTAGCCTAGGGGAGCCCTAGCCTAAAGCCTAGGGGTGCCCTAGCCTGAAGGCTAGTGGAGCCCTAGCCTTAGCCTAGGGGAGCCTAAAGCCTAGGGGTGCCCTAGCCTGAAGGCTAGGGGAGCCCTAGCTTTTGCCTAGGGGAGCCTAAAGCCTAGGTGTGCCATAGCCTGAAGGCTAGGGGAGCCCTAACCTTTGCCTAGGGGAGCCCTAGCCTAAAGTCTAGGGGTGCCCTGGCCTGAAGGCTAGGGGAGCCCTAGCCTTAGCCTAGGGGAGCCTAAAGCCTAGGGGTGCCCTAGCCTGAAGGCTAGGGGAGCTCTAGCCTTAGCCTAGGGGCGCCTAAAGCCTAGGGGTGCCCTAGCCTGAAGGCTAGGGGAGCCCTAGCCTTAGCCTAGGGCCGCCTAGAGCCTAGGGGTGCCCTAGCCTGAAGGCTAGGGGAGCCCTAGCCTTAGCCTAGGGGCGCCTAAAGCCTATGGGAGCCCTAGCCTGAAGGCTAGGGGAGCCCTAGCCTTAGCCTAGGGTCACCTAAAGCCTAGGGGTGCCCTAGGCTGAAAGCTAGGGGAGCCCTAGCCTTAGCCTAGGGGCGCCTAAAGCCTAGGGGTGCCCTGGCCTGAAGGCTAGGGGAGCCCTAGCCTTAGCCTAGGGGCGCCTAAAGCCTAGGGGTGCCCTAGCCTGAAGGCTAGGGGAGCCCTAGCCTTAGCCTAGGGGCGCCTAAAGCCTAGTGGTGCCCTACCCTGAAGGCTAGGGGAGCCCTAGCCTTAGCCAAGGGGCGTCTAAAGCCTAGGGGTGCCCTAGCCTGAAGGGTAGGGGAGCCCTAGCCTTAGCCTAGGGGAGCCTAAAGCATAGGGGTGCCCTAGCGTGAAGGCTAGGGGAGCCCTAGCCTTAGCCTAGGGGAGCCCTAGCCTACAGCCTAGGGGTGCCCTAGCCTGAAGGCTAGGGGAGCCATAGCCTTAGCCTAGGGGAGCCCTAGTCTAAAGCCAAGGGGTGCCCTAGCCTGAAGGCTAGGGGAGCCCTAGCCTTAGCCTAGGGGAGCCCTAGCCTAAAGCCTAGGGGTGCCCTAGCCTGAAGGCTAGGGGAGCCCTAGCCTTAGCCTAGGGGAGCCCTAGCCTAAAGCCTAGGGGTGCCCTAGCCTGAAGGCTAGGGGAGCCCTAGCCTTAGCCTAGGGGCGCCTAAAGCCTAGGGGTGCCCTAGCCTGAAGGCTAGGGGAGCCCTAGCCTTAGCCTAGGGGCGCCTAAAGCCTAGGGGTACCCTAGCCTGAAGGTTAGGGGAGCCCTAGCCTTAGCCTAGGTGGGCCTAAAGCCTAGGGGTGCCCTAGCCTGAAGGCTAGGGGAGCCCTAACCTTAGCCAAGGGGCGCCTAAAGCCTAGGGGTGCCCTAGCCTGAAGGCTAGGGGAGCCCTAGCCTGAAGGCTAGGGGAGCCCTAGCCTTAGCCTAGGGGAGCCTAAAGCCTAGGGGTGCCCTAGCCTGAAGGCTAGGGGAGCCCTAGCCTTAGCCTAGGGGAGCCTAAAGCCTAGGGGTGCCGTAGCCTGAAGGCTAGCGGAGCCCTAGCCTTAGCCTAGGGGAGCCCTAGCCTAAAGCCTAGGGGTGCCCTAGCCTGAAGGCGAGGGGAGTCATAGCCTTAGCCTAGGGGAGTCTAAAGCCTAAGGGTGCCCTAGCCTGAAGGCTAAGGGAGCCCTAGCCTTAGCCTAGGGGAGCCTAAAGCCTAGGGGTTCCCTAGCCTGAAGGCTCGGGGAGCCCTAGCCTTAGCCTAGGGGAGCCTAAAGCCTAGGGGTGCCCTAGCCTGAAGGCTAGGGGAGCCCTAGCCTTAGCCTAGGGAAGCCCTAGCCTGAAGCCGAGGGGTGCCCTAGCCTGAAGGCTAGGGGAGCCCTAGCCTTAGCCTAGGGGAGCCCTAGCCTAAAGTCTAGGGGTGCCCTGGCCTGAAGGCTAGGGGAGCCCTAGCCTTAGCCTAGGGGAGCCTAAAGCCTAGGGGTGCCCTAGCCTGAAGGCTAGGGGAGCTCTAGCCTTAGCCTAGGGGCGCCTAAAGCCTAGGGGTGCCCTAGCCTGAAGGCTAGGGGAGCCCTAGCCTTAGCCTAGGGCCGCCTAGAGCCTAGGGGTGCCCTAGCCTGAAGGCTAGGGGAGCCCTAGCCTTAGCCTAGGGGCGCCTAAAGCCTATGGGAGCCCTAGCCTGAAGGCTAGGGGAGCCCTAGCCTTAGCCTAGGGTCACCTAAAGCCTAGGGGTGCCCTAGGCTGAAAGCTAGGGGAGCCCTAGCCTTAGCCTAGGGGCGCCTAAAGCCTAGGGGTGCCCTGGCCTGAAGGCTAGGGGAGCCCTAGCCTTAGCCTAGGGGCGCCTAAAGCCTAGGGGTGCCCTAGCCTGAAGGCTAGGGGAGCCCTAGCCTTAGCCTAGGGGCGCCTAAAGCCTAGTGGTGCCCTACCCTGAAGGCTAGGGGAGCCCTAGCCTTAGCCAAGGGGCGTCTAAAGCCTAGGGGTGCCCTAGCCTGAAGGGTAGGGGAGCCCTAGCCTTAGCCTAGGGGAGCCTAAAGCATAGGGGTGCCCTAGCGTGAAGGCTAGGGGAGCCCTAGCCTTAGCCTAGGGGAGCCCTAGCCTACAGCCTAGGGGTGCCCTAGCCTGAAGGCTAGGGGAGCCATAGCCTTAGCCTAGGGGAGCCCTAGTCTAAAGCCAAGGGGTGCCCTAGCCTGAAGGCTAGGGGAGCCCTAGCCTTAGCCTAGGGGAGCCCTAGCCTAAAGCCTAGGGGTGCCCTAGCCTGAAGGCTAGGGGAGCCCTAGCCTTAGCCTAGGGGAGCCCTAGCCTAAAGCCTAGGGGTGCCCTAGCCTGAAGGCTAGGGGAGCCCTAGCCTTAGCCTAGGGGCGCCTAAAGCCTAGGGGTGCCCTAGCCTGAAGGCTAGGGGAGCCCTAGCCTTAGCCTAGGGGCGCCTAAAGCCTAGGGGTACCCTAGCCTGAAGGTTAGGGGAGCCCTAGCCTTAGCCTAGGTGGGCCTAAAGCCTAGGGGTGCCCTAGCCTGAAGGCTAGGGGAGCCCTAGCCTTAGCCAAGGGGCGCCTAAAGCCTAGGGGTGCCCTAGCCTGAAGGCTAGGGGAGCCCTAGCCTGAAGGCTAGGGGAGCCCTAGCCTTAGCCTAGGGGAGCCTAAAGCCTAGGGGTGCCCTAGCCTGAAGGCTAGGGGAGCCCTAGCCTTAGCCTAGGGGAGCCTAAAGCCTAGGGGTGCCCTAGCCTGAAGGCTAGGGGAGCCCTAGCCTTAGCCTAGGGGAGCCCTAGCCTAAAGCCTAGGGGTGCCCTAGCCTGAAGGCGAGGGGAGTCATAGCCTTAGCCTAGGGGAGTCTAAAGCCTAGGGGTGCCCTAGCCTGAAGGCTAAGGGAGCCCTAGCCTTAGCCTAGGGGAGCCTAAAGCCTAGGGGTTCCCTAGCCTGAAGGCTCAGGGAGCCCTAGCCTTAGCCTAGGGGAGCCTAAAGCCTAGGGGTGCCATAGCCTGAAGGCTCGGGGAGCCCTAGCCTTAGCCTAGGGGAGCCTAAAGCCTAGGGGTGCCCTAGCCTGAAGGCTAGGGGAGCCCTAGCCTTAGCCTAGGGAAGCCCTAGCCTGAAGCCGAGGGGTGCCCTAGCCTGAAGGCTAGGGGAGCCCTAGCCTTAGCCTAGGGGAGCCCTAGCCTAAAGCCTAGGGGTGCCCTAGCCTGAAGGCTAGGGGAGCCCTAGCCTTAGCCTAGGGAGCCCTAGCCTAAAGCCTAGGGGTGCCCTAGCCTGAAGGCTAGGGGAGCCCTAGCCTGAAGGCTAGGGGAGCCCTAGCCTTAGCCTAGGGGAGCCCTAGCCTAAATCCTAGGGGTGCCGTAGCCTGAAGGCTAGGGGAGCCCTAGCCTTAGCCTAGGGGAGCCCTAGCCTAAAACCTAAGGGTGCCCTAGCCTGAAGGCTAGGGGAGCCCTAGCCTTAGCCTAGGGGAGCCCTAGCCTAAAGCCTAGGGGTGCCCTAGCCTGACGGCTAGGGGAGCCCTAGCCTTAGCCTAGGGGAGCCCTAGCCTAAAGCCTAGGGGTGCCCTAGCCTGAAGGCTAGGGGAGCCCTAGCCTTAGCCTAGTGGAGCCCTATCCTAAAGCCTAGGGGTGCCCTAGCCTGAAGGCTAGGGGAGCCCTAGCCTTAGCCTAGGGGAGCCCTAGCCTAAAGCCTAGGGGTGCCCTAGCCTGAAGGCTAGGGGAGCCCTAGCCTTAGCCTAGGGGAGCCCTAGCCTAAAGCCTAGGGGTGCCCTAGCCTGAAGGCTAGGGGAGCCCTAGCCTTAGCCTAGGGGAGCCCTAGACTAAAGCCTAGGGGTGCCCTAGCCTGAAGGCTAGGGGAGCCCTAGCCTTAGCCTAGGGGAGCCTAAAGCCTAGGGGTGCCCTAGCCTGAAGGCTAGGGGAGCCCTAGCCTTAGCCTAGGGAAGCCCTAGCCTGAAGCCGAGGGGTGCCCTAGCCTGAAGGCTAGGGGAGCCCTAGCCTTAGCCTAGGGGAGCCCTAGCCTAAAGCCTAGGGGTGCCCTAGCCTGAAGGCTAGGGGAGCCCTAGCCTTAGCCTAGGGGAGCCCTAGCCTAAAGCCTAGGGGTGCCCTAGCCTGAAGGCTAGGGGAGCCCTAGCCTTAGCCTAGGGGAGCCCTAGCCTAAATCCTAGGGGTGCCGTAGCCTGAAGGCTAGGGGAGCCCTAGCCTTAGCCTAGGGGAGCCCTAGCCTAAAACCTAGGGGTGCCCTAGCCTGAAGGCTAGGGGAGCCCTAGCCTTAGCCTAGGGGAGCCCTAGCCTAAAGCCTAGGGGTGCCCTAGCCTGACGGCTAGGGGAGCCCTAGCCTTAGCCTAGGGGAGCCCTAGCCTAAAGCCTAGGGGTGCCCTAGCCTGAAGGCTAGGGGAGCCCTAGCCTTAGCCTAGTGGAGCCCTATCCTAAAGCCTAGGGGTGCCCTAGCCTGAAGGCTAGGGGAGCCCTAGCGTTAGCCTAGGGGAGCCCTAGCCTAAAGCCTAGGGGTGCCCTAGCCTGAAGGCTAGGGGAGCCCTAGCCTTAGCCTAGGGGAGCCCTAGCCTAAAGCCTAGGGGTGCCCTAGCCTGAAGGCTAGGGGAGCCCTAGCCTTAGCCTAGGGGAGCCCTAGACTAAAGCCTAGGGGTGCCCTAGCCTGAAGGCTAGGGGAGCCCTAGCCTAAAGCCTAGGGGTGCCCTAGCCTGAAGGCTAGGGGAGCCCTAGCCTTAGCCTAGGGGAGCCCTAGCCTAAAGCCTAGGGGTGCCTTAGCCTGAAGGCTATGGGAGCCCTAGCCTTAGCCTAGGGGAGCCCTAGCCTAAAGCCTAGGGTTGCCCTAGCCTGAAGGCTAGGGGAGCCCTAGCCTTAGCCTAGGGGAGCCCTAGCCTAAAGCCTAGGGGTGCCCTAGCCTGAAGGCTAGGGGAGCCCTAGCCTTAGCCTAGGGGAGCCCTAGCCTTAAGCCTAGGGGTGCCCTAGCCTGAAGGCTAGCGGAGCCCTAGCCTTAGCCTAGGGGAGCCCTAGACTAAATCCTAGGGGTGCCCTAGCCTGAAGGCTAGGGGAGCCCTAGCCTTAGCCTAGGGGAGCCCTAGCCTAAAGCCTAGGGGTGCCCTAGCCTGAAGGCTAGGGGAGCCCTAGCCTTAGCCTAGGGGAGCCCTAGCCTAAAGCCTAGGGGTGCCCTAGCCTGAAGGCTAGGGGAGCCCTAGCATTAGCCTAGGGGAGCCCTAGGCTAAAGCCTAGGGGTGCCCTAGCCTGAAGGCTAGGGGAGCCCTAGCCTTAGCCTAGGGGAGCCCTAGCCTAAAGCCTAGGGGTGCCCTAGCCTGAAGGCTAGGGGAGCCCTAGCCTTAGCCTAGAGGAGCCTAAAGCCTAGGGGTGCCCTAGCCTGAAGGCTAGGGAAGCCCTAGCCTTAGCCTAGGGGAGCCTAAAGCCTAGGGGTGCCCTAGCCTGAAGGCTAGGGGAGCCCTAGCCTTAGCCTAGGGGAGCCCTAGCCTAAAGCCTAGGGGTGCCCTAGCCTGAAGGCTAGTGGAGCCCTAGCCTTAGCCTAGGGGAGCCTAAAGCCTAGGGGTGCCCTAGCCTGAAGGCTAGGGGAGCCCTAGCCTTTGCCTAGGGGAGCCTAAAGCCTAGGTGTGCCATAGCCTGAAGGCTAGGGGAGCCCTAACCTTTGCCTAGGGGAGCCCTAGCCTAAAGTCTAGGGGTGCCCTGGCCTGAAGGCTAGGGGAGCCCTAGCCTTAGCCTAGGGGAGCCTAAAGCCTAGGGGTGCCCTAGCCTGAAGGCTAGGGGAGCTCTAGCCTTAGCCTAGGGGCGCCTAAAGCCTAGGGGTGCCCTAGCCTGAAGGCTAGGGGAGCCCTAGCCTTAGCCTAGGGCCGCCTAGAGCCTAGGGGTGCCCTAGCCTGAAGGCTAGGGGAGCCCTAGCCTTAGCCTAGGGGCGCCTAAAGCCTATGGGAGCCCTAGCCTGAAGGCTAGGGGAGCCCTAGCCTTAGCCTAGGGTCACCTAAAGCCTAGGGGTGCCCTAGGCTGAAAGCTAGGGGAGCCCTAGCCTTAGCCTAGGGGCGCCTAAAGACTAGGGGTGCCCTGGCCTGAAGGCTAGGGGAGCCCTATCCTTAGCCTAGGGGAGCCTAAAGCCTAGGGGTGCCCTAGCGTGAAGGCTAGGGGAGCCCTAGCCTTAGCCTAGGGGAGCCCTAGCCTACAGCCTAGGGGTGCCCTAGCCTGAAGGCTAGGGGAGCCATAGCCTTAGCCTAGGGGAGCCCTAGTCTAAAGCCTAGGGGTGCCCTAGCCTGAAGGCTAGGGGAGCCCTAGCCTTAGCCTAGGGGAGCCCTAGCCTAAAGCCTAGGGGTGCCCTAGCCTGAAGGCTAGGGGAGCCCTAGCCTTAGCCTAGGGGAGCCCTAGCCTAAAGCCTAGGGGTGCCCTAGCCTGAAGGCTAGGGGAGCCCTAGCCTTAGCCTAGGGGCGCCTAAAGCCTAGGGGTGCCCTAGCCTGAAGGCTAGGGGAGCCCTAGCCTTAGCCTAGGGGCGCCTAAAGCCTAGGGGTACCCTAGCCTGAAGGTTAGGGGAGCCCTAGCCTTAGCCTAGGTGGGCCTAAAGCCTAGGGGTGCCCTAGCCTGAAGGCTAGGGGAGCCCTAGCCTTAGCCAAGGGGCGCCTAAAGCCTAGGGGTGCCCTAGCCTGAAGGCTAGGGGAGCCCTAGCCTGAAGGCTAGGGGAGCCCTAGCCTTAGCCTAGGGGAGCCTAAAGCCTAGGGGTGCCCTAGCCTGAAGGCTAGGGGAGCCCTAGCCTTAGCCTAGGGGAGCCTAAAGCCTAGGGGTGCCCTAGCCTGAAGGCTAGGGGAGCCCTAGCCTTAGCCTAGGGGAGCCTAAAGCCTAGGGGTGCCCTAGCCTGAAGGCTAGGGGAGCCCTAGCCTTAGCCTAGGGGAGCCCTAGCCTAAAGCCTAGGGGTGCCCTAGCCTGAAGGCGAGGGGAGCCATAGCCTTAGCCTAGGGGAGTCTAAAGCCTAGGGGTGCCCTAGCCTGAAGGCTAAGGGAGCCCTAGCCTTAGCCTAGGGGAGCCTAAAGCCTAGGGGTGCCCTAGCCTGAAGGCTCGGGGAGCCCTAGCCTTAGCCTAGGGGAGCCTAAAGCCTAGGGGTGCCATAGCCTGAAGGCTCGGGGAGCCCTAGCCTTAGCCTAGGGGAGCCTAAAGCCTAGGGGTGCCCTAGCCTGAAGGCTAGGGGAGCCCTAGCCTTAGCCTAGGGAAGCCCTAGCCTGAAGCCGAGGGGTGCCCTAGCCTGAAGGCTAGGGGAGCCCTAGCCTTATCCTAGGGGAGCCCTAGCCTAAAGCCTAGGGGTGCCCTAGCCTGAAGGCTAGGGGAGCCCTAGCCTTAGCCTAGGGAGCCCTAGCCTAAAGCCTAGGGGTGCCCTAGCCTGAAGGCTAGGGGAGCCCTAGCCTGAAGGCTAGGGGAGCCCTAGCCTTAGCCTAGGGGAGCCCTAGCCTAAATCCTAGGGGTGCCGTAGCCTGAAGGCTAGGGGAGCCCTAGCCTTAGCCTAGGGGAGCCCTAGCCTAAAACCTAGGGGTGCCCTAGCCTGAAGGCTAGGGGAGCCCTAGCCTTAGCCTAGGGGAGCCCTAGCCTAAAGCCTAGGGGTGCCCTAGCCTGACGGCTAGGGGAGCCCTAGCCTTAGCCTAGGGGAGCCCTAGCCTAAAGCCTAGGGGTGCCCTAGCCTGAAGGCTAGGGGAGCCCTAGCCTTAGCCTAGTGGAGCCCTATCCTAAAGCCTAGGGGTGCCCTAGCCTGAAGGCTAGGGGAGCCCTAGCCTTAGCCTAGGGGAGCCCTAGCCTAAAGACTAGGGGTGCCCTAGCCTGAAGGCTAGGGGAGCCCTAGCCTTAGCCTAGGGGAGCCCTAGCCTAAAGCCTAGGGGTGCCCTAGCCTGAAGGCTAGGGGAGCCCTAGCCTTAGCCTAGGGGAGCCCTAGACTAAAGCCTAGGGGTGCCCTAGCCTGAAGGCTAGGGGAGCCCTAGCCTAAAGCCTAGGGGTGCCCTAGCCTGAAGGCTAGGGGAGCCCTAGCCTTAGCCTAGGGGAGCCCTAGCCTAAAGCCTAGGGGTGCCTTAGCCTGAAGGCTAGGGGAGCCCTAGCCTTAGCCTAGGGGAGCCCTAGCCTAAAGCCTAGGGTTGCCCTAGCCTGAAGGCTAGGGGAGCCCTAGCCTTAGCCTAGGGGAGCCCTAGCCTAAAGCCTAGGGGTGCCCTAGCCTGAAGGCTAGGGGAGCCCTAGCCTTAGCCTAGGGGAGCCCTAGCCTTAAGCCTAGGGGTGCCCTAGCCTGAAGGCTAGGGGAGCCCTAGCCTTAGCCTAGGGGAGCCCTAGACTAAATCCTAGGGGTGCCCTAGCCTGAAGGCTAGGGGAGCCCTAGCCTTAGCCTAGGGGAGCCCTAGCCTAAAGCCTAGGGGTGCCCTAGCCTGAAGGCTAGGGGAGCCCTAGCCTTAGCCTAGGGGAGCCCTAGCCTAAAGCCTAGGGGTGCCCTAGCCTGAAGGCTAGGGGAGCCCTAGCCTTAGCCTAGGGGAGCCCTAGGCTAAAGCCTAGGGGTTCCCTAGCCTGAAGGCTAGGGGAGCCCTAGCCTTAGCCTAGGGGAGCCCTAGCCTAAAGCCTAGGGGTGCCCTAGCCTTAAGGCTAGGGGAGCCCTAGCCTTAGCCTAGGGGAGCCTAAAGCCTAGGGGTGCCCTAGCCTGAAGGCTAGGGGAGCCCTAGCCTTAGCCTAGGGGAGCCTAAAGCCTAGGGGTGCCCTAGCCTGAAGGCTAGGGGAGCCCTAGCCTTAGCCTAGGGGAGCCCTAGCCTAAAGCCTAGGGGTGCCCTAGCCTGAAGGCTAGTGGAGCCCTAGCCTTAGCCTAGGGGAGCCTAAAGTTTAGGGGTGCCCTAGCCTGAAGGCTAGGGGAGCCCTAACCTTTGCCTAGGGGAGCCCTAGCCTAAAGTCTAGGGGTGCCCTGGCCTGAAGGCTAGGGGAGCCCTAGCCTGAAGGCTAGGGGAGCCCTAGCCTTAGCCTAGGGGAGCCCTAGCCTAAATCCTAGGGGTGCCGTAGCCTGAAGGCTAGGGGAGCCCTAGCCTTTGCCTAGGGGAGCCCTAGCCTAAAACCTAGGGGTGCCCTAGCCTGAAGGCTAGGGGAGCCCTAGCCTTAGCCTAGGGGAGCCCTAGCCTAAAGCCTAGGGGTGCCCTAGCCTGACGGCTAGGGGAGCCCTAGCCTTAGCCTAGGGGAGCCCTAGCCTAAAGCCTAGGGGTGCCCTAGCCTGAAGGCTAGGGGAGCCCTAGCCTTAGCCTAGTGGAGCCCTATCCTAAAGCCTAGGGGTGCCCTAGCCTGAAGGCTAGGGGAGCCCTAGCCTTAGCCTAGGGGAGCCCTAGCCTAAAGACTAGGGGTGCCCTAGCCTGAAGGCTAGGGGAGCCCTAGCCTTAGCCTAGGGGAGCCCTAGCCTAAAGCCTAGGGGTGCCCTAGCCTGAAGGCTAGGGGAGCCCTAGCCTTAGCCTAGGGGAGCCCTAGACTAAAGCCTAGGGGTGCCCTAGCCTGAAGGCTAGGGGAGCCCTAGCCTAAAGCCTAGGGGTGCCCTAGCCTGAAGGCTAGGGGAGCCCTAGCCTTAGCCTAGGGGAGCCCTAGCCTAAAGCCTAGGGGTGCCTTAGCCTGAAGGCTAGGGGAGCCCTAGCCTTAGCCTAGGGGAGCCCTAGCCTAAAGCCTAGGGTTGCCCTAGCCTGAAGGCTAGGGGAGCCCTAGCCTTAGCTTAGGGGAGCCCTAGCCTAAAGCCTAGGGGTGCCCTAGCCTGAAGGCTAGGGGAGCCCTAGCCTTAGCCTAGGGGAGCCCTAGCCTTAAGCCTAGGGGTGCCCTAGCCTGAAGGCTAGGGGAGCCCTAGCCTTAGCCTAGGGGAGCCCTAGACTAAATCCTAGGGGTGCCCTAGCCTGAAGGCTAGGGGAGCCCTAGCCTTAGCCTAGGGGAGCCCTAGCCTAAAGCCTAGGGGTGCCCTAGCCTGAAGGCTAGGGGAGCCCTAGCCTTAGCCTAGGGGAGCCCTAGCCTAAAGCCTAGGGGTGCCCTAGCCTGAAGGCTCGGGGATCCCTAGCCTTAGCCTAGGGGAGCCCTAGCCTAAAGCCTAGGGGTGTCCTAGCCTGAAGGCTAGGGGAGCCCTAGCCTTAGCCTAGGGGAGCCCTAGCCTAAAGCCTAGGGGTGCCCTAGCCTGAGGCTAGGGGAGCCCTAGACTTAGCCTAGGGGAGCCTAAAGCCTAGGGGTGCCCTAGCCTGAAGGCTAGGGGAGCCCTAGCCTTAGCCTAGGGGAGCCAAAAGCCTAGGGGTGCCCTAGCCTGAAGGGTAGGGGAGCCCTAGCCTTAGCCTAGGGGCGCCTAAAGCCTAGGGGTGCCCTAGCCTGAAGGCTAGGGGAGTCCTAGCCTTAGCCTAGGGGCGCCTAAAGCCTAGGGGTGCCCTAGCCTGAAGGCTAGGGGAGCCCTAGCCTTAGCCTAGGGTCGCCTAAAGCCTAGGGGTGCCCTAGCCTGAAGGCTAGGGGAGCCCTAGCCTTAGCCTAGGGGCGCCTAAAGCCTAGGGGTGCCCTAGCCTGAAGGCTAGGGGAGCCCTAGCCTTAGCCTAGGGTCGCCTAAAGCCTAGGGGTGCCCTAGCCTGAAGGCTAGGGGAGCCCTAGCCTTAGCCTAGGGGCGCCTAAAGCCTAGGGGTGCCCTAGCCTGAAGGCTAGGGGAGCCCTAGCCTTAGCCTTGGGGCGCCTAAAGCCTAGGGGTGCCCTAGCCTGAAGGCTAGGGGAGCCCTAGCCTTAGCCTAGGGGCGCCTAAAACCTAGGGGTGCCCTAGCCTGAAGGCTAGGGGAGACCTAGCCTTAGCCAAGGGGCGCCTAAAGCCTAGGGGTGCCCTAGCCTGAAGGCTAGGGGAGCCCTAGCCTTAGCCTAGAGGAGCCTAAAGCCTAGGGGTGCCCTAGCCTGAAGGCTAGGGGAGCCCTAGCCTTAGCCTAGGGGAGCCCTAGCCTAAAGCCTAGGGGTGCCCTAGCCTGAAGGCTAGGGGAGCCCTAGCCTTAGCCTAGGGGAGCCTAAAGCCTAGGGGTGCCCTAGCCTGAAGGCTAGGGGAGCCCTAGCCTTGGCCTAGGGGAGCCTAAAGCCTAGGGGTGCCTTAGCCTGAAGGCTAGGGGAGCCCTAGCCTTAGCCTAGGGGAGCCTAAAGCCTAGGGGTGCCCTAGCCTGAAGGCTAGGGGAGCCCTAGCCTTAGCCTTGGGGAGCCTAAAGCCTAGGGGTGCCCTAGCCTGAAGGCTAGGGGAGCCCTAGCCTTAGGCTAGGGGAGCCTAAAGCCTAGGGGTGCCCTTGCCTGAAGGCTAGGGGAGCCCTAGCCTTAGCCTAGGGGAGCCTAAAGCCTCGGGGTGCCCTAGCCTGAAGGCTAGGGGAGCCCTAGCCTTAGCCTAGGGGAGCCTAAACCTAGGTGTGCCCTAGCCTGAAGGCTAGGGGAGCCCTAGCCTTAGCCTAGGGGAGCCTAAAGCCTAGGGGTGCCCTAGCCTGAAGGCTAGGGGAGCCCTAGCCTTAGCCTAGGGAAGCCCTAGCCTGAAGCCGAGGGGTGCCCTAGCCTGAAGGCTAGGGGAGCCCTAGCCTTATCCTAGGGGAGCCCTAGCCTAAAGCCTAGGGGTGCCCTAGCCTGAAGGCTAGGGGAGCCCTAGCCTTAGCCTAGGGAGCCCTAGCCTAAAGCCTAGGGGTGCCCTAGCCTGAAGGCTAGGGGAGCCCTAGCCTGAAGGCTAGGGGAGCCCTAGCCTTAGCCTAGGGGAGCCCTAGCCTAAATCCTAGGGGTGCCGTAGCCTGAAGGCTAGGGGAGCCCTAGCCTTAGCCTAGGGGAGCCCTAGCCTAAAACCTAGGGGTGCCCTAGCCTGAAGGCTAGGGGAGCCCTAGCCTTAGCCTAGGGGAGCCCTAGCCTAAAGCCTAGGGGTGCCCTAGCCTGACGGCTAGGGGAGCCCTAGCCTTAGCCTAGGGGAGCCCTAGCCTAAAGCCTAGGGGTGCCCTAGCCTGAAGGCTAGGGGAGCCCTAGCCTTAGCCTAGTGGAGCCCTATCCTAAAGCCTAGGGGTGCCCTAGCCTGAAGGCTAGGGGAGCCCTAGCCTTAGCCTAGGGGAGCCCTAGCCTAAAGACTAGGGGTGCCCTAGCCTGAAGGCTAGGGGAGCCCTAGCCTTAGCCTAGGGGAGCCCTAGCCTAAAGCCTAGGGGTGCCCTAGCCTGAAGGCTAGGGGAGCCCTAGCCTTAGCCTAGGGGAGCCCTAGACTAAAGCCTAGGGGTGCCCTAGCCTGAAGGCTAGGGGAGCCCTAGCCTAAAGCCTAGGGGTGCCCTAGCCTGAAGGCTAGGGGAGCCCTAGCCTTAGCCTAGGGGAGCCCTAGCCTAAAGCCTAGGGGTGCCTTAGCCTGAAGGCTAGGGGAGCCCTAGCCTTAGCTTAGGGGAGCCCTAGCCTAAAGCCTAGGGTTGCCCTAGCCTGAAGGCTAGGGGAGCCCTAGCCTTAGCCTAGGGGAGCCCTAGCCTAAAGCCTAGGGGTGCCCTAGCCTGAAGGCTAGGGGAGCCCTAGCCTTAGCCTAGGGGAGCCCTAGCCTTAAGCCTAGGGGTGCCCTAGCCTGAAGGCTAGGGGAGCCCTAGCCTTAGCCTAGGGGAGCCCTAGACTAAATCCTAGGGGTGCCCTAGCCTGAAGGCTAGGGGAGCCCTAGCCTTAGCCTAGGGGAGCCCTAGCCTAAAGCCTAGGGGTGCCCTAGCCTGAAGGCTAGGGGAGCCCTAGCCTTAGCCTAGGGGAGCCCTAGCCTAAAGCCTAGGGGTGCCCTAGCCTGAAGGCTAGGGGAGCCCTAGCCTTAGCCTAGGGGAGCCCTAGGCTAAAGCCTAGGGGTTCCCTAGCCTGAAGGCTAGGGGAGCCCTAGCCTTAGCCTAGGGGAGCCCTAGCCTAAAGCCTAGGGGTGCCCTAGCCTTAAGGCTAGGGGAGCCCTAGCCTTAGCCTAGGGGAGCCTAAAGCCTAGGGGTGCCCTAGCCTGAAGGCTAGGGGAGCCCTAGCCTTAGCCTAGGGGAGCCCTAGCCTAAAGCCTAGGGGTGCCCTAGCCTGAAGGCTAGTGGAGCCCTAGCCTTAGCCTAGGGGAGCCTAAAGTTTAGGGGTGCCCTAGCCTGAAGGCTAGGGGAGCCCTAGCCTTTGCCTAGGGGAGCCTAAAGCCTAGGTGTGCCATAGCCTGAAGGCTAGGGGAGCCCTAACCTTTGCCTAGGGGAGCCCTAGCCTAAAGTCTAGGGGTGCCCTGGCCTGAAGGCTAGGGGAGCCCTAGCCTGAAGGCTAGGGGAGCCCTAGCCTTAGCCTAGGGGAGCCCTAGCCTTAAGCCTAGGGGTGCCCTAGCCTGAAGGCTAGGGGAGCCCTAGCCTTAGCCTAGGGGAGCCCTAGACTAAATCCTAGGGGTGCCCTAGCCTGAAGGCTAGGGGAGCCCTAGCCTTAGCCTAGGGGAGCCCTAGCCTAAAGCCTAGGGGTGCCCTAGCCTGAAGGCTAGGGGAGCCCTAGCCTTAGCCTAGGGGAGCCCTAGCCTAAAGCCTAGGGGTGCCCTAGCCTGAAGGCTCGGGGATCCCTAGCCTTAGCCTAGGGGAGCCCTAGCCTAAAGCCTAGGGGTGTCCTAGCCTGAAGGCTAGGGGAGCCCTAGCCTTAGCCTAGGGGAGCCCTAGCCTAAAGCCTAGGGGTGCCCTAGCCTGAGGCTAGGGGAGCCCTAGACTTAGCCTAGGGGAGCCTAAAGCCTAGGGGTGCCCTAGCCTGAAGGCTAGGGGAGCCCTAGCCTTAGCCTAGGGGAGCCAAAAGCCTAGGGGTGCCCTAGCCTGAAGGGTAGGGGAGCCCTAGCCTTAGCCTAGGGGCGCCTAAAGCCTAGGGGTGCCCTAGCCTGAAGGCTAGGGGAGTCCTAGCCTTAGCCTAGGGGCGCCTAAAGCCTAGGGGTGCCCTAGCCTGAAGGCTAGGGGAGCCCTAGCCTTAGCCTAGGGTCGCCTAAAGCCTAGGGGTGCCCTAGCCTGAAGGCTAGGGGAGCCCTAGCCTTAGCCTAGGGGCGCCTAAAGCCTAGGGGTGCCCTAGCCTGAAGGCTAGGGGAGCCCTAGCCTTAGCCTAGGGTCGCCTAAAGCCTAGGGGTGCCCTAGCCTGAAGGCTAGGGGAGCCCTAGCCTTAGCCTTGGGGCGCCTAAAGCCTAGGGGTGCCCTAGCCTGAAGGCTAGGGGAGCCCTAGCCTTAGCCTAGGGGCGCCTAAAACCTAGGGGTGCCCTAGCCTGAAGGCTAGGGGAGACCTAGCCTTAGCCAAGGGGCGCCTAAAGCCTAGGGGTGCCCTAGCCTGAAGGCTAGGGGAGCCCTAGCCTTAGCCTAGAGGAGCCTAAAGCCTAGGGGTGCCCTAGCCTGAAGGCTAGGGGAGCCCTAGCCTTAGCCTAGGGGAGCCCTAGCCTAAAGCCTAGGGGTGCCCTAGCCTGAAGGCTAGGGGAGCCCTAGCCTTAGCCTAGGGGAGCCTAAAGCCTAGGGGTGCCCTAGCCTGAAGGCTAGGGGAGCCCTAGCCTTGGCCTAGGGGAGCCTAAAGCCTAGGGGTGCCTTAGCCTGAAGGCTAGGGGAGCCCTAGCCTTAGCCTAGGGGAGCCTAAAGCCTAGGGGTGCCCTAGCCTGAAGGCTAGGGGAGCCCTAGCCTTAGCCTTGGGGAGCCTAAAGCCTAGGGGTGCCCTAGCCTGAAGGCTAGGGGAGCCCTAGCCTTAGGCTAGGGGAGCCTAAAGCCTAGGGGTGCCCTTGCCTGAAGGCTAGGGGAGCCCTAGCCTTAGCCTAGGGGAGCCTAAAGCCTCGGGGTGCCCTAGCCTGAAGGCTAGGGGAGCCCTAGCCTTAGCCTAGGGGAGCCTAAACCTAGGTGTGCCCTAGCCTGAAGGCTAGGGGAGCCCTAGCCTTAGCCTAGGGGAGCCTAAAGCCTAGGGGTGCCCTAGCCTGAAGGCTAGGGGAGCCCTAGCCTTAGCCTAGGGGAGCCTAAAGCCTAGGGGTGCCCTAGCCTGAAGGCTAGGGGAGCCCTAGCCTTAGCCTAGGGGAGCCCTAGCCTAAAGCCAAGGGGTGCCCTAGCCTGAAGGCTAGGGGAGCCCAAGCCTTAGCCTAGGGGAGCCTAAAGCCCTAGGGGTGCCCTAGCCTGAAGGCTAGGGGAGCCCTAGCCTTAGCCTAGGGGAACCTAAAGCCTAGGGGTGCCCTAGCCTGAAGGCTAGGGGAGCCCTAGCCTTAGCCTAGGGGAGCCCTAGCCTAAAGCCTAGGGGTGCCCTAGCCTGAAGGCTAGGGGAGCCCTAGCCTTAGCCTAGGGGAGCCCTAGCCTAAAGCCTAGGGGTGCCCTAGCCTGAAGGCTAAGGGAGCCCTAGCCTTAGCCTAGGGGCGCCCTAGCCTAAAGCCTAGGGGTGCCCTAGCCTGAAGGCTAGGGGAGCCCTAGCCTTAGCCTAGGGGAGCCCTAGCCTAAAGCCTGGGGGTACCCTAGCCTGAAGGCTAGGGGAGCCCTAGCATTACCTAGGGGAGCCTAAAGCCTAGGGGTGCCCTAGCCTGAAGGCTAGGGGAGACCTAGCCTTAGCCAAGGGGAGCCAAAAGCCTAGGGGTGCCCTAGCCTGAAGGCTAGGGGAGCCCTAGCCTTAGCCTAGAGGAGCCTAAAGCCTAGGGGTGCCGTAGCCTGAAGGCTAGGGGAGCCCTAGCCTTAGCCTAGGGGAGCCCTAGCCTAAAGCCTAGGGGTGCCCTAGCCTGAAGGCTAGGGGAGCCCTAGCCTTAGCCTAGGGGGCCTAAAGCCTAGGGGTGCCCTAGCATGAAGGCTAGGGGAGCCCTAGCCTTAGCCTAGGGGAGCCTAAAGCCTAGGGGTGCCCTAGCCTGAAGGCTAGGGGAGCCCTAGCCTTAGCCTAGGGGAGCCTAAAGCCTAGGGGTGCCCTAGCCTGAAGGCTAGGGGAGCCCTAGCCTTAGCCTTGGGGAGCCTAAAGCCTAGGGGTGCCCTAGCCTGAAGGCTAGGGGAGCCCTAGCCTTAGCCTAGGGGAGCCTAAAGCCTAGGGGTGCCCTAGCCTGAAGGCTAGGGGAGCCCTAGCCTTACCCTAGGGGAGCCTAAAGCCTCGGGGTGCCCTAGCCTGAAGGCTAGGGGAGCCCTAGCCTTAGCCTAGGGGAGCCTAAACCTAGGGGTGCCCTAGCCTGAAGGCTAGGGGAGCCCTAGCCTTAGCCTAGGGGAGCCTAAAGCCTAGGGGTGCCCTAGCCTGAAGGCTAGGGGAGCCCTAGCCTTAGCCTAGGGGAGCCCTAGCCTAAAGCCTAGGGGTGCCCTAGCCTGAATGCTAGGGGAGCCCAAGCCTTAGCCTAGGGGAGCCTAAAGCCTAGGGGTGCCCTAGCCTGAGGCTAGGGGAGCCCTAGCCTTAGCACAGGGGAACCTAAAGCCTAGGGGTGCCCTAGCCTAAAGGCTAGGGGAGCCCTAGCCTTAGCCTAGGGGAGCCCTAGCCTAAAGCCTAGGGGTGCCCTAGCCTGAAGGCTAGGGGAGCCCTAGCCTTAGCCTAGGGGAGCCCTAGCCTAAAGCCTAGGGGTGCCCTAGCCTGAAGGCTAGGGGAGCCCTAGCCTTAGCCTAGGGGAGCCCTAGCCTAAAGCCTAGGGGTGCCCTAGCCTGAAGGCTAGGGGAGCCCTAGCCTTAGCCTAGGGGAGCCCTAGCCTAAAGCCTAGGGGTGCCCTAGCCTGAAGGCTAGGGGAGCCCTAGCCTTAGCCTAGGGGAGCCCTAGCCTAAAGCCTAGGGGTGCCCTAGCCTGAAGTCTAGGGGAGCCCTAGCCTTAGCCTAGGGGAGCCCTAGCCTAAAGCCTATGGGTGCCCTAGCCTGAAGGCGAGGGGAGCCCTAGCCTTAGCGTAGGGGAGCCCTAGCCTAAAGCCTAGGGGTGCCCTAGCCTGAAGGCGAGGGGAGCCCTAGCCTTAGCCTAGGGGAGCCCTAGCCTAAAGCCTAGGGGTGCCCTAGCCTGAAGGCGAGGGGAGCCCAAGCCTTAGCCTAGGGGAGCCCTAGCCTAAAGCCTAGGGGTGCCCTAGCCTGAAGGCTAGGGGAGCCCTAGCCTTAGCCTAGGGGAGCCTAAATCCTAGGGGTGCCCTAGCCTGAAGGCTAAGGGAGCCCTAGCCTTAGCCTAGGGGAGCCTATATCCTAGGGGTGCCCTAGACTGAAGGCTCGGGGAGCCCTAGCCTTAGCCTAGGGGAGCCTAAAGCCTAGGGGTGCCCTAGCCTGAAGGCTCGGGGAGCCCTAGCCTTAGCCTAGGGGAGCCTAAAGCCTAGGGGTGCCCTAGCCTGAAGGCTCGGGGAGCCCTAGCCTTAGCCTAGGGGGGCCTAAAACCTAGGGGTGCCTCAGCCTGAAGGCTAGGGGAGCCCTAGCCTTAGCCTAGGGGAGCCTAAAGCCTAGGGGTGCCCTAGCCTGAAGGCTAGGGGAGCCCTAGCCTGAAGGCTAGGGGAGCCTAAAGCCTAGGGGTGCCCTAGCCTGAAGGCTAGGGGAGCCCTAGCCTTAGCCTAGGCGAGCCTAAAGCCTAGGGGTGCCCTAGCCTGAAGGCTAGGGGAGCCCTAGCCTTAGCCTACGGGACCCTAAAGCCTAGGGGTGCCCTAGCCTGAAGGCTAGGGGAGCCCTAGCCTTAGCCTAGGGGAGCCTAAAGCCTAGTGGTGCCCTAGCCTGAAGGCTAGGGGAGCCCTAGCCTTGGCCTAGGGGAGCCTAAAGCCTAGGGGTGCCCTAGGCTGAAGGCTAGGGGAGCCCTAGCCTTAGCCTAGGGGAGCCTAAAGCCTAGGGGTGCCCTAGCCTGAAGGCTAGGGGAGACCTAGCCTTAGCCTAGGGGAGCCCTAGCCGAAAGCCTAGGGGTGCCCTAGCCTGAAGGCTAGGGGAGCCCTAGCCTTAGCCTAGGGGAGCCCTAGCCTAAAGCCTAGGGGTGCCCTAGCCTGAAGGCTAGGGGAGCCCTAGCCTTAGCCTAGGGGAGCCCTAGCCTAAAGCCTAGGGGTGCCCTAGCCTGAAGGCTAGGGGAGCCCTAGCCTTAGCCTAGGGGAGCACTAGCCTAAAGCCTAGGGGTGCCCTAGCCTGAAGGCTAGGGGAGCCCTAGCCTTAGCCTAGGGGAGCCCTAGCCTAAAGCCTAGTGGTGCCCTAGCCTGAAGGCTAGGGGAGCCCTAGCCTTAGCCTAGGGGAGCCCTAGCCTAAAGCCTAGGGGTGCCCTAGCCTGAAGGCTAGGGGAGCCCTAGCCTTAGCCTAGGGGAGCCCTAGCCTAAAGCCTAGGGGTGCCCTAGCCTGAAGGCTAGGGGAGCCCTAGCCTTAGCCTAGGGGAGCCCTAGCCTAAAGCCTAGGGGTGCCCTTGCCTGAAGGCTAGGGGAGCCCTAGCCTTAGCCTAGGGGAGCCTAAAGCCTAGGGGTGCCCTAGCCTGAAGGCTAGGGGAGCCCTAGCCTTAGCCTAGGGGAGCCTAAAGCCTAGGGGTACCCTAGCCTGAAGGCTAGGGGAGCCCTAGCCTTAGCCTAGGGGAGCCTAAAGCCTAGGGGTGCCCTAGCCTGAAGGCTAGGGGAGACCTAGCCTTAGCCTAGGGGAGCCTAAAGCCTAGGGGTGCCCTAGCCTGAAGGCTAGGGGAGCCCTAGCCTTAGCCTAGAGGAGCCTAGAGCCTAGGGGTGCCCTAGCTTGAAGGCTAGGGGAGCCCTAGCCTTAGCCTAGGGGAGCCCTAGCCTAAAGCCTAGGGGTGCCCTAGCCTGAAGGCTAGGGGAGCCCTAGCCTTATCCTAGGGGAGCCTAAAGCCTAGTGGTGCCCTAGCCTGAAGGCTAGGGGAGCCCTAGCCTTAGTTTAGGGGAGCCTAAAGCCTAGGGGTGCCTTAGCCTGAAGGCTAGGGGAGCCCTAGCCTTAGCCTAGGGGAGCCTAAAGCCTAGGGGTGCCCTAGCCTGAAGGCTAGGGGAGCCCTAGCCTTAGCCTTGGGGAGCCTAAAGCCTAGGGGTGCCCTAGCCTGAAGGCTAGGGGAGCCCTAGCCTTAGGCTAGGGGAGCCTAAAGCCTAGGGGTGCCCTTGCCTGAAGGCTAGGGGAGCCCTAGCCTTAGCCTAGGGGAGCCTAAAGCCTCGGGGTGCCCTAGCCTGAAGGCTAGGGGAGCCCTAACCTTAGCCTAGGGGAGCCTAAACCTAGGTGTGCCCTAGCCTGAAGGCTAGGGGAGCCCTAGCCTTAGCCTAGGGGAGCCTAAAGCCTAGGGGTGCCCTAGCCTGAAGGCTAGGGGAGCCCTAGCCTTAGCCTAGGGGAGCCTAAAGCCTAGGGGTGCCCTAGCCTGAAGGCTAGGGGAGCCCTAGCCTTAGCCTAGGGGAGCCCTAGCCTAAAGCCAAGGGGTGCCCTAGCCTGAAGGCTAGGGGAGCCCAAGCCTTAGCCTAGGGGAGCCTAAAGCCTAGGGGTGCCCTAGCCTGAAGGCTAGGGGAGCCCTAGCCTTAGCCTAGGGGAACCTAAAGCCTAGGGGTGCCCTAGCCTGAAGGCTAGGGGAGCCCTAGCCTTAGCCTAGGGGAGCCCTAGCCTAAAGCCTAGGGGTGCCCTAGCCTGAAGGCTAGGGGAGCCCTAGCCTTAGCCTAGGGGAGCCCTAGCCTAAAGCCTAGAGGTGCCCTAGCCTGAAGGCTAAGGGAGCCCTAGCCTTAGCCTAGGGAAGCCCTAGCCTAAAGCCTAGGGGTGCCCTAGACTGAAGGCTAGGGGAGCCCTAGCCTTAGCCTAGGGGAGCCCTAGCCTAAAGCCTGGGGGTACCCTAGCCTGAAGGCTAGGGGAGCCCTAGCATTACCTAGGGGAGCCTAAAGCCTAGGGGTGCCCTAGCCTGAAGGCTAGGGGAGACCTAGCCTTAGCCTAGGGGAGCCAAAAGCCTAGGGGTGCCCTAGCCTGAAGGCTAGGGGAGCCCTAGCCTTAGCCTAGAGGAGCCTAAAGCCTAGGGGTGCCGTAGCCTGAAGGCTAGGGGAGCCCTAGCCTTAGCCTAGGGGAGCCCTAGCCTAAAGCCTAGGGGTGCCCTAGCCTGAAGGCTAGGGGAGCCCTAGCCTTAGCCTAGGGGAGCCTAAAGCCTAGGGGTGCCCTAGCATGAAGGCTAGGGGAGCCCTAGCCTTAGCCTAAGGGGAGCCTAAAGCCTAGGGGTGCCCTAGCCTGAAGGCTAGGGGAGCCCTAGCCTTAGCCTAGGGGAGCCTAAAGCCTAGGGGTGCCCTAGCCTGAAGGCTAGGGGAGCCCTAGCCTTAGCCTTGGGGAGCCTAAAGCCTAGGGGTGCCCTAGCCTGAAGGCTAGGGGAGCCCTAGCCTTAGCCTAGGGGAGCACTAGCCTAAAGCCTAGGGGTGCCCTAGCCTGAAGGCTAGGGGAGCCCTAGCCTTAGCCTAGGGGAGCCCTAGCCTAAAGCCTAGTGGTGCCCTAGCCTGAAGGCTAGGGGAGCCCTAGCCTTAGCCTAGGGGAGCCCTAGCCTAAAGCCTAGGGGTGCCCTAGCCTGAAGGCTAGGGGAGACCTAGCCTTAGCCTAGGGGAGCCCTAGCCGAAAGCCTAGGGGTGCCCTAGCCTGAAGGCTAGGGGAGCCCTAGCCTTAGCCTAGGGGAGCCCTAGCCTAAAGCCTAGGGGTGCCCTAGCCTGAAGGCTAGGGGAGCCCTAGCCTTAGCCTAGGGGAGCCCTAGCCTAAAGCCTAGGGGTGCCCTAGCCTGAAGGCTAGGGGAGCCCTAGACTTAGCCTAGGGGAGCCTAAAGCCAAGGGGTGCCCTAGCCTGAAGGCTAGGGGAGCCCTAGCCTTAGCCTAGGGGAGCCCTAGCATAAAGCCTAGGGGTGCCCTTGCCTGAAGGCTAGGGGAGCCCTAGCCTTAGCCTAGGGGAGCCTAAAGCCTAGGGGTGCCCTAGCCTGAAGGCTAGGGGAGCCCTAGCCTTAGCCTAGGGGAGCCTAAAGCCTAGGGGTACCCTAGCCTGAAGGCTAGGGGAGCCCTAGCCTTAGCCTAGGAAAGCCTAATGCCTAGGGGTGCCCTAGCCTGAAGGCTAGGGGAGACCTAGCCTTAGCCTAGGGGAGCCTAAAGCCTAGGGGTGCCCTAGCCTGAAGGCTAGGGGAGCCCTAGCCTTAGCCTAGAGGAGCCTAAAGCCTAGGGGTGCCCTAGCTTGAAGGCTAGGGGAGCCCTAGCCTTAGCCTAGGGGAGCCCTAGCCTAAAGCCTAGGGGTGCCCTAGCCTGAAGGCTAGGGGAGCCCTAGCCTTAGCCTAGGGGAGCCTAAAGCCTAGGGGTGCCCTAGCTTGAAGGCTAGGGGAGCCCTAGCCTTAGTTTAGGGGAGCATAAAGCCTAGGGGTGCCTTAGCCTGAAGGCTAGGGGAGCCCTAGCCTTAGCCTAGGGGAGCCTAAAGCCTAGGGGTGCCCTAGCCTGAAGGCTAGGGGAGCCCTAGCCTTAGCCTTGGGGAGCCTAAAGCCTAGGGGTGCCCTAGCCTGAAGGCTAGGGGAGCCCTAGCCTTAGGCTAGGGGAGCCTAAAGCCTAGGGGTGCCCTTGCCTGAAGGCTAGGGGAGCCCTAGCCTTAGCCTAGGGGAGCCTAAAGCCTCGGGGTGCCCTAGCCTGAAGGCTAAGGGAGCCCTAGCCTTAGCCTAGGGGAGCCTAAACCTAGGTGTGCCCTAGCCTGAAGGCTAGGGGAGCCCTAGCCTTAGCCTAGGGGAGCCTAAAGCCTAGGGGTGCCCTAGCCTGAAGGCTAGGGGAGCCCTAG
Source organism: Tenrec ecaudatus (assembly GCF_050624435.1). NCBI lineage: Eukaryota > Metazoa > Chordata > Mammalia > Afrosoricida > Tenrecidae > Tenrec > Tenrec ecaudatus. Next base: position 117,168 of record NW_027459376.1, on the reverse strand, counting down.
CCTTAGCCTAGGGGAGCCTAAAGCCTAGGGGTGCCCTAGCCTGAAGGCTAGGGGAGCCCTAGCCTTAGCCTAGGGGAGCCCTAGCCTAAAGCCAAGGGGTGCCCTAGCCTGAAGGCTAGGGGAGCCCAAGCCTTAGCCTAGGGGAACCTAAAGCCTAGGGGTGCCCTAGCCTGAAGGCTAGGGGAGCCCTAGCCTTAGCCTAGGGGAGCCCTAGCCTAAAGCCTAGGGGTGCCCTAGCCTGAAGGCTAGGGGAGCCCTAGCCTTAGCCTAGGGGAGCCCTAGCCTAAAGCCTAGGGGTGCCCTAGCCTGAAGGCTAAGGGAGCCCTAGCCTTAGCCTAGGGAAGCCCTAGCCTAAAGCCTAGGGGTGCCCTAGCCTGAAGGCTAGGGGAGCCCTAGCCTTAGCCTAGGGGAGCCCTAGCCTAAAGCCTGGGGGTACCCTAGCCTGAAGGCTAGGGGAGCCCTAGCATTACCTAGGGGAGCCTAAAGCCTAGGGGTGCCCTAGCCTGAAGGCTAGGGGAGACCTAGCCTTAGCCTAGGGGAGCCAAAAGCCTAGGGGTGCCCTAGCCTGAAGGCTAGGGGAGCCCTAGCCTTAGCCTAGAGGAGCCTAAAGCCTAGGGGTGCCGTAGCCTGAAGGCTAGGGGAGCCCTAGCCTTAGCCTAGGGGAGCCCTAGCCTAAAGCCTAGGGGTGCCCTAGCCTGAAGGCTAGGGGAGCCCTAGCCTTAGCCTAGGGGAGCCTAAAGCCTAGGGGTGCCCTAGCATGAAGGCTAGGGGAGCCCTAGCCTTAGCCTAAGGGGAGCCTAAAGCCTAGGGGTGCCCTAGCCTGAAGGCTAGGGGAGCCCTAGCCTTAGCCTAGGGGAGCCTAAAGCCTAGGGGTGCCCTAGCCTGAAGGCTAGGGGAGCCCTAGCCTTAGCCTTGTGGAGCCTAAAGCCTAGGGGTGCCCTAGCCTGAAGGCTAGGGGAGCCCTAGCCTTAGCCTAGGGGAGCCTAAAGCCTAGGGGTGCCCTAGCCTGAAGGCTAGGGGAGCCCTAGCCTTACCCTAGGGGAGCCTAAAGCCTCGGGGTGCCCTAGCCTGAAGGCTAGGGGAGCCCTAGCCTTAGCCTAGGGGAGCCTAAACCTAGGGGTGCCCTAGCCTGAAGGCTAGGGGAGCCCTAGCCTTAGCCTAGGGGAGCCTAAAGCCTAGGGGTGCCCTAGCCTGAAGGCTAGGGGAGCCCTAGCCTTAGCCTAGGGGAGCCTAAAGCCTAGGGGTGCCCTAGCCTGAAGGCTAGGGGAGCCCTAGCCTTAGCCTTGGGGAGCCTAAAGCCTAGGGGTGCCCTAGCCTGAAGGCTAGGGGAGCCCTAGCCTTAGCCTAGGGGAGCCTAAAGCCTAGGGGTGCCCTAGCCTGAAGGCTAGGGGAGCCCTAGCCTTAGCCTAGGGGAGCCCTAGCCTAAAGCCTAGGGGTGCCCTAGCCTGAATGCTAGGGGAGCCCAAGCCTTAGCCTAGGGGAGCCTAAAGCCTAGGGGTGCCCTAGCCTGAGGCTAGGGGAGCCCTAGCCTTAGCACAGGGGAACCTAAAGCCTAGGGGTGCCCTAGCCTAAAGGCTAGGGGAGCCCTAGCCTTAGCCTAGGGGAGCCCTAGCCTAAAGCCTAGGGGTGCCCTAGCCTGAAGGCTAGGGGAGCGCTAGCCTTAGCCTAGCGGAGCCCTAGCCTAAAGCGTATGGGGTGCCCTAGCCTGAAGGCTAGGGGAGCCCTAGCCTTAGCCTAGGGGAGCCTAAAGCCTAGGGGTGCCCTAGCCTGAAGGCTAGGGGAGGCCTAGCCTTAGCCTAGGGGAGCCCTAGCCTAAAGCCTAGGGGTGCCCTAGCCTGAAGGCTAGGGGAGCCCTAGCCTTAGCCTAGGGGAGCCTAAAGCCTAGGGGTGCCCTAGCCTGAAGGCTAGGGGAGCCCTAGCCTTAGCCTAGGGGAGCCTAAAGCCTAGGGGTACCCTAGCCTGAAGGCTAGGGGAGCCCTAGCCTTAGCCTAGGGGAGCCTAAAGCCTAGGGGTGCCCTAGCCTGAAGGCTAGGGGAGACCTAGCCTTAGCCTAGGGGAGCCTAAAGCCTAGGGGTGCCCTAGCCTAAAGGCGAGGGGAGCCCTAGCCTTAGCCTAGAGGAGCCTAAAGCCTAGGGGTGCCCTAGCCTGAAGGCTAGGGGAGCCCTAGCCTTAGCCTAGGGGAGCCCTAGCCTAAAGCCTAGGGGTGCCCTAGCCTGAAGGCTAGGGGAGCCCTAGCCTTAGCCTAGGGGAGCCTAAAGCCTAGGGGTGCCCTAGCCTGAAGGCTAGGGGAGCCCTAGCCTTAGCCTAGGGGAGCCTAAAGCCTAGGGGTGCCCTAGCCTGAAGGCTAGGGGTGCCCTAGCCTTAGCCTTGGGGAGCCTAAAGCCTAGGGGTGCCCTAGCCTGAAGGCTAGGGGAGCCCTAGCCTTAGCCTAGGGGAGCCTAAAGCCTAGGGGTGCCCTAGCCTGAAGGCTAGGGGAGCCCTAGCCTTAGCCTAGGGGAGCCTAAACCTAGGGGTGCCCTAGCCTGAAGGCTAGGGGAGCCCTAGCCTTAGCCTAGGGGAGCCTAAAGCCTAGGGGTGCCCTAGCCTGAAGGCTAGGGGAGCCCTAGCCTTAGCCTAGGGGAGCCCTAGCCTAAAGCCTAGGGGTGCCCTAGCCTGAAGGCTAGGGGAGCCCTAGCCTTAGCCTAGGGGAGCCTAAAGCCTAGGGGTGCCCTAGCCTGAAGGCTAGGGGAGCCCTAGCCTTACCCTAGGGGAGCCTAAAGCCTCGGGGTGCCCTAGCCTGAAGGCTAGGGGAGCCCTAGCCTTAGCCTAGGGGAGCCTAAACCTAGGGGTGCCCTAGCCTGAAGGCTAGGGGAGCCCTAGCCTTAGCCTAGGGGAGCCTAAAGCCTAGGGGTGCCCTAGCCTGAAGGCTAGGGGAGCCCTAGCCTTAGCCTAGGGGAGCCTAAAGCCTAGGGGTGCCCTAGCCTGAAGGCTAGGGGAGCCCTAGCCTTAGCCTTGGGGAGCCTAAAGCCTAGGGGTGCCCTAGCCTGAAGGCTAGGGGAGCCCTAGCCTTAGCCTAGGGGAGCCTAAAGCCTAGGGGTGCCCTAGCCTGAAGGCTAGGGGAGCCCTAGCCTTAGCCTAGGGGAGCCCTAGCCTAAAGCCTAGGGGTGCCCTAGCCTGAATGCTAGGGGAGCCCAAGCCTTAGCCTAGGGGAGCCTAAAGCCTAGGGGTGCCCTAGCCTGAGGCTAGGGGAGCCCTAGCCTTAGCACAGGGGAACCTAAAGCCTAGGGGTGCCCTAGCCTAAAGGCTAGGGGAGCCCTAGCCTTAGCCTAGGGGAGCCCTAGCCTAAAGCCTAGGGGTGCCCTAGCCTGAGGCTAGGGGAGCCCTAGCCTTAGCCTAGGGGAGCCCTAGCCTAAAGCCTAGGGGTGCCCTAGCCTGAAGGCTAGAGGAGCCCTAGCCTTAGCCTAGGGGAGCCCTAGCCTAAAGCCTAGGGGTGCCCTAGCCTGAAGGCTAGGGGAGCCCTAGCCTTAGCCTAGGGGAGCCCTAGCCTAAAGCCTAGGGGTGCCCTAGCCTGAAGGCTAGGGGAGCCCTAGCCTTAGCCTAGGAGAGCCCTAGCCTAAAGCCTAGGGGTGCCCTAGCCTGAAGGCTAGGGGAGCCTTAGCCTTAGCCTAGGGGAGACCTAGCCTAAAGCCTAGGGGTGCCCTAGCCTGAAGGCTAGGGGAGCGCTAGCCTTAGCCTAGCGGAGCCCTAGCCTAAAGCGTATGGGGTGCCCTAGCCTGAAGGCTAGGGGAGCCCTAGCATTAGCCTAGGGGAGCCTAAAGCCTAGGGGTGCCCTATCCTGAAGGCTAGGGGAGGCCTAGCCTTAGCCTAGGGGAGCCCTAGCCTAAAACCTAGGGGTGCCCTAGCCTGAAGGCTAGGGGAGCCCTAGCCTTAGCCTAGGGGAGCCTAAAGCCTAGGGGTGCCCTAGCCTGAAGGCTAGGGGAGCCCTAGCCTTAGCCTAGGGGAGCCCTAGCCTAAAGCCTAGGGGTGCCCTAGCCTGAAGGCTAGGGGAGCCCTAGCCTTAGCCTAGGGGAGCCTAAAGCCTAGGGGTGCCCTAGCCTGAAGGCTAGGGGAGCCCTAGCCTTAGCCTAGGGGAGCCTAAAGCCTAGGGGTGCCCTAGCCTGAAGGCTAGGGGTGCCCTAGCCTTAGCCTTGGGGAGCCTAAAGCCTAGGGGTGCCCTAGCCTGAAGGCTAGGGGAGCCCTAGCCTTAGCCTAGGGGAGCCTAAAGCCTAGGGGTGCCCTAGCCTGAAGGCTAGGGGAGCCCTAGCCTTAGCTTAGGGGAGCCTAAAGCCTCGGGGTGCCCTAGCCTGAAGGCTAGGGGAGCCCTAGCCTTAGCCTAGGGGAGCCTAAACCTAGGGGTGCCCTAGCCTGAAGGCTAGGGGAGCCCTAGCCTTAGCCTAGGGGAGCCTAAAGCCTAGGGGTGCCCTAGCCTGAAGGCTAGGGGAGCCCTAGCCTTAGCCTAGGGGAGCCTAAAGCCTAGGGGTGCCCTAGCCTGAAGGCTAGGGGAGCCCTAGCCTTAGCCTAGGGGAGCCCTAGCCTAAAGCCTAGGGGTGCCCTAGCCTGAAGGCTAGGGGAGCCCTAGCCTTAGCCTAGGGGAGCCTAAAGCCTAGGGGTGCCCTAGCCTGAAGGCTAGGGGAGCCCTAGCCTGAAGGCTAGGGGAGCCCTAGCCTTAGCCTAGGGGAGCCCTAGCCTAAAGCCTAGGGGTGCCCTAGCCTGAAGGCTAGGGGAGCCCTAGCCTTAGCCTAGGTGAGCCCTAGCCTAAAGCCTAGGGGTGCCCTAACCTGAAGGCTAGGGGATCCCTAGCCTTAGCCTAGGGGAGCCCTAGCCTAAAGCCTAGGGGTGCCCTAGCCTGAAGGCTAGGGGAGCCCTAGCCTTAGCCTAGGGGAGCCCTAGCCTAAAGCCTAGGGGTGCCCTAGCCTGAAGGCTAGGGGAGCCCTAGACTTAGCCTAGGGGAGCCTAAAGCCTAGGGGTGCCCTAGCCTGAAGGCTAGGGGAGCCCTAGCCTTAGCCTAGGGGAGCCTAAAGCCTAGGGGTGCCCTAGCCTGAAGGCTAGGGGAGCCCTAGCCTTAGCCTAGGGGCGCCTAAAGCCTAGGGGTGCCCTAGCCTGAAGGCTAGGGGAGTCCTAGCCTTAGCCTAGGGGCGCCTAAAGCCTAGGGGTGCCCTAGCCTGAAGGCTAGGGGAGCCCTAGCCTTAGCCTAGGGGCGCCTAAAGCCTAGGGGTGCCCTAGCCTGAAGGCTAGGGGAGCCCTAGCCTTAGCCTAGGGTCGCCTAAAGCCTAGGGGTACCCTAGCCTGAAGGCTAGGGGAGCCCTAGCCTTAGCCTAGGGGCGCCTAAAGCCTAGGGGTGCCCTAGCCTGAAGGCTAGGGGAGCCCTAGCCTTAGCCTTGGGGCACCTAAAGCCTAGGGGTGCCCTAGCCTGAAGGCTAGGGGAGCCCTAGCCTTAGCCTAGGGGCGCCTAAAACCTAGGGGTGCCCTAGCCTGAAGGCTAGGGGAGCCCTAGCCTTAGCCAAGGGGCGCCTAAAGCCTAGGGGTGCCCTAGCCTGAAGGCTAGGGGAGCCCTAGCCTTAGCCTAGGGGAGCCTAAAGCCTAGGGGTGCCCTAGCCTGAAGGCTAGGTGAGCCCTAGCCTTAGCCTAGGGGAGCCCTAGCCTAAAACCTAGGGGTGCCCTAGCCTGAAGGCTAGGGGAGCCCTAGCCTTAGCCTAGGGGAGCCTAAAGCCTAGGGGTGCCCTAGCCTGAAGGCTAGGGGAGCCCTAGCCTTAGCCTAGGGGAGCCCCAGCCTAAATCCTAGGGGTGCCCTAGACTGAAGGCTAGGGGAGCCATAGCCTTAGCCTAGGGGAGCCTAAATCCTAGGGGTGCCCTAGCCTGATGGCTAAGGGAGCCCTAGCCTTAGCCTAGGGGAGCCTAAATCCTAGGGGTGCCCTAGACTGAAGGCTCAGGGAGCCCTAGCCTTAGCCTAGGAGAGCCTAAAGCCTAGGGTGCCCTAGCCTGAAGGCTCGGGGAGCCCTAGCCTTAGCCTAGGTGAGCCTAAAGCCTAGGGGTGCCCTAGCCTGAAGGCTCGGGGAGCCCTAGCCGTAGCCTAGGGGGGCCTAAAGCCTAGGGGTGCCTCAGCCTGAAGGCTAGGGGAGCCCTAGCCTTAGCCTAGGGGAGCCTAAAGCCTAGGGGTGCCCTAGCCTGAAGGCTAGGGGAGCCCTAGCCTTTAACTAGGGGAGCCTAAAGCCTACGGGTGCCCTAGCCTGAAGGCTAGGGGAGCCCTAGCCTTAGCCTAGGCGAGCCTAAAGCCTAGGGGTTCCCTAGCCTGAAGGCTAGGGGAGCCCTAGCCTTAGCCTACGGGACCCTAAAGCCTAGGGGTGCCCTAGCCTGAAGGCTAGGGGAGCCCTAGCCTTAGCCTAGGGGAGCCTAAAGCCTAGTGGTGCCCTAGCCTGAAGGCTAGGGGAGCCCTAGCCTTAGCCTAGGGGAGCCTAAAGCCTAGGGGTGCCCTAGGCTGAAGGCTAGGGGAGACCTAGCCTTAGCCTAGGGGAGCCTAAAGCCTAGGGGTGCCCTAGCCTGAAGGCTAGGGGAGCCCTATCCTTAGCCTAGGGGAGCCCTAGCCTAAAGCCTAGGGGTGCCCTAGCCTGAAGGCTAGGGGAGCCCTAGCCTTAGCCCAGGGGAGCACTAGCCTAAAGCCTAGGGGTGCCATAGCCTGAAGGCTAGGGGAGCCCTAGCCTTAGCCTAGGGGAGCCCTAGCCTAAAGCCTAGTGGTGCCCTAGCCTGAAGGCTAGGGGAGCCCTAGCCTTAGCCTAGGGGAGCCCTAGCCTAAAGCCTAGGGGTGCCCTAGCCTGAAGGCTAGGGGAGACCTAGCCTTAGCCTAGGGGAGCCCTAGCCGAAAGCCTAGGGGTGCCCTAGCCTGAAGGCTAGGGGAGCCCTAGCCTTAGCCTAGGGGAGCCCTAGCCTAAAGCCTAGGGGTGCCCTAGCCTGAAGGCTAGGGGAGCCCTAGCCTTAGCCTAGGGGAGCCCTAGCCTAAAGCCTAGGGGTGCCCTAGCCTGAAGGCTAGGGGAGCCCTAGACTTAGCATAGGGGAGCCTAAAGCCTAGGGGTGCCCTAGCCTGAAGGCTAGGGGAGCCCTAGCCTTAGCCTAGGGGAGCCCTAGCCTAAAGCCTAGGGGTGCCCTAGCCTGAAGGCTAGGGGAGCCCTAGCCTTAGCCTAGCGGAGCCTAAAGCCTAGGGGTGCCCTAGCCTGAAGGCTAGGGGAGCCCTAGCCTTAGCCTAGGGGAGCCTAAAGCCTAGGGGTACCCTAGCCTGAAGGCTAGGGGAGCCCTAGCCTTTAGCCTAGAGGAGCCTAAAGCCTAGGGGTGCCGTAGCCTGAAGGCTAGGGGAGCCCTAGCCTTAGCCTAGGGGAGCCCTAGCCTAAAGCCTAGGGGTGCCCTAGCCTGATGCCTAGGGGAGCCCTAGCCTTAGCCTAGGGGAGCCTAAAGCCTAGGGGTGCCCTAGCCTGAAGGCTAGGGGAGCCCTAGCCTTAGCCTAGGGGAGCCTAAAGCCTAGGGGTGCCCTAGCCTGAAGGCTAGGGGAGCCCTAGCCTTAGCCTAGGGGAGCCTAAAGCCTAGGGGTGCCCTAGCCTGAAGGCTAGGGGAGCCCTAGCCTTAGCCTTGGGGGGCCTAAAGCCTAGGGGTGCCCTAGCCTGAAGGCTAGGGGAGCCCTAGCCTTAGCCTTGGGGAGCCTAAAGCCTAGGGGTGCCCTAGCCTGAAGGCTAGGGGAGCCCTAGCCTTACCCTAGGGGAGCCTAAAGCCTCGGGGTGCCCTAGCCTGAAGGCTAGGGGAGCCCTAGCCTTAGCCTAGGGGAGCCTAAACCTAGGGGTGCCCTAGCCTGAAGGCTAGGGGAGCCCTAGCCTTAGCCTAGGGGAGCCTAAAGCCTAGGGGTGCCCTAGCCTGAAGGCTAGGGGAGCCCTAGCCTTAGCCTAGGGGAGCCTAAAGCCTCGGGGTACCCTAGCCTGAAGGCTAGGGGAGCCCTAGCCTTAGCCTAGGGGAGCCCTAGCCTAAAGCCTAGGGGTGCCCTAGCCTGAATGCTAGGGGAGCCCAAGCCTTAGCCTAGGGGAGCCTAAAGCCTAGGGGTGCCCTAGCCTGAGGCTAGGGGAGCCCTAGCCTTAGCCTAGGGGAACCTAAAGCCTAGGGTTGCCCTAGCCTGAAGGCTAGGGGAGCCCTAGCCTTAGCCTAGGGGAGCCCTAGCCTAAAGCCTAGGGGTGCCCTAGCCTGAAGGCTAGGGGAGCCCTAGCCTTAGCCTAGGGGAGCCCTAGCCTAAAGCCTAGGGGTGCCTTAGCCTGAAGGCTAGGGGAGCCCTAGCCTTAGCCTAGGGGAGCCCTAGCCTAAAGCCTAGGGGTGCCCTAGCCTGAAGGCTAGGGGAGCCCTAGCCTTAGCCTAGGGGAGCCCTAGCCTAAAGCCTAGGGGTGCCCTAGCCTGAAGGCTAGGGGAGCCCTAGCCTTAGCCTAGGGGAGCCCTAGCCTAAAGCCTAGGGGTGCCCTAGCCTGAAGTCTAGGGGAGCCCTAGCCTTAGCCTAGGGGAGCCCTAGCCTAAAGCCTAGGGGTGCCCTAGCCTGAAGGCGAGGGGAGCCCTAGCCTTAGCCTAGGGGAGCCCTAGCCTAAAGCCTAGGGGTGCCCTAGCCTGAAGGCGAGGGGAGCCCTAGCATTAGCCTAGGGGAGCCCTAGCCTAAAGCCTAGGGTTGCCCTAGCCTGAAGGCGAGGGGAGCCCTAGCCTTAGCCTAGGGGAGCCCTAGCCTAAAGCCTAGGGGTGCCCTAGCCTGAAGGCTAGGGGAGCCCTAGCCTTAGCCTAGGGGAGACCTAGCCTAAAGCCTAGGGGTGCCCTAGCCTGAAGGCTAGGGGAGCGCTAGCCTTAGCCTAGCGGAGCCCTAGCCTAAAGCCTAGGGGTGCCCTAGCCTGATGGCTATGGGAGCCCCAGCCTTAGCCTAGGGGAGCCTAAAGCCTAGGGGTGCCCTAGCCTGAAGGCTAGGGGAGCCCTAGCCTTAGCCTAGGGGAGCCTAAAGCCTCGGGGTGCCCTAGCCTGAAGGCTAGGGGAGCCCTAGCCTTAGCCTAGGGGAGCCTAAACCTAGGGGTGCCCTAGCCTGAAGGCTAGGGGAGCCCTAGCCTTAGCCTAGGGGAGCCTAAAGCCTAGGGGTGCCCTAGCCTGAAGGCTAGGGGAGCCCTAGCCTTAGCCTAGGGGAGCCTAAAGCCTAGGGGTGCCCTAGCCTGAAGGCTAGGGGAGCCCTAGCCTTAGCCTAGGGGAGCCCTAGCCTAAAGCCAAGGGGTGCCCTAGTCTGAAGGCTAGGGGAGCCCAAGCCTTAGCCTAGGGGAGCCTAAAGCCTAGGGGTGCCCTAGCCTGAAGGCTAGGGGAGCCCTAGCCTTAGCCTAGGGGAACCTAAAGCCTAGGGGTGCCCTAGCCTGAAGGCTAGGGGAGCCCTAGCCTTAGCCTAGGGGAGCCCTAGCCTAAAGCCTAGGGGTGCCCTAGCCTGAAGGCTAGGGGAGCCGTAGCCTTAGCCTAGGGGAGCCCTAGCCTAAAGCCTAGGGGTGCCCTAGCCTGAAGGCTAAGGGAGCCCTAGCCTTAGCCTAGGGAAGCCCTAGCCTAAAGCCTAGGGGTGCCCTAGCCTGAAGGCTAGGGGAGCCCTAGCCTTAGCCTAGGGGAGCCCTAGCCTAAAGCCTGGGGGTACCCTAGCCTGAAGGCTAGGGGAGCCCTAGCATTACCTAGGGGAGCCTAAAGCCTAGGGGTGCCCTAGCCTGAAGGCTAGGGGAGACCTAGCCTTAGCCTAGGGGAGCCTAAAGCCTAGGGGTGCCCTAGCCTGAAGGCTAGGGGAGCCCTAGCCTTAGCCTAGAGGAGCCTAAAACCTAGGGGTGCCGTAGCCTGAAGGCTAGGGGAGACCTAGCCTTAGCCTAGGGGAGCCCTAGCCTAAAGCCTAGGGGTGCCCTAGCCTGAAGGCTAGGGGAGCCCTAGCCTTAGCCTAGGGGAGCCTAAAGCCTAGGGGTGCCCTAGCCTGAAGGCTAGGGGAGCCCTAGCCTTAGCCTAGGGGAGCCTAAAGCCTAGGGGTGCCCTAGCCTGAAGGCTAGGGGAGCCCTAGCCTTAACCTTGGGGAGCCTAAAGCCTAGGGGTGCCCTAGCCTGAAGGCTAGGGGAGCCCTAGCCTTAGCCTAGGGGAGCCTAAAGCCTAGGGGTGCCCTAGCCTGAAGGCGAGGGGAGCCCTAGCCTTAGCCTAGGGGAGCCCTAGCCTAAAGCCTAGGGGTGCCCTAGCCTGAAGGCGAGGGGAGCCCTAGCCTTAGCCTAGGGGAGCCCTAGCCTAAAGCCTAGGGGTGCCCTAGCCTGAAGGCGAGGGGAGCCCTAGCCTTAGCCTAGGGGAGCCCTAGCCAAAAGCCTAGGGGTGCCCTAGCCTGAAGGCTAGGGGAGCCCTAGCCTTAGCCTAGGGGAGACCTAGCCTAAAGCCTAGGGGTGCCCTAGCCTGAAGGCTAGGGGAGCGCTAGCCTTAGCCTAGCGGAGCCCTAGCCTAAAGCCTAGGGGTGCCCTAGCCTGATGGCTATGGGAGCCCTAGCCTTAGCCTAGGGGAGCCTAAAGCCTAGGGGTGCCCTAGCCTGAAGGCTAGGGGAGCCCTAGCCTTAGCCTAGGGGAGCCTAAAGCCTCGGGGTGCCCTAGCCTGAAGGCTAGGGGAGCCCTAGCCTTAGCCTAGGGGAGCCTAAACCTAGGGGTGCCCTAGCCTGAAGGCTAGGGGAGCCCTAGCCTTAGCCTAGGGGAGCCTAAAGCCTAGGGGTGCCCTAGCCTGAAGGCTAGGGGAGCCCTAGCCTTAGCCTAGGGGAGCCTAAAGCCTAGGGGTGCCCTAGCCTGAAGGCTAGGGGAGCGCTAGCCTTAGCCTAGGGGAGCCCTAGCCTAAAGCCTAGGGGTGCCCTAGCCTGATGGCTATGGGAGCCCTAGCCTTAGCCTAGGGGAGCCTAAAGCCTAGGGGTGCCCTAGCCTGAAGGCTAGGGGAGCCCTAGCCTTAGCCTAGGGGAGCCTAAAGCCTCGGGGTGCCCTAGCCTGAAGGCTAGGGGAGCCCTAGCCTTAGCCTAGGGGAGCCTAAAGCCTAGGGGTGCCCTAGCCTGAAGGCTAGGGGAGCCCTAGCCTTAGCCTAGGGGAGCCTAAAGCCTAGGGGTGCCCTAGCCTGAAGGCTAGGGGAGCCCTAGCCTTAGCCTAGGGGAGCCTAAAGCCTCGGGGTACCCTAGCCTGAAGGCTAGGGGAGCCCTAGCCTTAGCCTAGGGGAGCCCTAGCCTAAAGCCTAGGGGTGCCCTAGCCTGAATGCTAGGGGAGCCCAAGCCTTAGCCTAGGGGAGCCTAAAGCCTAGGGGTGCCCTAGCCTGAGGCTAGGGGAGCCCTAGCCTTAGCCTAGGGGAACCTAAAGCCTAGGGTTGCCCTAGCCTGAAGGCTAGGGGAGCCCTAGCCTTAGCCTAGGGGAGCCCTAGCCTAAAGCCTAGGGGTGCCCTAGCCTGAAGGCTAGGGGAGCCCTAGCCTTAGCCTAGGGGAGCCCTAGCCTAAAGCCTAGGGGTGCCTTAGCCTGAAGGCTAGGGGAGCCCTAGCCTTAGCCTAGGGGAGCCCTAGCCTAAAGCCTAGGGGTGCCCTAGCCTGAAGGCTAGGGGAGCCCTAGCCTTAGCCTAGGGGAGCCCTAGCCTAAAGCCTAGGGGTGCCCTAGCCTGAAGGCTAGGGGAGCCCTAGCCTTAGCCTAGGGGAGCCCTAGCCTAAAGCCTAGGGGTGCCCTAGCCTGAAGTCTAGGGGAGCCCTAGCCTTAGCCTAGGGGAGCCCTAGCCTAAAGCCTAGGGGTGCCCTAGCCTGAAGGCGAGGGGAGCCCTAGCCTTAGCCTAGGGGAGCCCTAGCCTAAAGCCTAGGGGTGCCCTAGCCTGAAGGCGAGGGGAGCCCTAGCATTAGCCTAGGGGAGCCCTAGCCTAAAGCCTAGGGTTGCCCTAGCCTGAAGGCGAGGGGAGCCCTAGCCTTAGCCCTGGGGAGCCCTAGCCTAAAGCCTAGGGGTGCCCTAGCCTGAAGGCTAGGGGAGCCCTAGCCTTAGCCTAGGGGAGACCTAGCCTAAAGCCTAGGGGTGCCCTAGCCTGAAGGCTAGGGGAGCGCTAGCCTTAGCCTAGCGGAGCCCTAGCCTAAAGCCTAGGGGTGCCCTAGCCTGATGGCTAGGGGAGCCCCAGCCTTAGCCTAGGGGAGCCTAAGCCTAGGGGTGCCCTAGCCTGAAGGCTAGGGGAGCCCTAGCCTTAGCCTAGGGGAGCCTAAAGACTAGGGGTGCCCTAGCCTGAAGGCTAGGGGAGCCCTAGCCTTAGCCTAGGGGAGCCTAAAGCCTAGGGGTGCCCTAGCCTGAAGGCTAGGGGAGCCCTAGCCTTAGCCTAGGGGAGCCCTAGCCTAAAGCCAAGGGGTGCCCTAGCCTGAAGGCTAGGGGAGCCCAAGCCTTAGCCTAGGGGAGCCTAAAGCCTAGGGGTGCCCTAGCCTGAAGGCTAGGGGAGCCCTAGACTTAGCCTAGGGAAGCCCTAGCCTAAAGCCTAGGGGTGCCCTAGCCTGAAGGCTAGGGGAGCCCTAGCCTTAGCCTAGGGGAGCCCTAGCCTAAAGCCAAGGGGTGCCCTAGCCTGAAGGCTAGGGGAGCCCAAGCCTTAGCCTAGGGGAGCCTAAAGCCTAGGGGTGCCCTAGCCTGAAGGCTAAGGGAGCCCTAGCCTTAGCCTAGGGAAGCCCTAGCCTAAAGCCTAGGGGTGCCCTAGCCTGAAGGCTAGGGGAGCCCTAGCCTTAGCCTAGGGGAGCCCTAGCCTAAAGCCTGGGGGTACCCTAGCCTGAAGGCTAGGGGAGCCCTAGCATTACCTAGGGGAGCCTAAAGCCTAGGGGTGCCCTAGCCTGAAGGCTAGGGGAGACCTAGCCTTAGCCTAGGGGAGCCTAAAGCCTAGGGGTGCCCTAGCCTGAAGGCTAGGGGAGCCCTAGCCTTAGCCTAGAGGAGCCTAAAACCTAGGGGTGCCGTAGCCTGAAGGCTAGGGGAGACCTAGCCTTAGCCTAGGGGAGCCCTAGCCTAAAGCCTAGGGGTGCCCTAGCCTGAAGGCTAGGGGAGCCCTAGCCTTAGCCTAGGGGAGCCTAAAGCCTAGGGGTGCCCTAGCCTGAAGGCTAGGGGAGCCCTAGCCTTAGCCTAGGGGAGCCTAAAGCCTAGGGGTGCCCTAGCCTGAAGGCTAGGGGAGCCCTAGCCTTAGCCTAGGGGAGCCTAAAGCCTAGGGGTGCCCTAGCCTGAAGGCTAGGGGAGCCCTAGCCTTAACCTTGGGGAGCCTAAAGCCTAGGGGTGCCCTAGCCTGAAGGCTAGGGGAGCCCTAGCCTTAGCCTAGGGGAGCCTAAAGCCTAGGGGTGCCCTAGCCTGAAGGCGAGGGGAGCCCTAGCCTTAGCCTAGGGGAGCCCTAGCCTAAAGCCTAGGGGTGCCCTAGCCTGAAGGCGAGGGGAGCCCTAGCCTTAGCCTAGGGGAGCCCTAGCCTAAAGCCTAGGGGTGCCCTAGCCTGAAGGCGAGGGGAGCCCTAGCCTTAGCCTAGGGGAGCCCTAGCCAAAAGCCTAGGGGTGCCCTAGCCTGAAGGCTAGGGGAGCCCTAGCCTTAGCCTAGGGGAGACCTAGCCTAAAGCCTAGGGGTGCCCTAGCCTGAAGGCTAGGGGAGCGCTAGCCTTAGCCTAGCGGAGCCCTAGCCTAAAGCCTAGGGGTGCCCTAGCCTGATGGCTATGGGAGCCCTAGCCTTAGCCTAGGGGAGCCTAAAGCCTAGGGGTGCCCTAGCCTGAAGGCTAGGGGAGCCCTAGCCTTAGCCTAGGGGAGCCTAAAGCCTCGGGGTGCCCTAGCCTGAAGGCTAGGGGAGCCCTAGCCTTAGCCTAGGGGAGCCTAAACCTAGGGGTGCCCTAGCCTGAAGGCTAGGGGAGCCCTAGCCTTAGCCTAGGGGAGCCTAAAGCCTAGGGGTGCCCTAGCCTGAAGGCTAGGGGAGCCCTAGCCTTAGCCTAGGGGAGCCTAAACCTAGGGGTGCCCTAGCCTGAAGGCTAGGGGAGCGCTAGCCTTAGCCTAGGGGAGCCCTAGCCTAAAGCCTAGGGGTGCCCTAGCCTGATGGCTATGGGAGCCCTAGCCTTAGCCTAGGGGAGCCTAAAGCCTAGGGGTGCCCTAGCCTGAAGGCTAGGGGAGCCCTAGCCTTAGCCTAGGGGAGCCTAAAGCCTCGGGGTGCCCTAGCCTGAAGGCTAGGGGAGCCCTAGCCTTAGCCTAGGGGAGCCTAAACCTAGGGGTGCCGTAGCCTGAAGGCTAGGGGAGCCCTAGCCATAGCCTAGGGGAGCCCTAGCCTAAAGCCTAGGGGTGCCCTAGCCTGAAGGCTAGGGGAGCCCTAGCCTTAGCCTAGGGGAGCCTAAAGCCTAGGGGTGCCCTAGCCTGAAGGCTAGTGGAGCCCTAGCCTTAGCCTAGGGGAGCCTAAAGCCTAGGGGTGCCCTAGCCTGAAGGCTAGGGGAGCCCTAGCCTTAGCCTAGGGGAGCCTAAAGCCTAGGGGTGCCCTAGCCTGAAGGCTAGGGGAGCCCTAGCCTTAACCTTGGGGAGCCTAAAGCCTAGGGGTGCCCTAGCCTGAAGGCTAGGGGAGCCCTAGCCTTACCCTAGGGGAGCCTAAAGCCTAGGGGTGCCCTAGCCTGAAGGCTAGGGGAGCCCTAGCCTTACCCTAGGGGAGCCTAAAGCCTCGGGGTGCCCTAGCCTGAAGGCTAGGGGAGCCCTAGCCTTAGCCTAGGGGAGCCTAAACCTAGGGGTGCCCTAGCCTGAAGGCTAGGGGAGCCCTAGCCTTAGCCTAGGGGAGCCTAAAGCCTAGGGGTGCCCTAGCCTGAATGCTAGGGGAGCCCAAGCCTTAGCCTAGGGGAGCCTAAAGCCTAGGGGTCCCCTAGCCTGAGGCTAGGGGAGCCCTAGCCTTAGCCTAGGGGAACCTAAAGCCTAGGGTTGCCCTAGCCTGAAGGCTAGGGGAGCCCTAGCCTTAGCCTAGGGGAGCCCTAGCCTAAAGCCTAGGGGTGCCCTAGCCTGAAGGCTAGGGGAGCCCTAGCCTTAGCCTAGGGGAGCCCTAGCCTAAAGCCTAGGGGTGCCCTAGCCTGAAGGCTAGGGGAGCCCTAGCCTTACCCTAGGGGAGCCTAAAGCCTCGGGGTGCCCTAGCCTGAAGGCTAGGGGAGCCCTAGCCTTAGCCTAGGGGAGCCTAAACCTAGGGGTGCCCTAGCCTGAAGGCTAGGGGAGCCCTAGCCTTAGCCTAGGGGAGCCTAAAGCCTAGGGGTGCCCTAGCCTGAAGGCTAGGGGAGCCCTAGCCTTAGCCTAGGGGAGCCCTAGCCTAAAGCCTAGGGGTGCCCTAGCCTGAATGCTAGGGGAGCCCTAGCCTTAGCCTAGGGGAGCCTAAAGCCTAGGGGTGCCCTAGCCTGAAGGCTAGGGGAGCCCTAGCCTTAGCCTAGGGGAGCCCTAGCCTAAAGCCTAGGGGTGCCCTAGCCTGAAGGCTAGGGGAGCGCTAGCCTTAGCCTAGCGGAGCCCTAGCCTAAAGCGTATGGGGTGCCCTAGCCTGAAGGCTAGGGGAGCCCTAGCCTTAGCCTAGGGGAGCCTAAAGCCTAGGGGTGCCCTAGCCTGAAGGCTAGGGGAGGCCTAGCCTTAGCCTAGGGGAGCCCTAGCCTAAAGCCTAGGGGTGCCCTAGCCTGAAGGCTAGGGGAGCCCTAGCCTTAGCCTAGGGGAGCCTAAAGCCTAGGGGTGCCCTAGCCTGAAGGCTAGGGGAGCCCTAGCCTTAGCCTAGGGGAGCCTAAAGCCTAGGGGTACCCTAGCCTGAAGGCTAGGGGAGCCCTAGCCTTAGCCTAGAGGAGCCTAAAGCCTAGGGGTGCCCTAGCCTGAAGGCTAGGGGAGACCTAGCCTTAGCCTAGGGGAGCCTAAAGCCTAGGGGTGCCCTAGCCTGAAGGCGAGGGGAGCCCTAGCCTTAGCCTAGAGGAGCCTAAAGCCTAGGGGTGCCCTAGCCTGAAGGCTAGGGGAGCCCTAGCCTTAGCCTAGGGGAGCCCTAGCCTAAAGCCTAGGGGTGCCCTAGCCTGAAGGCTAGGGGAGCCCTAGCCTTAGCCTAGGGGAGCCTAAAGCCTAGGGGTGCCCTAGCCTGAAGGCTAGGGGAGCCCTAGCCTTAGCCTAGGGGAGCCTAAAGCCTAGGGGTGCCCTAGCCTGAAGGCTAGGGGTGCCCTAGCCTTAGCCTTGGGGAGCCTAAAGCCTAGGGGTGCCCTAGCCTGAAGGCTAGGGGAGCCCTAGCCTTAGCCTAGGGGAGCCTAAAGCCTAGGGGTGCCCTAGCCTGAAGGCTAGGGGAGCCCTAGCCTTAGCTTAGGGGAGCCTAAAGCCTCGGGGTGCCCTAGCCTGAAGGCTAGGGGAGCCCTAGCCTTAGCCTAGGGGAGCCTAAACCTAGGGGTGCCCTAGCCTGAAGGCTAGGGGAGCCCTAGCCTTAGCCTAGGGGAGCCTAAAGCCTAATGGTGCCCTAGCCTGAAGGCTAGGGGAGCCCTAGCCTTAGCCTAGGGGAGCCTAAAGCCTAGGGGTGCCCTAGCCTGAAGGCTAGGGGAGCCCTAGCCTTAGCCTAGGGGAGCCCTAGCCTAAAGCCTAGGGGTGCCCTAGCCTGAAGTCTAGGGGAGCCCTAGCCTTAGCCTAGGGGAGCCTAAAGCCTAGGGGTGCCCTAGCCTGAAGGCTAGGGGATCCCTAGCCTTACCCTAGGGGAGCCTAAAGCCTCGGGGTGCCCTAGCCTGAAGGCTAGGGGAGCCCTAGCCTTAGCCTAGGGGAGCCTAAACCTAGGGGTGCCCTAGCCTGAAGGCTAGGGGAGCCCTAGCCTTAGCCTAGGGGAGCCTAAAGCCTAGGGGTGCCCTAGCCTGAAGGCTAGGGGAGCCCTAGCCTTAGCCTAGGGGAGCCTAAAGCCTAGGGGTGCCCTAGCCTGAAGGCTAGGGGAGCCCTAGCCTTAGCCTTGGGGAGCCTAAAGCCTAGGGGTGCCCTAGCCTGAAGGCTAGGGGAGCCCTAGCCTTAGCCTAGGGGAGCCTAAAGCCTAGGGGTGCCCTAGCCTGAAGGCTAGGGGAGCCCTAGCCTTAGCCTAGGGGAGCCCTAGCCTAAAGCCTAGGGGTGCCCTAGCCTGAATGCTAGGGGAGCCCAAGCCTTAGCCTAGGGGAGCCTAAAGCCTAGGGGTGCCCTAGCCTGAGGCTAGGGGAGCCCTAGCCTTAGCACAGGGGAACCTAAAGCCTAGGGGTGCCCTAGCCTAAAGGCTAGGGGAGCCCTAGCCTTAGCCTAGGGGAGCCCTAGCCTAAAGCCTAGGGGTGCCCTAGCCTGAAGGCTAGGGGAGCCCTAGCCTTAGCCTAGGGGAGCCCTAGCCTAAAGCCTAGGGGTGCCCTAGCCTGAAGGCTAGGGGAGCCCTAGCCTTAGCCTAGGGGAGCCCTAGCCTAAAGCCTAGGGGTGCCCTAGCCTGAAGGCTAGGGGAGCCCTAGCCTTAGCCTAGGGGAGCCCTAGCCTAAAGCCTAGGGGTGCCCTAGCCTGAAGGCTAGGGGAGCCCTAGCCTTAGCCTAGGGGAGCCCTAGCCTAAAGCCTAGGGGTGCCCTAGCCTGAAGTCTAGGGGAGCCCTAGCCTTAGCGTAGGGGAGCCCTAGCCTAAAGCCTAGGGGTGCCCTAGCCTGAAGGCAAGGGGAGCCCTAGCCTTAGCCTAGGGGAGCCCTAGCCTAAAGCCTAGGGGTGCCCTAGCCTGAAGGCGAGGGGAGCCCTAGCCTTAGCCTAGGGGAGCCCTAGCCTAAAGCCTAGGGGTGCCCTAGCCTGAAGGCGAGGGGAGCCCTAGCCTTAGCCTAGGGGAGCCCTAGCCTAAAGCCTAGGGGTGCCCTAGCCTGAAGGCTAGGGGAGCCCTAGCCTTAGCCTAGGGGAGACCTAGCCTAAAGCCTAGGGGTGCCCTAGCCTGAAGGCTAGGGGAGCGCTAGCCTTAGCCTAGCGGAGCCCTAGCCTAAAGCGTATGGGGTGCCCTAGCCTGAAGGCTAGGGGAGCCCTAGCCTTAGCCTAGGGGAGCCTAAAGCCTAGGGGTGCCCTAGCCTGAAGGCTAGGGGAGGCCTAGCCTTAGCCTAGGGGAGCCCTAGCCTAAAGCCTAGGGGTGCCCTAGCCTGAAGGCTAGGGGAGCCCTAGCCTTAGCCTAGGGGAGCCTAAAGCCTAGGGGTGCCCTAGCCTGAAGGCTAGGGGAGCCCTAGCCTTAGCCTAGGGGAGCCTAAAGCCTAATGGTACCCTAGCCTGAAGGCTAGGGGAGCCCTAGCCTTAGCCTAGGGGAGCCTAAAGCCTAGGGGTACCCTAGCCTGAAGGCTAGGGGAGCCCTAGCCTTAGCCTAGGGGAGCCTAAAGCCTAGGGGTGCCCTAGCCTGAAGGCTAGGGGAGACCTAGCCTTAGCCTAGGGGAGCCTAAAGCCTAGGGGTGCCCTAGCCTGAAGGCGAGGGGAGCCCTAGCCTTAGCCTAGAGGAGCCTAAAGCCTAGGGGTGCCCTAGCCTGAAGGCTAGGGGAGCCCTAGCCTTAGCCTAGGGGAGCCCTAGCCTAAAGCCTAGGGGTGCCCTAGCCTGAAGGCTAGGGGAGCCCTAGCCTTAGCCTAGGGGAGCCTAAAGCCTAGGGGTGCCCTAGCCTGAAGGCTAGGGGAGCCCTAGCCTTAGCCTAGGGGAGCCTAAAGCCTAGGGGTGCCCTAGCCTGAAGGCTAGGGGTGCCCTAGCCTTAGCCTTGGGGAGCCTAAAGCCTAGGGGTGCCCTAGCCTGAAGGCTAGGGGAGCCCTAGCCTTAGCCTAGGGGAGCCTAAAGCCTAGGGGTGCCCTAGCCTGAAGGCTAGGGGAGCCCTAGCCTTAGCTTAGGGGAGCCTAAAGCCTCGGGGTGCCCTAGCCTGAAGGCTAGGGGAGCCCTAGCCTTAGCCTAGGGGAGCCTAAACCTAGGGGTGCCCTAGCCTGAAGGCTAGGGGAGCCCTAGCCTTAGCCTAGGGGAGCCTAAAGCCTAGGGGTGCCCTAGCCTGAAGGCTAGGGGAGCCCTAGCCTTAGCCTAGGGGAGCCTAAAGCCTAGGGGTGCCCTAGCCTGAAGGCTAGGGGAGCCCTAGCCTTAGCCTAGGGGAGCCCTAGCCTAAAGCCTAGGGGTGCCCTAGCCTGAAGGCTAGGGGAGCCCTAGCCTTAGCCTAGGGGAGCCTAAAGCCTAGGGGTGCCCTAGCCTGAAGGCTAGGGGAGCCCTAGCCTGAAGGCTAGGGGAGCCCTAGCCTTAGCCTAGGGGAGCCCTAGCCTAAAGCCTAGGGGTGCCCTAGCCTGAAGGCTAGGGGAGCCCTAGCCTTAGCCTAGGTGAGCCCTAGCCTAAAGCCTAGGGGTGCCCTAACCTGAAGGCTAGGGGATCCCTAGCCTTAGCCTAGGGGAGCCCTAGCCTAAAGCCTAGGGGTGCCCTAGCCTGAAGGCTAGGGGAGCCCTAGCCTTAGCCTAGGGGAGCCCTAGCCTAAAGCCTAGGGGTGCCCTAGCCTGAAGGCTAGGGGAGCCCTAGACTTAGCCTAGGGGAGCCTAAAGCCTAGGGGTGCCCTAGCCTGAAGGCTAGGGGAGCCCTAGCCTTAGCCTAGGGGAGCCTAAAGCCTAGGGGTGCCCTAGCCTGAAGGCTAGGGGAGCCCTAGCCTTAGCCTAGGGGCGCCTAAAGCCTAGGGGTGCCCTAGCCTGAAGGCTAGGGGAGTCCTAGCCTTAGCCTAGGGGCGCCTAAAGCCTAGGGGTGCCCTAGCCTGAAGGCTAGGGGAGCCCTAGCCTTAGCCTAGGGGCGCCTAAAGCCTAGGGGTGCCCTAGCCTGAAGGCTAGGGGAGCCCTAGCCTTAGCCTAGGGTCGCCTAAAGCCTAGGGGTACCCTAGCCTGAAGGCTAGGGGAGCCCTAGCCTTAGCCTAGGGGCGCCTAAAGCCTAGGGGTGCCCTAGCCTGAAGGCTAGTGGAGCCCTAGCCTTAGCCTTGGGGCACCTAAAACCTAGGGGTGCCCTAGCCTGAAGGCTAGGGGAGCCCTAGCCTTAGCCTAGGGGCGCCTAAAACCTAGGGGTGCCCTAGCCTGAAGGCTAGGGGAGCCCTAGCCTTAGCCAAGGGGCGCCTAAAGCCTAGGGGTGCCCTAGCCTGAAGGCTAGGGGAGCCCTAGCCTTAGCCTAGGGGAGCCTAAAGCCTAGGGGTGCCCTAGCCTGAAGGCTAGGTGAGCCCTAGCCTTAGCCTAGGGGAGCCCTAGCCTAAAACCTAGGGGTGCCCTAGCCTGAAGGCTAGGGGAGCCCTAGCCTTAGCCTAGGGGAGCCTAAAGCCTAGGGGTGCCCTAGCCTGAAGGCTAGGGGAGCCCTAGCCTTAGCCTAGGGGAGCCCCAGCCTAAATCCTAGGGGTGCCCTAGCCTGAAGGCTAGGGGAGCCATAGCCTTAGCCTAGGGGAGCCTAAATCCTAGGGGTGCCCTAGCCTGATGGCTAAGGGAGCCCTAGCCTTAGCCTAGGGGAGTCTAAATCCTAGGGGTGCCCTAGACTGAAGGCTCAGGGAGCCCTAGCCTTAGCCTAGGAGAGCCTAAAGCCTAGGGGTGCCCTAGCCTGAAGGCTCGGGGAGCCCTAGCCTTAGCCTAGGTGAGCCTAAAGCCTAGGGGTGCCCTAGCCTGAAGGCTCGGGGAGCCCTAGCCGTAGCCTAGGGGGGCCTAAAGCCTAGGGGTGCCTCAGCCTGAAGGCTAGGGGAGCCCTAGCCTTAGCCTAGGGGAGCCTAAAGCCTAGGGGTGCCCTAGCCTGAAGGCTAGGGGAGCCCTAGCCTTTAACTAGGGGAGCCTAAAGCCTACGGGTGCCCTAGCCTGAAGGCTAGGGGAGCCCTAGCCTTAGCCTAGGCGAGCCTAAAGCCTAGGGGTTCCCTAGCCTGAAGGCTAGGGGAGCCCTAGCCTTAGCCTACGGGACCCTAAAGCCTAGGGGTGCCCTAGCCTGAAGGCTAGGGGAGCCCTAGCCTTAGCCTAGGGGAGCCTAAAGCCTAGTGGTGCCCTAGCCTGAAGGCTAGGGGAGCCCTAGCCTTAGCCTAGGGGAGCCTAAAGCCTAGGGGTGCCCTAGGCTGAAGGCTAGGGGAGACCTAGCCTTAGCCTAGGGGAGCCTAAAGCCTAGGGGTGCCCTAGCCTGAAGGCTAGGGGAGCCCTAGCCTTAGCGTAGGGGAGCCTAAAGCCTACGGGTGCCCTAGCCTGAAGGCTAGGGGAGCCGTAGCCTTAGCCTAGGGGAGCCCTAGCCTAAAGCCTAGGGGTGCCCTAGCCTGAAGGCTAGGGTAGCCCTATCCTTAGCCTAGGGGAGCCCTAGCCTAAAGCCTAGGGGTGCCCTAGCCTGAAGGCTAGGGGAGCCCTAGCCTTAGCCCAGGGGAGCACTAGCCTAAAGCCTAGGGGTGCCATAGCCTGAAGGCTAGGGGAGCCCTAGCCTTAGCCTAGGGGAGCCCTAGCCTAAAGCCTAGGGGTGCCCTAGCCTGAAGGCTAGGGGAGCCCTAGCCTTAGCCTAGGGGAGCCCTAGCCTAAAGCCTAGGGGTGCCCTAGCCTGAAGGCTAGGGGAGACCTAGCCTTAGCCTAGGGGAGCCCTAGCCGAAAGCCTAGGGGTGCCCTAGCCTGAAGGCTAGGGGAGCCCTAGCCTTAGCCTAGGGGAGCCCTAGCCTAAAGCCTAGGGGTGCCCTAGCCTGAAGGCTAGGGGAGCCCTAGCCTTAGCCTAGGGGAGCCCTAGCCTAAAGCCTAGGGATGCCCTAGCCTGAAGGCTAGGGGAGCCCTAGCCTTAGCCTAGGGGAGCCTAAAGCCTAGGGGTGCCCTAGCCTGAAGGCTAGGGGAGCCCTAGCCTTAGCCTAGGGGAGCCCTAGCCTAAAGCCTAGGGGTGCCCTAGCCTGAAGGCTAGGGGAGCCCTAGCCTTAGCCTAGGGGAGCCTAAAGCCTAGGGATGCCCTAGCCTGAAGGCTAGGGGAGCCCTAGCCTTAGCCTAGGGGAGCCTAAAGCCTAGGGGTGCCCTAGCCTGAAGGATAGGGTAGCCCTATCCTTAGCCTAGGGGAGCCCTAGCCTAAAGCCTAGGGGTGCCCTAGCCTGAAGGCTAGGGGAGCCCTAGCCTTAGCCCAGGGGAGCACTAGCCTAAAGCCTAGGGGTGCCATAGCCTGAAGGCTAGGGGAGCCCTAGCCTTAGCCTAGGGGAGCCTAAACCTAGGGGTGCCCTAGCCTGAAGGCTAGGGGAGCCCTAGCCTTAGCCTAGGGGAGCCTAAAGCCTAGGGGTGCCCTAGCCTGAAGGCTAGGGGAGCCCTAGCCTTAGCCTAGGGGAGCCTAAAGCCTCGGGGTACCCTAGCCTGAAGGCAAGGGGAGCCCTAGCCTTAGCCTAGGGGAGCCCTAGCCTAAAGCCTAGGGGTGCCCTAGCCTGAATGCTAGGGGAGCCCAAGCCTTAGCCTAGGGGAGCCTATGCCTAGGGGTGCCCTAGCCTGAAGGCTAGGGGAGCCCTAGCCTTAGCCTAGGGGAGCCCTAGCCTAAAGCCTAGGGGTGCCCTAGCCTGAAGGCTAGGGGAGCCCTAGCCTTAGCCTAGGGGAGCCCTAGCCTAAAGCCTAGGGGTGCCCTAGCCTGAAGGCTAGGGGAGCCCTAGCCTTAGCCTAGGGGAGCCCTAGCCTAAAGCCTAGGGGTGCCCTAGCCTGAAGGCTAGGGGAGCCCTAGCCTTAGCCTAGGGGAGCCCTAGCCTAAAGCCTAGGGGTGCCCTAGCCTGAAGGCTAGGGGAGCCCTAGCCTTAGCCTAGGGGAGCCCTAGCCTAAAGCCTAGGGGTGCCCTAGCCTGAAGTCTAGGGGAGCCCTAGCCTTAGCCTAGGGGAGCCCTAGCCTAAAGCCTAGGGGTGCCCTAGCCTGAAGGCGAGGGGAGCCCTAGCCTTAGCCTAGGGGAGCCCTAGCCTAAAGCCTAGGGGTGCCCTAGCCTGAAGGCGAGGGGAGCCCTAGCATTAGCCTAGGGGAGCCCTAGCCTAAAGCCTAGGGTTGCCCTAGCCTGAAGGCGAGGGGAGCCCTAGCCTTAGCCTAGGGGAGCCCTAGCCTAAAGCCTAGGGGTGCCCTAGCCTGAAGGCTAGGGGAGCTCTAGCCTTAGCCTAGGGGAGACCTAGCCTAAAGCCTAGGGGTGCCCTAGCCTGAAGGCTAGGGGAGCGCTAGCCTTAGCCTAGCGGAGCCCTAGCCTAAAGCCTAGGGGTGCCCTAGCCTGATGGCTATGGGAGCCCCAGCCTTAGCCTAGGGGAGCCTAAAGCCTAGGGGTGCCCTATCCTGAAGGCTAGGGGAGCCCTAGCCTTAGCCTAGGGGAGCCTAAAGCCTCGGGGTGCCCTAGCCTGAAGGCTAGGGGAGCCCTAGCCTTAGCCTAGGGGAGCCTAAACCTAGGGGTGCCCTAGCCTGAAGGCTAGGGGAGCCCTAGCCTTAGCCTAGGGGAGCCTAAAGCCTAGGGGTGCCCTAGCCTGAAGGCTAGGGGAGCCCTAGCCTTAGCCTAGGGGAGCCTAAAGCCTAGCGGTGCCCTAGCCTGAAGGCTAGGGGAGCCCTAGCCTTAGCCTAGGGGAGCCCTAGCCTAAAGCCAAGGGGTGCCCTAGCCTGAAGGCTAGGGGAGCCCAAGCCTTAGCCTAGGGGAGCCTAAAGCCTAGGGGTGCCCTAGCCTGAAGGCTAGGGGAGCCCTAGCCTTAGCCTAGGGGAACCTAAATCCTAGGGGTGCCCTAGCCTGAAGGCTAGGGGAGCCCTAGCCTTAGCCTAGGGGAGCCCTAGCCTAAAGCCTAGGGGTGCCCTAGCCTGAAGGCTAGGGGAGCCCTAGCCTTAGCCTAGGGGAGCCCTAGCCTAAAGCCTAGGGGTGCCCTAGCCTGAAGGCTAAGGGAGCCCTAGCCTTAGCCTAGGGAAGCCCTAGCCTAAAGCCTAGGGGTGCCCTAGCCTGAAGGCTAGGGGAGCCCTAGCCTTAGCCTAGGGGAGCCCTAGCCTAAAGCCTGGGGGTACCCTAGCCTGAAGGCTAGGGGAGCCCTAGCATTACCTAGGGGAGCCTAAAGCCTAGGGGTGCCCTAGCCTGAAGGCTAGGGGAGACCTAGCCTTAGCCTAGGGGAGCCTAAAGCCTAGGGGTGCCCTAGCCTGAAGGCTAGGGGAGCCCTAGCCTTAGCCTAGAGGAGCCTAAAGCCTATGGGTGCCGTAGCCTGAAGGCTAGGGGAGCCCTAGCCTTAGCCTAGGGGAGCCCTAGCCTAAAGCCTAGGGGTGCCCTAGCCAGAAGGCTAGGGGAGCCCTAGCCTTAGCCTAGGGGAGCCTAAAGCCTAGGGGTGCCCTAGCCTGAAGGCTAGGGGAGCCCTAGCCTTAGCCTAGGGGAGCCTAAAGCCTAGGGGTGCCCTAGCCTGAAGGCTAGGGGTGCCCTAGCCTTAGCCTAGGGGAGCCTAAAGCCTAGGGGTGCCCTAGCCTGAAGGCTAGGGGAGCCCTAGCCTTAACCTTGGGGAGCCTAAAGCCTAGGGGTGCCCTAGCCTGAAGGCTAGGGGAGCCCTAGCCTTAGCCTAGGGGAGCCTAAAGCCTAGGGGTGCCCTAGCCTGAAGGCGAGGGGAGCCCTAGCCTTAGCCTAGGGGAGCCCTAGCCTAAAGCCTAGGGGTGCCCTAGCCTGAAGGCGAGGGAAGCCCTAGCCTTAGCCTAGGGGAGCCCTAGCCTAAAGCCTAGGGGTGCCCTAGCCTGAAGGCGAGGGGAGCCCTAGCCTTAGCCTAGGGGAGCCCTAGCCTAAAGCCTAGGGGTGCCCTAGCCTGAAGGCTAGGGGAGCGCTAGCCTTAGCCTAGCGGAGCCCTAGCCTAAAGCCTAGGGGTGCCCTAGCCTGATGGCTATGGGAGCCCTAGCCTTAGCCTAGGTGAGCCTAAAGCCTAGGGGTGCCCTAGCCTGAAGGCTAGGGGAGCCCTAGCCTTAGCCTAGGGGAGCCTAAAGCCTCGGGGTGTCCTAGCCTGAAGGCTAGGGGAGCCCTAGCCTTAGCCTAGGGGAGCCTAAACCTAGGGGTGCCCTAGCCTGAAGGCTAGGGGAGCCCTAGCCTTAGCCTAGGGGAGCCTAAAACCTAGGGGTGCCCTAGCCTGAAGGCTAGGGGAGCCCAAGCCTTAGCCTAGGGGAGCCTAAAGCCTAGGGGTGCCCTAGCCTGAAGGCTAGGGGAGCGCTAGCCTTAGCCTAGGGGAGCCCTAACCTAAAGCCTAGGGGTGCCCTAGCCTGATGGCTATGGGAGCCCTAGCCTTAGCCTAGGGGAGCCTAAAGCCTAGGGGTGCCCTAGCCTGAAGGCTAGGGGAGCCCTAGCCTTAGCCTAGGGGAGCCTAAAGCCTCGGGGTGCCCTAGCCTGAAGGCTAGGGGAGCCCTAGCCTTAGCCTAAGGGAGCCTAAACCTAGGGGTGCCCTAGCCTGAAGGCTAGGGGAGCCCTAGCCTTAGCCTAGGGGAGCCTAAAGCCTAGGGGTGCCGTAGCCTGAAGGCTAGGGGAGCCCTAGCCTTAGCCTAGGGGAGCCCTAGCCTAAAGCCTAGGGGTGCCCTAGCCTGAAGGCTAGGGGAGCCCTAGCCTTAGCCTAGGGGAGCCTAAAACCTAGGGGTGCCCTAGCCTGAAGGCTAGGGGAGCCCTAGCCTTAGCCTAGGGGAGCCTAAAGCCTAGGGGTGCCCTAGCCTGAAGGCTAGGGGAGCCCTAGCCTTAGCCTAGGGGAGCCTAAAGCCTAGGGGTGCCCTAGCCTGAAGGCTAGGGGAGCCCTAGCCTTAACCTTGGGGAGCCTAAAGCCTAGGGGTGCCCTAGCCTGAAGGCTAGGGGAGCCCTAGCCTTAGCCTAGGGGAGCCTAAAGCCTAGGGGTCCCCTAGCCTGAAGGCTAGGGGAGCCCTAGCCTTAGCCTAGGGGAGCCCTAGCCTAAAGCCTAGGGGTGCCCTAGCCTGAATGCTAGGGGAGCCCAAGCCTTAGCCTAGGGGAGCCTAAAGCCTAGGGGTGCCCTAGCCTGAGGCTAGGGGAGCCCTAGCCTTAGCCTAGGGGAACCTAAAGCCTAGGGTTGCCCTAGCCTGAAGGCTAGGGGAGCCCTAGCCTTAGCCTAGGGGAGCCCTAGCCTAAAGCCTAGGGGTGCCCTAGCCTGAAGGCTAGGGGAGCCCTAGCCTTAGCCTAGGGGAGCCCTAGCCTAAAGCCTAGGGGTGCCCTAGCCTGAAGGCTAGGGGAGCCCTAGCCTTAGCCTAGGGGAGCCCTAGCCTAAAGCCTAGGGGTGCCCTATCCTGAAGGCTAGGGGAGCCCTAGCCTTAGCCTAGGGGAGCCCTAGCCTAAAGCCTAGGGGTGCCCTAGCCTGAAGGCTAGGGGAGCCCTAGCCTTAGCCTAGGGGAGCCCTAGCCTAAAGCCTAGGGGTGCCCTAGCCTGAAGTCTAGGGGAGCCCTAGCCTTAGCCTAGGGGAGCCCTAGCCTAATGCCTAGGGGTGCCCTAGCCTGAAGGCGAGGGGAGCCCTAGCCTTAGCCTAGGGGAGCCCTAGCCTAAAGCCTAGGGGTGCCCTAGCCTGAAGGCGAGGGGAGCCCTAGCCTTAGCCTAGGGGAGCCCTAGCCTAAAGCCTAGGGGTGCCCTAGCCTGAAGGCGAGGGGAGCCCTAGCCTTAGCCTAGGGGAGCCCTAGCCTAAAGCCTAGGGGTGCCCTAGCCTGAAGGCTAGGGGAGCCCTAGCCTTAGCCTAGGGGAGACCTAGCCTAAAGCCTAGGGGTGCCCTAGCCTGAAGGCTAGGGGAGCGCTAGCCTTAGCCTAGCGGAGCCCTAGCCTAAAGCCTAGGAGTGCCCTAGCCTGATGGCTAGGGGAGCCCTAGCCTTAGCCTAGGGGAGCCTAAAGCCTAGGGGTGCCCTAGCCTGTAGGCTAGGGGAGCCCTAGCCTTAGCCTAGGGGAGCCCTAGCCTAAAGCCTAGGGGTGCCCTAGCCTGAAGGCTAGGGGAGCCCTAGCCTTAGCCTAGGGGAGCCTAAAACCTAGGGGTGCCCTAGCCTGAAGGCTAGGGGAGCCCTAGCCTTAGCCTAGGGGAGCCTAAAGCCTAGGGGTACCCTAGCCTGAAGGCTAGGGGAGCCCTAGCCTTAGCCTAGGGGAGCCTAAAGCCTAGGGGTGCCCTAGCCTGAAGGCTAGGGGAGACCTAGCCTTAGCCTAGGGGAGCCTAAAGCCTAGGGGTGCCCTAGCCTGAAGGCGAGGGGAGCCCTAGCCTTAGCCTAGAGGAGCCTAAAGCCTAGGGGTGCCCTAGCCTGAAGGCTAGGGGAGCCCTAGCCTTAGCCTAGGGGAGCCCTACCCTAAAGCCTAGGGGTGCCCTAGCCTGAAGGCTAGGGGAGCCCTAGCCTTAGCCTAGGGGAGCCTAAAGCCTAGGGGTGCCCTAGCCTGAAGGCTAGGGGAGCCCTAGCCTTAGCCTAGGGGAGCCTAAAGCCTAGGGGTGCCCTAGCCTGAAGGCTAGGGGTGCCCTAGCCTTAGCCTTGGGGAGCCTAAAGCCTAGGGGTGCCCTAGCCTGAAGGCTAGGGGAGCCCTAGCCTTAGCCTAGGGGAGCCTAAAGCCTAGGGGTGCCCTAGCCTGAAGGCTAGGGGAGCCCTAGCCTTAGCCTAGGGGAGCCTAAGGCCTCGGGGTGCCCTAGCCTGAAGGCTAGGGGAGCCCTAGCCTTAGCCTAGGGGAGCCTAAACCTAGGGGTGCCCTAGCCTGAAGGCTAGGGGAGCCCTAGCCTTAGCCTAGGGGAGCCTAAAGCCTAGGGGTGCCCTAGCCTGAAGGCTAGGGGAGCCCTAGCCTTAGCCTAGGGGAGCCTAAAGCCTAGGGGTGCCCTAGCCTGAAGGCTAGGGGAGCCCTAGCCTTAGCCTAGGGGAGCCCTAGCCTAAATCCTAGGGGTGCCCTAGCCTGAAGGCTAGGGGAGCCCTAGCCTTAGCCTAGGGGAGCCTAAAGCCTAGGGGTGCCCTAGCCTGAAGGCTAGGGGAGCCCTAGCCTTAGCCTAGGGGAGCCCTAGCCTAAAGCCTAGGAGTGCCCTAGCCTGAAGGCTAGGGGAGCCCTAGCCTTAGCCTAGGGAAGCCTAAAGCCTAGGGGTGCCCTAGCCTGAAGGCTAGGGGAGCCCTAGCCTTAGCCTAGGGGAGCCTAAAGCCTAGGGGTGCCCTAGCCTGAAGGCTAGGGGAGCCCTAGCCTTAGCCTAGGGGAGCCTAAAGCCTAGGGGTGCCCAAGCCTGAAGGCTAGGGGAGCCCTAGCCTTAGCCTAGGGGAGCCCTAGCCTAAAGCCTAGTGGTGCCCTAGCCTGAAGGCTAGGGGAGCCCTAGCCTTAGCCTAGGGGAGTCTAAAGCCAAGGGGTGCCCTAGCCTGAAGGCTATGGGAGGCCTAGCCTTAGCCTAGGGGAGCCTAAAGCCTAGGGGTGCCCTAGCCTGAAGGCTAGGGGAGCCCTAGCCTTAGCCTAGGGGAGCCTAAAGCCTAGGGGTGCCCTAGCCTGAAGGCTAGGGGAGCCCTAGCCTTAGCCTAGGGGAGCCTAAATCCTAGGGGTGCCCTAGCCTGAAGGCTAGGGGAGCCCTAGCCTTAGCCTAGGGGAGCCTAAATCCTAGGGGTGCCCTAGCCTGAAGGCTAGGGGAGCCCTAGCCTTAGCCTAGGGGCGCCTAAAGCCTAGGGGTGCCCTAGCCTGAAGGCTAGGGGAGCACTAGCCTTAGCCTAGGGGAGCCTAAAGCCTCGGGGTGCCCTAGCCTGAAGGCTAGGGGAGCCCTAGCCTTAGCCTAGGGGAGCCTAAACCTAGGGGTGCCCTAGCCTGAAGGCTAGGGGAGCCCTAGCCTTAGCCTAGGGGAGCCTAAAGCCTAGGGGTGCCCTAGCCTGAAGGCTAGGGGAGCCCTAGCCTTAGCCTAGGGGAGCCTAAAGCCTAGGGGTGCCCTAGCCTGAAGGCTAGGGGAGCCCTAGCCTTAGCCTAGGGGAGCCCTAGCCTAAAGCCAAGGGGTGCCCTAGCCTGAAGGCTAGGGGAGCCCAAGCCTTAGCCTAGGGGAGCCTAAAGCCTAGGGGTGCCCTAGCCTGAAGGCTAGGGGAGCCCTAGCCTTAGCCTAGGGGAGCCTAAAGCCTAGGGGTGCCCTAGCCTGAAGGCTAGGGGAGCCCTAGCCTTAGCCTAGGGGAGCCCTAGCCTAAAGCCTAGGGGTGCCCTAGACTGAAGGCTAAGGGAGCCCTAGCCTTAGCCTAGGGGAGCCCTAGCCTAAAGCCTAGGGGTGCCCTAGCCTGAAGGCTAGGGGAGCCCTAGCCTTAGCCTAGGGGAGCCCTAGCCTAAAGCCTAGGGGTGCACTAGCCTGAAGGCTAGGGGAGCCCTAGCCTTAGCCTAGGGGAGCCCTAGCCTAAAGCCTAGGGGTGCCCTAGCCTGAAGGCTAGGGGAGCCCTAGCCTTAGCCTAGGGGAGCCCTAGCCTAAAGCCTAGGGGTGCCCTAGCCTGAAGGCTAGGGGAGCCCTAGCCTTAGCCTAGGGGAGCCCTAGCCTAAAGCCTAGGGGTGCCCTAGCCTGAAGGCTAGGGGAGCCCTAGCCTTAGCCTAGGGGAGCCCTAGCCTAAAGCCTAGGGGTGCCCTAGCCTGAAGGCTAGGGGAGCCCTAGCCTTAGCCTAGGGGAGCCTAAAGCCTGGGGGTACCCTAGCCTGAAGGCTAGGGGAGCCCTAGCATTAGCCTAGGGGAGCCTAAAGCCTAGGGGTGCCCTAGCCTGAAGGCTAGGGGAGCCCTAGCCTTAGCCTAGGGGAGCCTAAAGCCTAGGGGTGCCCTAGCCTGAAGGCTAGGGGAGCCCTAGCCTTAGCCTAGAGGAGCCTAAAGCCTAGGGGTGCCCTAGCCTGAAGGCTAGGGGAGCCCTAGCCTTAGCCTAGGGGAGCCCTAGCCTAAAGCCTAGGGGTGCCCTAGCCTGAAGGCTAGGGGAGCCCTAGCCTTAGCCTAGGGGAGCCTAAAGCCTAGGGGTGCCCTAGCCTGAAGGCTAGGGGAGCCCTAGCCTTAGCCTATGGGAGCCTAAAGCCTAGGGGTGCCCTAGCCTGAAGGCTAGGGGAGCCCTAGCCTTAGCCTATGGGAGCCTAAAGCCTAGGGGTGCCCTAGCCTGAAGGCTAGGGGAGCCCTAGCCTTAGCCTTGGGGAGCCTAAAGCCTAGGGGTGCCCTAGCCTGAAGGCTAGGGGAGCCCTAGCCTTAGCCTAGGGGAGCCTAAAGCCTAGGGGTGCCCTAGCCTGAAGGCTAGGGGAGCCCTAGCCTTAGCCTAGGGGAGCCTAAAGCCTCAGGGTGCCCTAGCCTGAAGGCTAGGGGAGCCCTAGCCTTAGCCTAGGGGAGCCTAAACCTAGGGGTGCCCTAGCCTGAAGGCTAGGGGAGCCCTAGCCTTAGCCTAGGGGAGCCTAAAGCCTAGGGGTGCCCTAGCCTGAAGGCTAGGGGAGCCCTAGCCTTAGCCTAGGGGAGCCTAAAGCCTAGGGGTGCCCTAGCCTGAAGGCTAGGGGAGCCCCAGCCTTAGCCTAGGGGATCCCTAGCCTAAAGCCTAGGGGTGCCCTAGCCTGAATGCTAGGGGAGCCCAAGCCTTAGCCTAGGGGAACCTAAAGCCTAGGGGTGCCCTAGCCTGAAGGCTAGGGGAGCCCTAGCCTTAGCCTAGGGGAGCCCTAGCCTAAAGCCTAGGGGTGCCCTAGCCTGAAGGCTAGGGGAGCCCTAGCCTTAGCCTAGGGGAGCCCTAGCCTAAAGCCTAGGGGTGCCCTAGCCTGAAGGCGAGGGGAGCCCTAGCCTTAGCCTAGGGGAGCCCTAGCCTAAAGCCTAGGGGTGCCCTAGCCTGAAGGCTAGGGGAGCCCTAGCCTTAGCCTAGGGGAGCCCTAGCCTAAAGCCTAGGGGTGCCCTAGCCTGAAGGCGAGGGGAGCCCTAGCCTTAGGCTAGGGGAGCCCTAGCCTAAAGCCTAGGGGTGCCCTTGCCTGAAGGCGAGGGGAGCCCTAGCCTTAGCCTAGGGGAGCCCTAGCCTAAAGCCTAGGGGTGCCCTAGCCTGAAGGCGAGGGGAGCCCTAGCCTTAGCCTAGGGGAGCCCTAGCCTAAAGCCTAGGGGTGCCCTAGCCTGAAGGCGAGGGGAGCCCTAGCCTTAGCCTAGGGGAGCCCTAGCCTAAAGCCTAGGGGTGCCCTAGCCTGAAGGCGAGGGGAGCCCTAGCCTTAGCCTAGGGGAGCCCTAGCCTAAAGCCTAGGGGTGTCCTAGCCTGAAGGCGAGGGAAGCCCTAGCCTTAGCCTAGGGGAGCCCTAGCCTAAAGCCTAGGGGTGCCCTAGCCTGAAGGCGAGGGGAGCCCTAGCCTTAGCCTAGGGGAGCCCTAGCCTAAAGCCTAGGGGTGCCCTAGCCTGAAGGCGAGGGGAGCCCTAGCCTTAGCCTAGGGGAGCCCTAGCCTAAAGCCTAGGGGTGTCCTAGCCTGAAGGCGAGGGAAGCCCTAGCCTTAGCCTAGGGGAGCCCTAGCCTAAAGCCTAGGGGTGCCCTAGCCTGAAGGCTAGGGGAGCCCTAGCCTTAGCCTAGGGGAGCCCTAGCCTAAAGCCTAGGGGTGCCCTAGCCTGAAGGCGAGGGGAGCCCTAGCCTTAGCCTAGGGGAGCCCTAGCCTAAAGCCTAGGGGTGCCCTAGCCTGAAGGCGAGGGGAGCCCTAGCCTTAGCCTAGGGGAGCCCTAGCCTAAAGCCTAGGGGTGCCCTAGCCTGAAGGCTAGGGGAGCCCTTGCCTTAGCCTAGGGGAGACCTAGCCTAAAGCCTAGGGGTGCCCTAGCCTGAAGGCTAGGGGAGCGCTAGCCTTAGCCTCGGGGAGCCTAAAGCCTAGGGGTGCCCTAGCCTGAAGGCTAGGGGAGCCCTAGCCTTAGCCTAGGGGAGCCTAAAGCCTAGGGGTACCCTAGCCTGAAGGCTAGGGGAGCCCTAGCCTTAGCCTAGGGGAGCCTAAAGCCTAGGGGTGCCCTAGCCTGAAGGTTAGGGGAGCCCTAGCCTTAGCCTAGGGGAGCCTAAAGCCTAGGGGTGCCCTAGCCTGAAGGCTAGGGGAGCCCTAGCCTTAGCCTTGGGGAGCCTAAAGCCTAGGGGTGCCCTAGCCTGAAGGCTAGGGGAGCCCTAGCCTTAGCCTAGGGGAGCCTAAAGCCTAGGGGTGCCCTAGCCTGAAGGCTAGGGGAGCCCTAGCCTTAGCCTAGGGGAGCCTAAAGCCTCGGGGTGCCCTAGCCTGAAAGCTAGGGGAGCCCTAGCCTTAGCCTAGGGGAGCCTAAACCTAGGGGTGCCCTAGCCTGAAGGCTAGGGGAGCCCTAGCCTTAGCCTAGGGGAGCCTAAAGCCTAGGGGTGCCCTAGCCTGAAGGCTAGGGGAGCCCTAGCCTTAGCCTAGGGGAGCCTAAAGCCTAGGGGTGCCCTAGCCTGAAGGCTAGGGGAGCCCTAGCCTTAGCCTAGGGGAGCCCTAGCCTAAAGCCTAGGGGTGCCCTAGCCTGAAGGCTAGGGGAGCCCTAGCCTTAGCCTAGGGGAGCCTAAAGCCTAGGGGTGCCCTAGCCTGAAGGTTAGGGGAGCCCTAGCCTTAGCCTAGGGGAGCCCTAGCCTAAAGCCTAGGGGTGCCCTAAACTGAAGGCTAGGGGAGCCCTAGCCTTAGCCTAGGGGAGCCTAAAGCCTAGGGGTGCCCTAGCCTGAAGGCTAGGGGAGCCCTAGCCTTAGCCTAGGGGAGCCTAAAGCCTAGGGGTACCCTAGCCTGAAGGCTAGGGGAGCCCTAGCCTTAGCCTAGGGGAGCCTAAAGCCTAGGGGTGCCCTAGCCTGAAGGTTAGGGGAGCCCTAGCCTTAGCCTAGGGGAGCCTAAAGCCTAGGGGTGCCCTAGCCTGAAGGCTAGGGGAGCCCTAGCCTTAGCCTTGGGGAGCCTAAAGCCTAGGGGTGCCCTAGCCTGAAGGCTAGGGGAGCCCTAGCCTTAGCCTAGGGGAGCCTAAAGCCTAGGGGTGCCCTAGCCTGAAGGCTAGGGGAGCCCTAGCCTTAGCCTAGGGGAGCCTAAAGCCTCGGGGTGCCCTAGCCTGAAGGCTAGGGGAGCCCTAGCCTTAGCCTAGGGGAGCCTAAACCTAGGGGTGCCCTAGCCTGAAGGCTAGGGGAGCCCTAGCCTTAGCCTAGGGGAGCCCTAGCCTAAAGCCTAGGGGTGCCCTAGCCTGAAGGCTAGGGGAGCCCTAGCCTTAGCCTAGGGGAGCCCTAGCCTAAAGCCTAGGGGTGCCCTAGCCTGAAGGCTAAGGGAGCCCTAGCCTTAGCCTAGGGGAGCCCTAGCCTAAAGCCTAGGGGTGCCCTAGCCTGAAGGCTAGGGGAGCCCTAGCCTTAGCCTAGGGGAGCCCTAGCCTAAAGCCTAGGGGTGCACTAGCCTGAAGGCTAGGGGAGCCCTAGCCTTAGCCTAGGGGAGCCCTAGCCTAAAGCCTAGGGGTGCCCTAGCCTGAAGGCTAGGGGAGCCCTAGCCTTAGCCTAGGGGAGCCCTAGCCTAAAGCCTAGGGGTGCCCTAGCCTGAAGGCTAGGGGAGCCCTAGCCTTAGCCTAGGGGAGCCCTAGCCTAAAGCCTAGGGGTGCCCTAGCCTGAAGGCTAGGGGAGCCCTAGCCTTAGCCTAGGGGAGCCCTAGCATAAAGCCTAGGGGTGCCCTAGCCTGAAGGCTAGGGGAGCCCTAGCCTTAGCCTAGGGGAGCCTAAAGCCTGGGGGTACCCTAGCCTGAAGGCTAGGGGAGCCCTAGCATTAGCCTAGGGGAGCCTAAAGCCTAGGGGTGCCCTAGCCTGAAGGCTAGGGGAGCCCTAGCCTTAGCCTAGGGGAGCCTAAAGCCTAGGGGTGCCCTAGCCTGAAGGCTAGGGGAGCCCTAGCCTTAGCCTAGAGGAGCCTAAAGCCTAGGGGTGCCCTAGCCTGAAGGCTAGGGGAGCCCTAGCCTTAGCCTAGGGGAGCCCTAGCCTAAAGCCTAGGGGTGCCCTAGCCTGAAGGCTAGGGGAGCCCTAGCCTTAGCCTAGGGAAGCCTAAACCCTAGGGGTGCCCTAGCCTGAAGGCTAGGGGAGCCCTAGCCTTAGCCTAGGGGAGCCTAAAGCCTAGGGGTGCCCTAGCCTGAAGGCTAGGGGAGCCCTAGCCTTAGCCTATGGGAGCCTAAAGCCTAGGGGTGCCCTAGCCTGAAGGCTAGGGGAGCCCTAGCCTTAGCCTTGGGGAGCCTAAAGCCTAGGGGTGCCCTAGCCTGAAGGCTAGGGGAGCCCTAGCCTTAGCCTAGGGGAGCCTAAAGCCTAGGGGTGCCCTAGCCTGAAGGCTAGGGGAGCCCTAGCCTTAGCCTAGGGGAGCCTAAAGCCTCGGGGTGCCCTAGCCTGAAGGCTAGGGGAGCCCTAGCCTTAGCCTAGGGGAGCCTAAACCTAGGGGTGACCTAGCCTGAAGGCTAGGGGAGCCCTAGCCTTAGCCTAGGGGAGCCTAAAGCCTAGGGGTGCCCTAGCCTGAAGGCTAGGGGAGCCCTAGCCTTAGCCTAGGGGAGCCTAAAGCCTAGGGGTGCCCTAGTCTTAGCCTAGGGGAGCCGTAGCCTAAAGCCTAGGGGAGCCCTAGCCTTAGCCTAGGGGAGCCCTAGCCTAAAGCCTAGGGGTGCCCTAGCCTGAAGGCGAGGGGAGCCCTAGCCTTAGCCTAGGGGAGCCCTAGCCTAAAGCCTAGGGGTGCCCTAGCCTGAAGGCGAGGGGAGCCCTAGCCTTAGCCTAGGGGAGCCCTAGCCTAAAGCCTAGGGGTGCCCTAGCCTGAAGGCTAGGGGAGCCCTTGCCTTAGCCTAGGGGAGACCTAGCCTAAAGCCTAGGGGTGCCCTAGCCTGAAGGCTAGGGGAGCGCTAGCCTTAGCCTAGGGGAGCCCTAGCCTAAAGCCTAGGGGTGCCCTAGCCTGAAGGCTAGGGGAGCCCTAGCCTTAGCCTAGGGGAGCCTAAAGCCTAGGGGTGCCCTAGCCTGAAGGTTAGGGGAGCCCTAGCCTTAGCCTAGGGGAGCCCTAGCCTAAAGCCTAGGGGTGCCCTAAACTGAAGGCTAGGGGAGCCCTAGCCTTAGCCTAGGGGAGCCTAAAGCCTAGGGGTGCCCTAGCCTGAAGGCTAGGGGAGCCCTAGCCTTAGCCTAGGGGAGCCTAAAGCCTAGGGGTACCCTAGCCTGAAGGCTAGGGGAGCCCTAGCCTTAGCCTAGGGGAGCCTAAAGCCTAGGGGTGCCCTAGCCTGAAGGTTAGGGGAGCCCTAGCCTTAGCCTAGGGGAGCCTAAAGCCTAGGGGTGCCCTAGCCTGAAGGCTAGGGGAGCCCTAGCCTTAGCCTTGGGGAGCCTAAAGCCTAGGGGTGCCCTAGCCTGAAGGCTAGGGGAGCCCTAGCCTTAGCCTAGGGGAGCCTAAAGCCTAGGGGTGCCCTATCCTGAAGGCTAGGGGAGCCCTAGCCTTAGCCTAGGGGAGCCTAAAGCCTCGGGGTGCCCTAGCCTGAAAGCTAGGGGAGCCCTAGCCTTAGCCTAGGGGAGCCTAAACCTAGGGGTGCCCTAGCCTGAAGGCTAGGGGAGCCCTAGCCTTAGCCTAGGGGAGCCTAAAGCCTAGGGGTGACCTAGCCTGAAGGCTAGGGGAGCCCTAGCCTTAGCCTAGGGGAGCCTAAAGCCTAGGGGTGCCCTAGCCTGAAGGCTAGGGGAGCCCTAGCCTTAGCCTAGGGGAGCCCTAGCCTAAAGCCTAGGGGTGCCCTAGCCTGAAGGCTAGGGGAGCCCTAGCCTTAGCCTAGGGGAGCCTAAAGCCTAGGGGTGCCCTAGACTGAAGGCTAGGGGAGCCCTAGCCTTAGCCTAGGGGAGCCCTAGCCTAAAGCCTAGGGGTGCCCTAGCCTGAAGGCTAGGGGAGCCCTAGCCTTAGCCTAGGGAAGCCTAAAGCCTAGGGGTGCCCTAGCCTGAAGGCTAGGGGAGCCCTAGCCTTAGCCTAGGGGAGCCTAAAGCCTAGGGGTGCCCTAGCCTGAAGGCTAGGGGAGGCCTAGCCTTAGCCTAGGGGAGCCTAAAGCCTAGGGGTGCCCTAGCCTGAAGGCTAGGGGAGCCCTAGCCTTAGCCTAGGGGAGCCTAAAGCCTAGGGGTGCCCTAGCCTGAAGGCTAGGGGAGCCCTAGCCTTAGCTTAGGGGAGCCTAAAGCCTCGGGGTGCCCTAGCCTGAAGGCTAGGGGAGCCCTAGCCTTAGCCTAGGGGAGCCTAAACCTAGGGGTGCCCTAGCCTGAAGGCTATGGGAGCCCTAGCCTTAGCCTAGGGGAGCCTAAAGCCTAGGGGTGCCCTAGCCTGAAGGCTAGGGGAGCCCTAGCCTTAGCCTAGGGGAGCCTAAAGCCTAGGGGTGCCCTAGCCTGAAGGCTAGGGGAGCCCTAGCCTTAGCCTAGGGGAGCCCTAGCCTAAAGCCTAGGGGTGCCCTAGCCTGAAGGCGAGGGGAGCCCTAGCCTTAGCCTAGGGGAGCCCTAGCCTAAAGCCTAGGGGTGCCCTAGCCTGAAGGCTAGGGGAGCCCTAGCCTTAGCCTAGGGGAGCCCTAGCCTAAAGCCTAGGGGTGCCCTAGCCTGAAGGCGAGGGGAGCCCTAGCCTTAGCCTAGGGGAGCCCTAGCCTAAAGCCTAGGGGTGCCCTAGCCTGAAGGCGAGGGGAGCCCTAGCCTTAGCCTAGGGGAGCCCTAGCCTAAAGCCTAGGGGTGCCCTAGCCTGAAGGTGAGGGGAGACCTAGCCTTAGCCTAGGGGAGCCCTAGCCTAAAGCCTAGGGGTGTCCTAGCCTGAAGGCGAGGGGAGCCCTAGCCTTAGCCTAGGGGAGCCCTAGCCTAAAGCCTAGGGGTGCCCTAGCCTGAAGGCGAGGGGAGCCCTAGCCTTAGCCTAGGGGAGCCCTAGCCTAAAGCCTAGGGGTGCCCTAGCCTGAAGGCGAGGGGAGCCCTAGCCTTAGCCTAGGGGAGCCCTAGCCTAAAGCCTAGGGGTGCCCTAGCCTGAAGGCGAGGGGAGCCCTAGCCTTAGCCTAGGGGAGCCCTAGCCTAAAGCCTAGGGGTGCCCTAGCCTGAAGGCTAGGGGAGCCCTTGCCTTAGCCTAGGGGAGACCTAGCCTAAAGCCTAGGGGTGCCCTAGCCTGAAGGCTAGGGAAGCGCTAGCCTTAGCCTAGGGGAGCCCTAGCCTAAAGCCTAGGGGTGCCCTAGCCTGAAGGCTAGGGGAGCCCTAGCCTTAGCCTAGGGGAGCCTAAAGCCTAGGGGTGCCCTATCCTGAAGGTTAGGGGAGCCCTAGCCTTAGCCTAGGGGAGCCCTAGCCTAAAGCCTAGGGGTGCCCTAGCCTGAAGGCTAGGGGAGCCCTAGCCTTAGCCTAGGGGAGCCTAAAGCTTAGGGGTGCCTTAGCCTGAAGGCTAGGGGAGCCCTAGCCTTAGCCTAGGGGAGCCTAAAGCCTAGGGGTGCCCTAGCCTGAAGGCTAGGGGAGCCCTAGCCTTAGCCTAGGGGAGCCTAAAGCCTAGGGGTGCCCTAGCCTGAAGGTTAGGGGAGCCCTAGCCTTAGCCTAGGGGAGCCTAAAGCCTAGGGGTGCCCTAGCCTGAAGGTTAGGGGAGCCCTAGCCTTAGCCTAGGGGAGCCTAAAGCCTAGGGGTGCCCTAGCCTGAAGGCTAGGGGAGCCCTAGCCTTAGCCTTGGGGAGCCTAAAGCCTAGGGGTGCCCTAGACTGAAGGCTAGGGGAGCCCTAGCCTTAGCCTAGGGGAGCCTAAAGCCTAGGGGTGCCCTAGCCCGAAGGCTAGGGGAGCCCTAGCCTTAGCCTAGGGGAGCCTAAAGCCTCGGGGTGCCCTAGCCTGAAGGCTAGGGGAGCCCTAGCCTTAGCCTAGGGGAGCCTAAACCTAGGGGTGCCCTAGCCTTAAGGCTAGGGGAGCCCTAGCCTTAGGCTAGGGGAGCCTAAAGCCTAGGGGTGCCCTAGCCTGAAGGCTAGGGGAGCCCTAGCCTTAGCCTAGGGGAGCCTAAAGCCTAGGGGTGCCCTAGCCTGAAGGCTAGGGGAGCCCTAGCCTTAGCCTAGGGGAGCCCTAGCCTAAAGCCTATGGTGCCCTAGCCTGAAGGCTAGGGGAGCCCTACCCTTAGCCTAGGGGAGCCTAAAGCCTAGGGGTGCCCTAGGCTGAAGGCTAGGGGAGCCCTAGCCTTAGCCTAGGGGAGCCCTAGCCTAAAGCCTAGGGGTGCCCTAGCCTGAAGGCTAGGGGAGCCCTAGCCTTAGCCTAGGGAAGCCTAAAGCCTAGGGGTGCCCTAGCCTGAAGGCTAGGGGAGCCCTAGCCTTAGCCTAGGGGAGCCTAAAGCCTAGGGGTGCCCTAGCCTGAAGGCTAGGGGAGACCTAGCCTTAGCCTAGGGGAGCCTAAAGCCTAGGGGTGCCCTAGCCTGAAGGCTAGGGGAGCCCTAGCCTTAGCCTAGGGGAGCCTAAAGCCTAGGGGTGCCCTAGCCTGAAGGCTAGGGGAGCCCTAGCCTTAGCTTAGGGGAGCCTAAAGCCTAGGGGTGCCCTAGCCTGAAGGCTAGGGGAGCCCTAGCCTTAGCCTAGGGGAGCCTAAAGCCTAGGGGTGCCCTAGCCTGAAGGCTTGGGGAGCCCTAGCCTTAGCCTAGGGGAGCCTAAAGCCTAGGGTTGCCCTAGCCTGAAGCCTAGGGGAGCCCTAGCCTTAGCCTAGGGGAGCCTAAAGCATAGGGGTGCCCTAGCCTGAAGGCTAGGGGAGCCCTAGCCTTAGCCTAGGGGAGCCCTAGCCTAAAGCCTAGGGGTGCCCTAGCCTGAAGGCTAGGGGAGCCCTAGCCTTAGCCTAGGGGAGTCTAAAGCCAAGGGGTGCCCTAGCCTGAAGGCTAGGGGAGGCCTAGCCTTAGCCTAGGGGAGCCTAAAGCCTAGGGGTGCCCTAGCCTGAAGGCTAGGGGAGCCCTAGCCTTAGCCTAGGGGAGCCTAAAGCCTAGGGGTGCCCTAGCCTGAAGGCTAGGGGAGCCCTAGCCTTAGCCTAGGGGAGCCCTAGCCTAAAGCCTAGGGGTGCCCTAGCCTGAAGGCTAGGGGAGCCCTAGCCTTAGCCTAGGGGAGCCCTAGCCTAAAGCCTAGGGGTGCCCTAGCCTGAAGGCTAGGGGAGCCCTAGCCTTAGCCTAGGGGAGCCCTAGCCTAAAGCCTAGGGGTGCCCTAGCCTGAAGGCTAAGGGAGCCCTAGCCTTAGCCTAGGGAAGCCCTAGCCTAAAGCCTAGGGGTGCCCTAGACTGAAGGCTAGGGGAGCCCTAGCCTTAGCCTAGGGGAGCCCTAGCCTAAAGCCTAGGGGTGCCCTAGCCTGAAGGCTAGGGGAGCCCTAGCCTTAGCCTAGGGGAGCCCTAGCCTAAAGCCTAGGGGTGCCCTAGCCTGAAGGCTAGGGGAGCCCTAGCCTTAGCCTAGGGGAGCCCTAGCCTAAAGCCTAGGGGTGCCCTAGCCTGAAGGCTAGGGGAGCCCTAGCCTTAGCCTAGGGGAGCCCTAGCCTAAAGCCTAGGGGTGCCCTAGCCTGAAGGCTAGGGGAGCCCTAGCCTTAGCCTAGGGGAGCCTAAAGCCTAGGGGTGCCCTAGCCTGAAGGCTAGGGGAGCCCTAGCCTTAGCCTAGGGGATCCCTAGCCTAAAGCCTAGGGGTGCCCTAACCTGAAGGCTAGGGGAGCCCTAGCCTTAGCCTAGGGGAGCCTAAAGCCTAGGGGTGCCCTAGCCTGAAGGCTAGGGGAGCCCTAGCCTTAGCCTAGGGGAGCCTAAAGCCTGGGGGTACCCTAGCCTGAAGGCTACGGGAGCCTTAGCATTAGCCTAGGGGAGCCTAAAGCCTAGGGGTGCCCTAGCCTGAAGGCTAGGGGAGACCTAGCCTTAGCCTAGGGGAGCCTAAAGCCTAGGGGTGCCCTAGCCTGAAGGCTAGGGGAGCCCTAGCCTTAGCCTAGAGGAGCCTAAAGCCTAGGGGTGCCCTAGCCTGAAGGCTAGGGGAGCCCTAGCCTTAGCCTAGGGGAGCCCTAGCCTAAAGCCTAGGGGTGCCCTAGCCTGAAGGCTAGGGGAGCCCTAGCCTTAGCCTAGGGGAGCCTAAAGCCTAGGGGTGCCCTAGCCTGAAGGCTAGGGGAGCCCTAGCCTTAGCCTAGGGGAGCCTAAAGCCTAGGGGTGCCCTAGCCTGAAGGCTAGGGGAGCCCTAGCCTTAGCCTAGGGGAGCCTAAAGCCTAGGGGTGCCCTAGCCTGAAGGCTAGGGGAGCCCTAGCCTTAGCCTAGGGGCGCCTAAAGCCTAGGGGTGCCCTAGCCTGAAGGCTAGGGGAGCCCTAGCCTTAGCCTAGGGGTGCCTAAAGCCTAGGGGTGCCCTAGCCTGAAGGCTAGGGGAGCCCTAGCCTTAGCCTAGGGGAGCCTAAAGCCTAGGGGTGCCCTAGCCTGAAGGCTAGGGGAGCCCTAGCCTTAGCCTAGGGGAGCCTAAATCCTAGGGGTGCCCTAGCCTGAAGGCTAGGGGAGCCCTAGCCTTAGCCTAGGGGAGCCTAAAGCCTAGGGGTGCCCTAGCCTGAAGGCTAGGGGAGCCCTAGCCTTAGCCTAGGGGAGCCTAAAGCCTAGGGGTGCCCTAGCCCGAAGGCTAGGGGAGCCCTAGCCTTAGCCTAGGGGCGCCTAAAGCCTAGGGGTGCCCTAGCCTGAAGGCTAGGGGAGCCCTAGCCTTAGCCTAGGGGAGCCTAAAGCCTCGGGGTGCCCTAGCCTGAAGGCTAGGGGAGCCCTAGCCTTAGCCTAGGGGAGCCTAAACCTAGGGGTGCCCTAGCCTGAAGGCTAGGGGAGCCCTAGCCTTAGCCTAGGGGAGCCTAAAGCCTAGGGGTGCTCTAGCCTGAAGGCTAGGGGAGCCCTAGCCTTAGCCTAGGGGAGCCTAAAGCCTAGGGGTGCCCTAGCCTGAAGGCTAGGGGAGCCCTAGCCTTAGCCTAGGGGAGCCTAAAGCCTAGGGGTGCCCTAGCCTGAAGGCTAGGGGAGCCCTAGCCTTAGCCTAGGGGAGCCCTAGCCTAAAGCCAAGGGGTGCCCTAGCCTGAAGGCTAGGGGAGCCCAAGCCTTAGCCTAGGGGAGCCTAAAGCCTAGGGGTGCCCTAGCCTGAAGGCTAGGGGAGCCCTAGCCTTAGCCTAGGGGAGCCCTAGCCTAAAGCCTAGGGGTGCCCTAGCCTGAAGGCTAGGGGAACCCTAGCCTTAGCCTAGGGGAGCCCTAGCCTAAAGCCTAGGGGTGCCCTAGCCTGAAGGCTAGGGGAGCCCTAGCCTTAGCCTAGGGGAGCCCTAGCCTAAAGCCTAGGGGTGCCCTAGCCTGAAGGCTAGGGGAGCCCTAGCCTTAGCCTAGGGGAGCCTAAAGCCTAGGGGTGCCCTAGCCTGAAGGCTAGGGGAGCCCTAGCCTTAGCCTAGGGGAGCCCTAGCCTAAAGCCTAGGGGTGCCCTAGCCTGAAGGCTAGGGGAGCCCTAGCCTTAGCCTAGGGGAGCCTAAAGCCTAGGGGTGCCCTAGCCTGAAGGCTAGGGGAGCCCTAGCCTTAGCCTAGGGGAGCCTAAAGCCTGGGGGTACCCTAGTCTGAAGGCTAGGGGAGCCCTAGCATTAGCCTAGGGGAGCCTAAAGCCTAGGGGTGCCCTAGCCTGAAGGCTAGGGGAGACCTAGACTTAGCCTAGGGGAGCCTAAAGCCTAGGGGTGCCCTAGCCTGAAGGCTAGGGGAGCCCTAGCCTTAGCCTAGGGGAGCCCTAGCCTAAAGCCTAGGGGTGCCCTAGCCTGAAGGCGAGGGGAGCCCTAGCCTTAGCCTAGGGGAGCCTAAAGCCTAGGGGTGCCCTAGCCTGAAGGCTAGGGGTGCCCTAGCCTTAGCCTAGGGGAGCCTAAAGCCTAGGGGTGCCCTAGCCTGAAGGCTAGGGGAGCCCTAGCCTTAGCCTAGGGGAGCCTAAAGCCTAGGGGTGCCCTAGCCTGAAGGCTAGGGGAGCCCTAGCCTTAGCCTTGGGGAGCCTAAAGCCTAGGGGTGCCCTAGCCTGAAGGCTAGGGGAGCCCTAGCCTTAGCCTAGGGGAGCCTAAAGCCTAGGGGTGCCCTAGCCTGAAGGCTAGGGGAGCCCTAGCCTTAGCCTAGGGGAGCCTAAAGCCTAGGGGTGCCCTAGCCTGAAGGCTAGGGGAGCCCTAGCCTTAGCCTAGGGGAGCCTAAAGCCTCGGGGTGCCCTAGCCTGAAGGCTAGGGGAGCCCTAGCCTTAGCCTAGGGGAGGCTAAACCTAGGGGTGCCCTAGCCTGAAGGCTAGGGGAGCCCTAGCCTTAGCCTAGGGGAGCCTAAAGCCTAGGGGTGCCCTAGCCTGAAGGCTAGGGGAGCCCTAGCCTTAGCCTAGGGGAGCCTAAAGCCTAGGGGTGCCCTAGCCTGAAGGCTAGGGGAGCCCTAGCCTTAGCCTAGGGGATCCCTAGCCTAAAGCCTAGGGGTGCCCTAGCCTGAATGCTAGGGGAGCCCAAGCCTTAACCTAGGGGAGCCTAAAGCCTAGGGGTGCCCTAGCCTGAGGCTAGGGGAGCCCTAGCCTTAGCCTAGGGGAACCTAAAGCCTAGGGGTGCCCTAGCCTGAAGGCTAGGGGAGCCCTAGCCTTAGCCTAGGGGAGCCCTAGCCTAAAGCCTAGGGGTGCCCTAGCCTGAAGGCTAGGGGAGCCCTAGCCTTAACCTAGGGGAGCCCTAGCCTAAAGCCTAGGGGTGCCCTAGCCTGAAGGCTAGGGGAGCCCTAGCCTTAGCCTAGGGGAGCCCTAGCCTAAAGCCTAGGGGTGCCCTAGCCTGAAGGCTAGGGGAGCCCTAGCCTTAGCCTAGGGGAGCCCTAGCCTAAAGCCTAGGGGTGCCCTAGCCTGAAGGCTAGGGGAGCCCTAGCCTTAGCCTAGGGGAGCCCTAGCCTAAAGCCTAGGGGTGCCCTAGCCTGAAGGCTAGGGGAGCCCTAGCCTTAGAATAGGGGAGCCCTAGCCTAAAGCCTAGGGGTGCCCTAGCCTGAAGGCTAGGGGAGCCCTAGCCTTAGCCTAGGGGAGCCCTAGCCTAAAGCCTAGGGGTGCCCTAGCCTGAAGGCGAGGGGAGCCCTAGCCTTAGCCTAGGGGAGCCCTAGCCTAAAGCCTAGGGGTGCCCTAGACTGAAGGCGAGGGGAGCCCTAGCCTTAGCCTAGGGGAGCCCTAGCCTAAAGCCTAGGGGTGCCCTAGCCTGAAGGCGAGGGGAGCCCTAGCCTTAGCCTAGGGGAGCCCTAGCCTAAAGCCTAGGGGTGCCCTAGCCTGAAGGCGAGGGGAGCCCTAGCCTTAGCCTAGGGGAGCCCTAGCCTAAAGCCTAGGGGTGCCCTAGCCTGAAGGCTAGGGGAGCGCTAGCCTTAGCCTAGGGGAGCCCTAGCCTAAAGCCTAGGGGTGCCCTAGCCTGAAGGCTAGGGGAGGCCTAGCCTTAGCCTAGGGGAGCCTAAAGCCTAGGGGTGCCCTAGCCTGAAGGCTAGGGGAGCCCTAGCCTTAGCCTAGGGGAGCCTAAAGCCTAGGGGTGCCCTAGCCCGAAGGCTAGGGGAGCCCTAGCCTTAGCCTAGGGGAGCCCTAGCCTAAAGCCTAGGGGTGCCCTAGCCTGAAGGCTAGGGGAGCCCTAGCCTTAGCCTAGGGGAGCCTAAAGCCTAGGGGTGCCCTAGCCTGAAGGCTAGGGGAGCCCTAGCCTTAGCCTAGGGGAGCCTAAAGCCTAGGGGTGCCCTAGCCTGAAGGCTAGGGGAGCCCTAGCCTTAGCCTAGGGGAGCCCTAGCCTAAAGCCTAGGGGTGCCCTAGCCTGAAGGCTAGGGGAGCCCTAGCCTTAGCCTAGGGGAGCCTAAAGCCTAGGGGTGCCCTAGCCTGAAGGCTAGGGGAGCCCTAGCCTTAGCCTAAGGGAGCCTAAAGCCTAGGGGTGCCCTAGCCTGAAGGCTTGGGGAGCCCTAGCCTTAGCCTAGGGGAGCCTAAAGCCTAGGGGTACCCTAGCCTGAAGGTTAG
Organism: Tenrec ecaudatus; assembly: GCF_050624435.1. Taxonomy (NCBI): domain Eukaryota; kingdom Metazoa; phylum Chordata; class Mammalia; order Afrosoricida; family Tenrecidae; genus Tenrec; species Tenrec ecaudatus. The sequence goes on along the minus strand of NW_027459376.1, from coordinate 73,488 downwards.
GGGAGCCCTAGCCTTAGCCTAGGGGAGTCTAAATCCTCGGGGTGCCCTAGCCTGAAGGCTAGGGGAGCCCTAGCCTTAGCCTAGGGGAGCCTAAACCTAGGGGTGCCCTAGCCTGAAGGCTAGGGGAGCCCTAGCCTTAGCCTAGGGGAGCCTAAAGCCTAGGGGTGCCCTAGCCTGAAGGCTAGGGGAGCCCTAGCCTTAGCCTAGGGGAGCCTAAAGCCTAGGGGTGCCCTAGCCTGAAGGCTAGGGGAGCCCTAGCCTTAGCCTAGGGGAGCCCTAGCCTACAGCTTAGGGGTGCCCTAGCCTGAAGGCTAGGGGAGCCCTAGCCTTAGCCTAGGGGAGCCTAAAGCCTAGGGGTGCCCTAGCCTGAAGGCTAGGGGAGCCCTAGCCTTAGCCTAGGGGAGCCCTAGCCTAAAGCCTAGGAGTGCCCTAGCCTGAAGGCTAGGGTAGCCCTAGCCTTAGCCTAGGGAAGCCTAAAGCCTAGGGGTGCCCTAGCCTGAAGGCTAGGGGAGCCCTAGCCTTAGCCTAGGGGAGCCTAAAGCCTAGGGGTGCCCTAGCCTGAAGGCTAGGGGAGCCCTAGCCTTAGCCTAGGGGAGCCCTAGCCTAAAGCCTAGGAGTGCCCTAGCCTGAAGGCTAGGGGAGCCCTAGCCTTAGCCTAGGGAAGCCTAAAGCCTAGGGGTGCCCTAGCCTGAAGGCTAGGGGAGCCCTAGCCTTAGCCTAGGGGAGCCTAAAGCCTAGGGGTGCCCTAGCCTGAAGGCTAGGGGAGCCCTAGCCTTAGCCTAAGGGAGCCTAAAGCCTAGGGGTGCCCTAGCCTGAAGGCTAGGGGAGCCCTAGCCTTAGCCTAGGGGAGCCTAAAGCCTAGGGGTACCCTAGCCTGAAGGTTAGGGGAGCCCTAGCCTTAGCCTAGGGGAGTCTAAAGCCTCGGGGTGCCCTAGCCTGAAGGCTAGGGGAGCCCTAGCCTTAGCCTAGGGGAGCCTAAACCTAGGGGTGCCCTAGCCTGAAGGCTAGGGGAGCCCTAGCCTTAGCCTAGGGGAGCCTAAAGCCTAGGGGTGCCCTAGCCTGAAGGCTAGGGGAGCCCTAGCCTTAGCCTAGGGGAGCCTAAAGCCTAGGGGTGCCCTAGCCTGAAGGCTAGGGGAGCCCTAGCCTTAGCCTAGGGGAGCCCTAGCCTACAGCTTAGGGGTGCCCTAGCCTGAAGGCTAGGGGAGCCCTAGCCTTAGCCTAGGGGAGCCTAAAGCCTAGGGGTGCCCTAGCCTGAAGGCTAGGGGAGCCCTAGCCTTAGCCTAGGGGAGCCCTAGCCTAAAGCCTAGGAGTGCCCTAGCCTGAAGGCTAGCGTAGCCCTAGCCTTAGCCTAGGGAAGCCGAAAGCCTAGGGGTGCCCTAGCCTGAAGGCTAGGGGAGCCCTAGCCTTAGCCTAGGGGAGCCCTAGCCTAAAGCCTAGGGGTGCCCTAGCCTGAAGGCTAGGGGAGCCCTAGCCTTAGCCTAGGGGAGCCTAAAGCCTAGGGGTGCCCTAGCCTGAAGGCTAGGGGAGCCCTAGCCTTAGCCTAGGGGAGCCTAAAGCCTAGGGGTGCCCTAGCCTGAAGGCTAGGGGAGCCCTAGCCTTAGCCTAGGGGAGCCTAAAGCCTAGGGGTGCCCTAGCCTGAAGGCTAGGGGAGCCCTAGCCTTAGCCAAGGGGAGCCCTAGCCTAAAGCCTAGGGGTGCGCTAGCCTGAAGGCTAGGGGAGCCCTAGCCTTAGCCTAGGGGAGCCTAAAGCCTAGCGGTGCCTAGCCTGAAGGCTAGGGGAGCCCTAGCCTTAGCCTAGGGGAGCCTAAAGCCTAGGGGTGCCCTAGCCTGAAGGCTAGGGGAGCCCTAGCCTTAGCCTAGGGGAGCCCTAGCCTAAAGCCTAGGAGTGCCCTAGCCTGAAGGCTAGGGGAGCCCTAGCCTTAGCCTAGGGAAGCCTAAAGCCTAGGGGTGCCCTAGCCTGAAGGCTAGGGGAGCCCTAGCCTTAGCCTAGGGGAGCCCTAGCCTAAAGCCTAGGGGTGCCCTAGCCTGAAGGCTAGGGGAGCCCTAGCCTTAGCCTAGGGGAGTCTAAAGCCTAGGGGTGCCCTAGCCTGAAGGCTAGGGGAGCCCTAGCCTTAGCCTAGGGGAGCCTAAAGTCTAGGGGTGCCATAGCCTGAAGGCTAGGGGAGCCCTAGCCTTAGCCTAGGGGAGCCTAAAGCCTAGGGGTGCCCTAGCCTGAAGGCTAGGGGAGCCCTAGCCTTAGCCTAGGGGAGCCCTAGCCTAAAGCCTAGGGGTGCGCTAGCCTGAAGGCTAGGGGAGCCCTAGCCTTAGCCTAGGGGAGCCTAAAGCCTAGGGGTGCCTAGCCTGAAGGCTAGGGGAGCCCTAGCCTTAGCCTAGGGGAGCCTAAAGCCTAGGGGTGCCCTAGCCTGAAGGCTAGGGGAGCCCTAGCCTTAGCCTAGGGGAGCCCTAGCCTAAAGCCTAGGGGTGCCCTAGCCTGAAGGCTAGGGGAGCCCTAGCCTTAGCCTAGGGGAGCCCTAGCCTAAAGCCTAGGGGTGCCCTAGCCTGAAGGCTAGGGGAGCCCTAGCCTTAGCCTAGGGGAGCCCTAGCCTAAAGCCTAGGGGTGCCCTAGCCTGAAGGCTAGGGGAGCCCTAGCCTTAGCCTAGGGGAGCCCTAGCCTAAAGCCTAGGGGTGCCCTAGCCTGTAGGCTAGGGGAGCCCTAGCCTTAGCCTAGGGGAGCCCTAGCCTAAAGCCTAGGGGTGCCCTAGCCTGAAGGCTAGGGGAGCCCTAGCCTTAGCCAAGGGGAGCCCTAGCCTAAAGCCTAGGAGTGCCCTAGCCTGAAGGCTAGGGGAGCCCTAGCCTTAGCCTAGGGGAGCCCTAGCCTAAAGCCTAGGGGTGCCCTAGCCTGAAGGCAAGGGGAGCCCTAGCCTTAGCCTAGGGGAGCCCTAGCCTAAAGCCTAGGGTTTCCCTAGCCTGAAGGCTAGGGGAGCCTTAGCCTTATCCTAGGGGAGCCCTAGCCTAAAGCCTAGGGGTGCCCTAGCCTGAAGCCTAGGGGTGCCCTAGCCTGAAGGCTAGGGGAGCCCTAGCCTTAGCCTAGGGGAGCCCTAGCCTGAAGCCTAGGGGTGCCCTAGCCTGAAGGCTAGGGGAGCCCTAACCTTAGCCTAGGGGAGCCCTAGCCTAAAGCCTAGGGGTGCCCTAGCCTGAAGGCTAGGGGAGCCCTAGCCTGAAGGCTAGGGGAGCCCTAGCCTTAGCCTAGGGGAGCCCTAGCCTAAAGCCTAGGGGTGCCCTAGCCTGAAGGCTAGGGGAGCCCTAGCCTTAGCCTAGGGGAGCCCTAGCCTAAAGCCTAGGGGTGCCCTAGCCTGAAGGCTAGGGGAGCCCTAGCCTTAGCCTAGGGGAGCCCTAGCCTAAAGCCTAGGGGTGCCCTAGCCTGAAGGCTAGGGGAGCCCTAGCCTTAGCCTTGGGGAGCTCTAGCCTAAAGCCTAGGGGTGCCCTAGCCTGAAGGCTAGGGGAGCCCTAGCCTTAGCCTAGGGGAGCCCTAGCCTAAAGCCTAGGGGTGCCCTAGCCTGAAGGCTAGGGGAGGCCTAGCCTTAGCCTAGGGGATCCTAAAGCCTAGGGGTGCCCTGGCCTGAAGGCTAGGGGAGCCCCAGCCTTAGCCTAGGGGAGCCTAAAGCCTAGGGGTGCCCTAGCCTGAAGGCTAGGGGAGCCCCAGCCTTAGCCTAGGGGAGCCTAAAGCCTAGGGGTGCCCTAGCCTGAAGGCTAGGGGAGCCCTAGCCTTAGCCTAGGGGAGCCTAAATCCTAGGGGTGCCCTAGCCTGAAGGCTAGGGGAGCCTTAGCCTTAGCCTAGGGGAGCCCTAGCCTAAAGCCTAGGGGTGCCCTAGCCTGAAGCCTAGGGGTGCCCTAGCCTGAAGGCTAGGGGAGCCCTAGCCTTAGCCTAGGGGAGCCCTAGCCTGAAGCCTAGGGGTGCCCTAGCCTGAAGGCTAGGGGAGCCCTAGCCTTAGCCTAGGGGAGCCTAAAGCCTAGGGGTGCCCTAGCCTGAAGGCTAGGGGAGCCCTAGCCTTAGCCAAGGGGAGCCCTAGCCTAAAGCCTAGGGGTGCGCTAGCCTGAAGGCTAGGGGAGCCCTAGCCTTAGCCTAGGGGAGCCTAAAGCCTAGCGGTGCCTAGCCTGAAGGCTAGGGGAGCCCTAGCCTTAGCCTAGGGGAGCCTAAAGCCTAGGGGTGCCCTAGCCTGAAGGCTAGGGGAGCCCTAGCCTTAGCCTAGGGGAGCCCTAGCCTAAAGCCTAGGAGTGCCCTAGCCTGAAGGCTAGGGGAGCCCTAGCCTTAGCCTAGGGAAGCCTAAAGCCTAGGGGTGCCCTAGCCTGAAGGCTAGGGGAGCCCTAGCCTTAGCCTAGGGGAGCCCTAGCCTAAAGCCTAGGGGTGCCCTAGCCTGAAGGCTAGGGGAGCCCTAGCCTTAGCCTAGGGGAGTCTAAAGCCTAGGGGTGCCCTAGCCTGAAGGCTAGGGGAGCCCTAGCCTTAGCCTAGGGGAGCCTAAAGTCTAGGGGTGCCATAGCCTGAAGGCTAGGGGAGCCCTAGCCTTAGCCTAGGGGAGCCTAAAGCCTAGGGGTGCCCTAGCCTGAAGGCTAGGGGAGCCCTAGCCTTAGCCTAGGGGAGCCCTAGCCTAAAGCCTAGGGGTGCGCTAGCCTGAAGGCTAGGGGAGCCCTAGCCTTAGCCTAGGGGAGCCTAAAGCCTAGGGGTGCCTAGCCTGAAGGCTAGGGGAGCCCTAGCCTTAGCCTAGGGGAGCCTAAAGCCTAGGGGTGCCCTAGCCTGAAGGCTAGGGGAGCCCTAGCCTTAGCCTAGGGGAGCCCTAGCCTAAAGCCTAGGGGTGCCCTAGCCTGAAGGCTAGGGGAGCCCTAGCCTTAGCCTAGGGGAGCCCTAGCCTAAAGCCTAGGGGTGCCCTAGCCTGAAGGCTAGGGGAGCCCTAGCCTTAGCCTAGGGGAGCCCTAGCCTAAAGCCTAGGGGTGCCCTAGCCTGAAGGCTAGGGGAGCCCTAGCCTTAGCCTAGGGGAGCCCTAGCCTAAAGCCTAGGGGTGCCCTAGCCTGTAGGCTAGGGGAGCCCTAGCCTTAGCCTAGGGGAGCCCTAGCCTAAAGCCTAGGGGTGCCCTAGCCTGAAGGCTAGGGGAGCCCTAGCCTTAGCCAAGGGGAGCCCTAGCCTAAAGCCTAGGAGTGCCCTAGCCTGAAGGCTAGGGGAGCCCTAGCCTTAGCCTAGGGGAGCCCTAGCCTAAAGCCTAGGGGTGCCCTAGCCTGAAGGCAAGGGGAGCCCTAGCCTTAGCCTAGGGGAGCCCTAGCCTAAAGCCTAGGGTTTCCTTAGCCTGAAGGCTAGGGGAGCCTTAGCCTTATCCTAGGGGAGCCCTAGCCTAAAGCCTAGGGGTGCCCTAGCCTGAAGCCTAGGGTTGCCCTAGCCTGAAGGCTAGGGGAGCCCTAGCCTTAGCCTAGGGGAGCCCTAGCCTGAAGCCTAGGGGTGCCCTAGCCTGAAGGCTAGGGGAGCCCTAACCTTAGCCTAGGGGAGCCCTAGCCTAAAGCCTAGGGGTGCCCTAGCCTGAAGGCTAGGGGAGCCCTAGCCTGAAGGCTAGGGGAGCCCTAGCCTTAGCCTAGGGGAGCCCTAGCCTAAAGCCTAGGGGTGCCCTAGCCTGAAGGCTAGGGGAGCCCTAGCCTTAGCCTAGGGGAGCCCTAGCCTAAAGCCTAGGGGTGCCCTAGCCTGAAGGCTAGGGGAGCCCTAGCCTTAGCCTAGGGGAGCCCTAGCCTAAAGCCTAGGGGTGCCCTAGCCTGAAGGCTAGGGGAGCCCTAGCCTTAGCCTTGGGGAGCTCTAGCCTAAAGCCTAGGGGTGCCCTAGCCTGAAGGCTAGGGGAGCCCTAGCCTTAGCCTAGGGGAGCCCTAGCCTAAAGCCTAGGGGTGCCCTAGCCTGAAGGCTAGGGGAGGCCTAGCCTTAGCCTAGGGGATCCTAAAGCCTAGGGGTGCCCTGGCCTGAAGGCTAGGGGAGCCCCAGCCTTAGCCTAGGGGAGCCTAAAGCCTAGGGGTGCCCTAGCCTGAAGGCTAGGGGAGCCCCAGCCTTAGCCTAGGGGAGCCTAAAGCCTAGGGGTGCCCTAGCCTGAAGGCTAGGGGAGCCCTAGCCTTAGCCTAGGGGAGCCTAAATCCTAGGGGTGCCCTAGCCTGAAGGCTAGGGGAGCCTTAGCCTTAGCCTAGGGGAGCCCTAGCCTAAAGCCTAGGGGTGCCCTAGCCTGAAGCCTAGGGGTGCCCTAGCCTGAAGGCTAGGGGAGCCCTAGCCTTAGCCTAGGGGAGCCCTAGCCTGAAGCCTAGGGGTGCCCTAGCCTGAAGGCTAGGGGAGCCATAGCCTTAGCCTAGGGGAGCCCTAGCCTAAAGCCTAGGGGTGCCCTAGCCTGAAGGCTAGGGGAGCCCTAGCCTTAGCCTAGGGGAGCCCTAGCCTAAAGCCTAGGGGTGCCCTAGCCTGAAGGCTAGGGGAGCTCTAGCCTTAGCCTAGGGGAGCCCTAGCCTAAAGCCTAGGGGTGCCCTAGCCTGAAGGCTAGGGGAGCCCTAGCCTGAAGGCTAGGGGAGCCCTAGCCTTAGCCTAGGGGAGCCCTAGCCTAAAGCCTAGGGGTGCCCTAGCCTGAAGGCTACGGGAGCCCTAGCCTTAGCCTCGGGGAGCCCTAGCCTAAAGCCTAGGGGTGCCCTAGCCTGAAGGCTAGGGGAGCCCTAGCCTTAGCCTAGGGGAGCCCTAGCCTAAAGCCTAGGGGTGCCCTAGCCTGAAGTCTAGGGGAGCCCTAGCCTTAGCCTAGGGGAGCCCTAGCCTAAAGCCTAGGGGTGCCCTAGCCTGAAGGCTAGGGGAGCCCTAGCCTTAGCCTAGGGGAGCCCTAGCCTAAAGCCTAGGGGTGCCCTAGCCTGAAGGCTAGGGGAGCCCTAGCCTTAGCCTAGGGGAGCCCTAGCCTAAAGCCTAGGGGTGCCCTAGCCTGAAGGCTTGGGGAGCCCTAGCCTTAGCCTAGGGGAGCCCTAGCCTAAAGCCTAGGGGTGCCCTAGCCTGAAGGCTAGGGGAGCCCTAGCCTTAGCCTAGGGGAGCCCTAGACTAAAGCCTAGGGGTGCCCTAGCCTGAAGGCTAGGGGAGCCCTAGCCTTAGCCTAGGGGAGCCCTAGCCTAAAGCCTAGGGGTGCCCTAGCCTGAAGGCTAGGGGAGCCCTAGCCTTAGCCTAGGGGAGTCTAAAGCCTAGGGGTGCCCTAGCTTGAAGGCTAGGGGAGGCCTAGCCTTAGCCTAGGGGAGCCTAAAGCCTAAGGGTGCCCTAGCCTGAAGGCTAGGGGAGCCCCAGCCTTAGCCTAGGGGAGCCTAAAGCCTAGGGGTGCCCTAGCCTGAAGGCTAGGGGAGCCCTAGCCTTAGCCTAGGGGAGCCTAAATCCTAGGGGTGCCCTAGCCTGAAGGCTAGGGGAGCCCTAGCCTTAGCCTAGGGGAGCCTAAAGCCTAGGGGTGCCCTAGCCTGAAGGCTAGGGGAGCCCTAGCCTTAGCCTAGGGAAGCCTAAAGCCTAGGGGTACCCTAGCCTGAAGGCTAGGGGAGCCCTAGCCTTACCCTAGGGGAGCCCTAGCCTAAACCCTAGGGGTGCCCTAACCTGAAGGCTAGGGGAGCCCTAGCCTTAGCCTAGGGGAGCCTAAAGCCTAGGGGTGCCCTAGCCTGAAGGCTAGGGGAGCCCTAGCCTTAGCCTAGGGGAGCCCTAGCCTAAAGCCTAGGAGTGCCCTAGCCTGAAGGCTAGGGGAGCCCTAGCCTTAGCCTAGGGAAGCCTAAAGCCTAGGGGTGCCCTAGCCTGAAGGCTAGGGGAGCCCTAGCCTTAGCCTAGGGGAGCCTAAAGCCTAGGGGTGCCCTAGCCTGAAGGCTAGGGGAGCCCTAGCCTTAGCCTAAGGGAGCCTAAAGCCTAGGGGTGCCCTAGCCTGAAGGCTAGGGGAGCCCTAGCCTTAGCCTAGGGGAGCCTAAAGCCTAGGGGTACCCTAGCCTGAAGGTTAGGGGAGCCCTAGCCTTAGCCTAGGGGAGTCTAAAGCCTCGGGGTGCCCTAGCCTGAAGGCTAGGGGAGCCCTAGCCTTAGCCTAGGGGAGCCTAAACCTAGGGGTGCCCTAGCCTGAAGGCTAGGGGAGCCCTAGCCTTAGCCTAGGGGAGCCTAAAGCCTAGGGGTGCCCTAGCCTGAAGGCTAGGGGAGCCCTAGCCTTAGCCTAGGGGAGCCTAAAGCCTAGGGGTGCCCTAGCCTGAAGGCTAGGGGAGCCCTAGCCTTAGCCTAGGGGAGCCCTAGCCTACAGCTTAGGGGTGCCCTAGCCTGAAGGCTAGGGGAGCCCTAGCCTTAGCCTAGGGGAGCCTAAAGCCTAGGGGTGCCCTAGCCTGAAGGCTAGGGTAGCCCTAGCCTTAGCCTAGGGGAGCCCTAGCCTAAAGCCTAGGAGTGCCCTAGCCTGAAGGCTAGGGTAGCCCTAGCCTTAGCCTAGGGAAGCCTAAAGCCTAGGGGTGCCCTAGCCTGAAGGCTAGGGGAGCCCTAGCCTTAGCCTAGGGGAGCCCTAGCCTAAAGCCTAGGGGTGCCCTAGCCTGAAGGCTAGGGGAGCCCTAGCCTTAGCCTAGGGGAGCCTAAAGCCTAGGGGTGCCCTAGCCTGAAGGCTAGGGGAGCCCTAGCCTTAGCCTAGGGGAGCCTAAAGCCTAGGGGTGCCCTAGCCTGAAGGCTAGGGGAGACCTAGCCTTAGCCTAGGGGAGCCTAAAGCCTAGGGGTGCCCTAGCCTGAAGGCTAGGGGAGCCCTAGCCTTAGCCAAGGGGAGCCCTAGCCTAAAGCCTAGGGGTGCGCTAGCCTGAAGGCTAGGGGAGCCCTAGCCTTAGCCTAGGGGAGCCTAAAGCCTAGCGGTGCCTAGCCTGAAGGCTAGGGGAGCCCTAGCCTTAGCCTAGGGGAGCCTAAAGCCTAGGGGTGCCCTAGCCTGAAGGCTAGGGGAGCCCTAGCCTTAGCCTAGGGGAGCCCTAGCCTAAAGCCTAGGAGTGCCCTAGCCTGAAGGCTAGGGGAGCCCTAGCCTTAGCCTAGGGAAGCCTAAAGCCTAGGGGTGCCCTAGCCTGAAGGCTAGGGGAGCCCTAGCCTTAGCCTAGGGGAGCCCTAGCCTAAAGCCTAGGGGTGCCCTAGCCTGAAGGCTAGGGGAGCCCTAGCCTTAGCCTAGGGGAGTCTAAAGCCTAGGGGTGCCCTAGCCTGAAGGCTAGGGGAGCCCTAGCCTTAGCCTAGGGGAGCCTAAAGTCTAGGGGTGCCATAGCCTGAAGGCTAGGGGAGCCCTAGCCTTAGCCTAGGGGAGCCTAAAGCCTAGGGGTGCCCTAGCCTGAAGGCTAGGGGAGCCCTAGCCTTAGCCTAGGGGAGCCCTAGCCTAAAGCCTAGGGGTGCGCTAGCCTGAAGGCTAGGGGAGCCCTAGCCTTAGCCTAGGGGAGCCTAAAGCCTAGGGGTGCCTAGCCTGAAGGCTAGGGGAGCCCTAGCCTTAGCCTAGGGGAGCCTAAAGCCTAGGGGTGCCCTAGCCTGAAGGCTAGGGGAGCCCTAGCCTTAGCCTAGGGGAGCCCTAGCCTAAAGCCTAGGGGTGCCCTAGCCTGAAGGCTAGGGGAGCCCTAGCCTTAGCCTAGGGGAGCCCTAGCCTAAAGCCTAGGGGTGCCCTAGCCTGAAGGCTAGGGGAGCCCTAGCCTTAGCCTAGGGGAGCCCTAGCCTAAAGCCTAGGGGTGCCCTAGCCTGAAGGCTAGGGGAGCCCTAGCCTTAGACTAGGGGAGCCCTAGCCTAAAGCCTAGGGGTGCCCTAGCCTGTAGGCTAGGGGAGCCCTAGCCTTAGCCTAGGGGAGCCCTAGCCTAAAGCCTAGGGGTGCCCTAGCCTGAAGGCTAGGGGAGCCCTAGCCTTAGCCAAGGGGAGCCCTAGCCTAAAGCCTAGGAGTGCCCTAGCCTGAAGGCTAGGGGAGCCCTAGCCTTAGCCTAGGGGAGCCCTAGCCTAAAGCCTAGGGGTGCCCTAGCCTGAAGGCAAGGGGAGCCCTAGCCTTAGCCTAGGGGAGCCCTAGCCTAAAGCCTAGGGTTTCCCTAGCCTGAAGGCTAGGGGAGCCTTAGCCTTATCCTAGGGGAGCCCTAGCCTAAAGCCTAGGGGTGCCCTAGCCTGAAGCCTAGGGGTGCCCTAGCCTGAAGGCTAGGGGAGCCCTAGCCTTAGCCTAGGGGAGCCCTAGCCTGAAGCCTAGGGGTGCCCTAGCCTGAAGGCTAGGGGAGCCCTAACCTTAGCCTAGGGGAGCCCTAGCCTAAAGCCTAGGGGTGCCCTAGCCTGAAGGCTAGGGGAGCCCTAGCCTGAAGGCTAGGGGAGCCCTAGCCTTAGCCTAGGGGAGCCCTAGCCTAAAGCCTAGGGGTGCCCTAGCCTGAAGGCTAGGGGAGCCCTAGCCTTAGCCTAGGGGAGCCCTAGCCTAAAGCCTAGGGGTGCCCTAGCCTGAAGGCTAGGGGAGCCCTAGCCTTAGCCTAGGGGAGCCCTAGCCTAAAGCCTAGGGGTGCCCTAGCCTGAAGGCTAGGGGAGCCCTAGCCTTAGCCTTGGGGAGCTCTAGCCTAAAGCCTAGGGGTGCCCTAGCCTGAAGGCTAGGGGAGCCCTAGCCTTAGCCTAGGGGAGCCCTAGCCTAAAGCCTAGGGGTGGCCTAGCCTGAAGGCTAGGGGAGGCCTAGCCTTAGCCTAGGGGATCCTAAAGCCTAGGGGTGCCCTGGCCTGAAGGCTAGGGGAGCCCCAGCCTTAGCCTAGGGGAGCCTAAAGCCTAGGGGTGCCCTAGCCTGAAGGCTAGGGGAGCCCCAGCCTTAGCCTAGGGGAGCCTAAAGCCTAGGGGTGCCCTAGCCTGAAGGCTAGGGGAGCCCTAGCCTTAGCCTAGGGGAGCCTAAATCCTAGGGGTGCCCTAGCCTGAAGGCTAGGGGAGCCTTAGCCTTAGCCTAGGGGAGCCCTAGCCTAAAGCCTAGGGGTGCCCTAGCCTGAAGCCTAGGGGTGCCCTAGCCTGAAGGCTAGGGGAGCCCTAGCCTTAGCCTAGGGGAGCCCTAGCCTAAAGCCTAGGGGTGCCCTAGCCTGAAGGCTAGGGGAGCCATAGCCTTAGCCTAGGGGAGCCCTAGCCTAAAGCCTAGGGGTGCCCTAGCCTGAAGGCTAGTGGAGCCCTAGCCTTAGCCTAGGGGAGCCCTAGCCTAAAGCCTAGGGGTGCCCTAGCCTGAAGGCTAGGGGAGCCCTAGCCTTAGCCTAGGGGAGCCCTAGCCTAAAGTCTAGGGGTGCCCTAGCCTGAAGGCTAGGGGAGCCCTAGCCTTAGCCTAGGGGAGCCCTAGCCTAAAGCCTAGGGGTGCCCTAGCCTGAAGGCTAGGGGAGCCCTAGCCTTAGCCTAGGGGAGCCCTAGCCTAAAGCCTAGGGGTGCCCTAGCCTGAAGGCTAGGGGAGCCCTAGCCTTAGCCTAGGGGAGCCCTAGCCTAAAGCCTAGGGGTGCCCTAGCCTGAAGGCTAGGGGAGCCCTAGCCTTAGCCTAGGGGAGCCCTAGCCTAAAGCCTAGGGGTGCCCTAGCCTGAAGGCTAGGGGAGCCCTAGCCTTAGCCTAGGGGAGCCCTAGCCTAAAGCCTAGGGGTGCCCTAGCCTGAAGGCTAGGGGAGCCCTAGCCTTAGCCTTGGGGAGCTCTAGCCTAAAGCCTAGGGGTGCCCTAGCCTGAAGGCTAGGGGAGCCCTAGCCTTAGCCTAGGGGAGCCCTAGCCTAAAGCCTAGGGGTGCCCTAGCCTGAAGGCTAGGGGAGGCCTAGCCTTAGCCTAGGGGATCCTAAAGCCTAGGGGTGCCCTAGCCTGAAGGCTAGGGGAGCCCCAGCCTTAGCCTAGGGGAGCCTAAAGCCTAGGGGTGCCCTAGCCTGAAGGCTAGGGGAGCCCAAGCCTTAGCCTAGGGGAGCCTAAAGCCTAGGGGTGCCCTAGCCTGAAGGCTAGGGGAGCCCTAGCCTTAGCCTAGGGGAGCCTAAATCCTAGGGGTGCCCTAGCCTGAAGGCTAGGGGAGCCTTAGCCTTAGCCTAGGGGAGCCCTAGCCTAAAGCCTAGGGGTGCCCTAGCCTGAAGCCTAGGGGTGCCCTAGCCTGAAGGCTAGGGGAGCCCTAGCCTTAGCCTAGGGGAGCCCTAGCCTGAAGCCTAGGGGTGCCCTAGCCTGAAGGCTAGGGGAGCCATAGCCTTAGCCTAGGGGAGCCCTAGCCTAATGCCTAGGGGTGCCCTAGCCTGAAGGCTAGGGGAGCCCTAGCCTTAGCCTAGGGGAGCCCTAGCCTAAAGCCTAGGGGTGCCCTAGCCTGAAGGCTAGGGGAGCTCTAGCCTTAGCCTAGGGGAGCCCTAGCCTAAAGCCTAGGGGTGCCCTAGCCTGAAGGCTAGGGGAGCCCTAGCCTGAAGGCTAGGGGAGCCCTAGCCTTAGCCTAGGGGAGCCCTAGCCTAAAGCCTAGGGGTGCCCTAGCCTGAAGGCTACGGGAGCCCTAGCCTTAGCCTCGGGGAGCCCTAGCCTAAAGCCTTGGGGTGCCCTAGCCTGAAGGCTAGGGGAGCCCTAGCCTTAGCCTAGGGGAGCCCTAGCCTAAAGCCTAGGGGTGCCCTAGCCTGAGGCTAGGGGAGCCCTAGCCTTAGCCTAGGGGAGCCCTAGCCTAAAGCCTAGGGGTGCCCTAGCCTGAAGGCTAGGGGAGCCCTAGCCTTAGCCTAGGGGAGCCCTAGCCTAAAGCCTAGGGTTGCCCTAGCCTGAAGGCTAGGGGAGCCCTAGCCTTAGCCTAGGGGAGCCCTAGCCTAAAGCCTAGGGGTGCCCTAGCCTGAAGGCTAGGGGAGCCCTAGCCTTAGCCTAGGGGAGCCCTAGCCTAAAGCCTAGGGGTGCCCTAGCCTGAAGGCTTGGGGAGCCCTAGCCTTAGCCTAGGGGAGCCCTAGCCTAAAGCCTAGGGGTGCCCTAGCCTGAAGGCTAGGGGAGCCCTAGCCTTAGCCTAGGGGAGCCCTAGACTAAAGCCTAGGGGTGCCCTAGCCTGAAGGCTAGGGGAGCCCTAGCCTTAGCCTAGGGGAGCCCTAGCCTAAAGCCTAGGGGTGCCCTAGCCTGAAGGCTAGGGGAGCCCTAGCCTTAGCCTACGGGAGTCTAAAGCCTAGGGGTGCCCTAGCCTGAAGGCTAGGGGAGGCCTAGCCTTAGCCTAGGGGAGCCTAAAGCCTAAGGGTGCCCTAGCCTGAAGGCTAGGGGAGCCCCAGCCTTAGCCTAGGGGAGCCTAAAGCCTAGGGGTGCCCTAGCCTGAAGGCTAGGGGAGCCCTAGCCTTAGCCTAGGGGAGCCTAAATCCTAGGGGTGCCCTAGCCTGAAGGCTAGGGGAGCCCTAGCCTTAGCCTAGGGGAGCCTAAAGCCTAGGGGTGCCCTAGCCTGAAGGCTAGGGGAGCCCTAGCCTTAGCCTAGGGAAGCCTAAAGCCTAGGGGTGCCCTAGCCTGAAGGCTAGGGGAGCCCTAGCCTTACCCTAGGGGAGCCCTAGCCTAAAGCCTAGGTGTGCCCTAACCTGAAGGCTAGGGGAGCCCTAGCCTTAGCCTAGGGGAGCCTAAAGCCTAGGGGTGCCCTAGCCTGAAGGCTAGGGGAGCCCTAACCTTAGCCTAGGGGAGCCTGAAGCCTAGGGGTGCCCTAGCCTGAAGGCTAGGGGAGCCCTAGCCTTAGCCTAGGGGAGCCCTAGCCTAAAGCCTAGGGGTGCCCTAGCCTGAAGGCTAGGGGAGCCCTAGCCTTAGCCTAGGGGAGCCCTAGCCTAAAGCCTAGGGGTGCCCTAGCCTGAAGGCTAGGGGAGCCCTAGCCTTAGCCTAGGGGAGCCCTAGCCTAAAGCCTAGGGGTGCCCTAGCCTGAAGGATAGGGGAGCCCTAGCCTTAGCCTAGGGGAGCCCTAGCCTAAAGCTTAGGGGTGCCCTAGCCTGAAGGTAGGGGAGCCCTAGCCTTAGCCTAGGGGAGCCCTAGCCTAAAGCCTAGGGGTGCCCTAGCCTGAAGGCTAGGGGAGCCCTAGCCTTAGCCTAGGGGAGCCCTAGCCTAAAGCCTAGGGGTGCCCTAGCGTGAAGGCTAGGGGAGCCCTAGCCTTAGCCTAGGGGAGCCCTAGAATAAAGCCTAGGGGTGCCCTAGCCTGAAGGCTAGGGGAGCCCTAGCCTTAGCCTAGGGGAGCCCTAGCCTAAAGCCTAGGGGTGCCCTAGCCTGAAGGCTAGGGGAGCCTTAGCCTTAGCCTAGGGGAGCCCTAGCCTAAAGCCTAGGGATGCCCTAGCCTGAAGCCTAGGGGTGCCCTAGCCTGAAGGCTAGGGGAGCCCTAGCCTTAGCCTAGGGGAGCCCTAGCCTGAAGCCTAGGGGTGCCCTAGCCTGAAGGCTAGGGGAGCCCTAGCCTTAGCCTAGGGGAGCCCTAGCCTAAAGCCTAGGGGTGCCCTAGCCTGAAGGCTAGGGGAGCCCTAGCCTTAGCCTAGGGGAGCCCTAGCCTAAAGCCTAGGCGTGCCCTAGCCTGAAGGCTAGCGGAGCCCTAGCCTTAGCCTAGGGGAGCCCTAGCCTAAAGCCTAGGGGTGCCCTAGCATGAAGGCTAGGGGAGCCCTAGCCTTAGCCTAGGGGAGCCCTAGCCTAAAGCCTAGGGTGGCCCTAGCCTTAGCCTAGGGGAGCCCTAGCCTAAAGCCTAGGGGGGCCCTAGCCTGAAGGCTAGGGGAGACCTAGCCTGAAGGCTAGGGGAGCCCTAGCCTTAGCCTAGGGGAGCCCTAGCCTAAAGCCTAGGGGTGCCCTAGCCTGAAGGCTACGGGAGCCCTAGCCTTAGCCTATGGGAGCCCTAGCCTAAAGCCTAGGGGTGCCCTAGCCTGAAGGCTAGGGGAGCCCTAGCCTTAGCCTAGGGGAGCCCTAGCCTAAAGCCTAGGGGTGCCCTAGCCTGAAGGCTAGGGGAGCCCTAGCCTTAGCCTAGGGGAGCCCTAGCCTAAAGCCTAGGGGTGCCCTAGCCTGAAGGCTAGTGGAGCCCTAGCCTTAGCCTAGGGGAGCCCTAGCCTAAAGCCTAGGGGTGCCCTAGCCTGAAGGCTAGGGGAGCCCTAGCCTTAGCCTAGGGGAGCCCTAGCCTAAAGTCTAGGGGTGCCCTAGCCTGAAGGCTAGGGGAGCCCTAGCCTTAGCCTAGGGGAGCCCTAGCCTAAAGCCTAGGGGTGCCCTAGCCTGAAGGCTAGGGGAGCCCTAGCCTTAGCCTAGGGTAGCCCTAGCCTAAAGCCTAGGGGTGCCCTAGCCTGAAGGCTAGGGGAGCCCTAGCCTTAGCCTAGGGGAGCCCTAGCCTAAAGCCTAGGGGTGCCCTAGCCTGAAGGCTAGGGGAGCCCTAGCCTAAAGCCTTGGGGTGCCCTAGCCTGAAGGCTAGGGGAGCCCTAGCCTTAGCCTAGGGGAGCCCTAGCCTAAAGCCTAGGGGTGCCCTAGCCTGAAGGCTAGGGGAGCCCTAGCCTTAGCCTAGGGGAGCCTAAAGCCTAGGTGTGCCCTAGCCTGAAGGCTAGGGGAGCCCTAGCCTTAGCCTAGGGGAGCCTAAAGCCTAGGGGTGCCCTAGCCTGAAGGCTAGGGGAGCCCTAGCCTTAGCCTAGGGGAGCCCTAGCCTAAAGCCTAGGGGTGCCCTAGCCTGAAGGCTAGTGGAACCCTAGCCTTAGCCTAGGGGAGCCTAAAGCCTAGGGGTGCCCTAGCCTGAAGGCTAGGGGAGCCCTAGCCTTAGCCTAGGGGAGCCTAAAGCCTAGGGCTGCCCTAGCCTGAAGGCTAGGGGAGCCCTAACCTTAGCCTAGGGGAGCCCTAGCCTAAAGCCTAGGGGTGCCCTAGCCTGAAGGCTAGGGGAGCCCTAGCCTTAGCCTAGGGGAGCCTAAAGCCTAGGGGTGCCCTAGCCTGAAGGCTAGGGGAGCCCTAGCCTTAGCCTAGGGGAGCCCTAGCCTAAAGCCTAGGGGTGCCCTAGCCTGAAGGCTAGGGGAGCCCTAGCCTTAGACTAGGGGAGCCTAAAGCCTAGTGGTGCCCTAGCCTGAAGGCTAGGGGAGCCCTAGCCTTAGCCTAGGGGCACTTAAAGCCTAGGGCTGCCCTAGCCTGAAGGCTAGGGGAGCCCTAGCCTTAGCCTAGGGGCGCATAAAGCCTAGGGGTGCCCTAGCCTGAAGGCTAGGGGAGCCCTAGCCTTAGCCTAGGGGCGCCTAAAGCCTAGGGGTGCCCTAGCCTGAAGGCTAGGGGAGCCCTAGCCTTAGCCTAGGGTCGCCTAAAGCCTAGGGGTGCCCTAGCCTGAAGGCTAGGAGAGCCCTAGCCTTAGCCTAGGGTCGCCTAAAGCCTAGGGGTGCCCTAGCCTGAAGGCTAGGGGAGCCCTAGCCTTAGCCTAGGGGCGCATAAAGCCTAGGGGTGCCCTAGCCTGAAGGCTAGGGGAGCCCTAGCCTTAGCCTAGGGGCGCCTAAAGCCTAGGGGTGCCCTAGCCTGAAGGCTAGGGGAGCCCTAGCCTTAGCCAAGGGGCGCCTAAAGCATAGGGGTTCCCTAGCCTGAAGGCTAGGGGAGCCCTAGCCTTAGCCTAGGGGAGCCCTAGCCTAAAGCCTAGGGGTGCCCTAGCCTGAAGGCTAGGGGAGCCCTAGCCTTAGCCTAGGGGAGCCCTAGCCTAAAGCCTAGGGGTGCCCTAGCCTGAAGGCTAGGGGAGCCCTAGCCTTAGCCTAGGGGAGCCCTAGCCTAAAGCCTAGGGGTGCCCTAACATGAAGGTTAGGGGAGCCTTAGCCTTAGCCTAGGGGAGCCCTAGCCTAAAGCCTAGGGGTGCCCTAGCCTGAAGGCTAGGGGAGCCCTAGCCTTAGCCTAGGGGTGCCCTAGCCTAAAGCCTAGGGGTGCCCTAGCCTGAAGGCTAGGGGGCCCTAGCCTTAGCCTAGGGGAGCCTAAAGCCTAGGGGTGCCCTAGCCTGAAGGCTAGGCGAGCCCTAGCCTTAGCCTAGGGGAGCCTAAAGCCTAGGGGTGCCCTAGCCTGAAGGCTAGGGGAGCCCTAGCCTTAGCCTAGGGGAGCCCTAGCCTAAAGCCTAGGGGTGCCCTAGCCTGAAGGCTAGTGGAGCCCTAGCCTTAGCCTAGGGGAGCCTAAAGCCTAGGGGTGCCCTAGCCTGAAGACTAGGGGAGCCCTAGCCGTAGCCTAGGGGAGCCTAAAGCCTAGGGGTGCCCTAGCCTGAAGGCTAGGGGAGCCCTAACCTTAGCCTAGGGGAGTCCTAGCCTAAAGCCTAGGGGTGCCCTAGCCTGAAGGCTAGGGGAGCCCTAGCCTTAGCCTAGGGGAGCCTAAAGCCTAGGGAGCCCTAACCTAAAGCCTAGGGGTGCCCTAGCCTGAAGGCTAGGGGAGCCCTAGCCTTAGCCTAGGGGAGCCTAAAGCCTAGGGGTGCCCTACCCTGAAGGCTAGGGGAGCCCTAGCCTTAGCCTAGGGGCGCCTAAAGCCTAGGGGTGCCCTAGCCTGAAGGCTAGGGGAGCCCTAGCCTTAGCCTAGGGGCACCTAAAGCCTAGGGGTGCCCTAGCCTGAAGGCTAGGGGAGCCCTAGCCTTAGCCTAGGGGCGCCTAAAGCCTAGGGGTGCCCTAGCCTGAAGGCTAGGGGAGCCCTAGCCTTAGCCTAGGGGCGCCTAAAGTCTAGGGGTGCCCTAGCCTGAAGGCTAGGGGAGCCCTAGCTTTAGCCTAGGGGCGCCTAAAGCCTAGGGGTGCCCTAGCCTGAAGGCTAGGGGAGCCCTAGCCTTAGCCTAGGGGAGCCTAAAGCCTAGGGGTGCCCTAGCGTGAAGGCTAGGGGAGCCCTAGCCTTAGCCTAGGGGAGCCTAAAGCCTAGGGGTGCCCTAGCCTGAAGGCTAGGGGAGCCCTAGCCTTAGCCTAGGGGAGCCCTAGCCTAAAGCCTAGGGGTGCCCTAGCCTGAAGGCTTGGGGAGCCATAGCCTTAGCCTAGGGGAGCCTAAAGCCTAGTGGTGCCCTAGCCTGAAGTCTAAGGGAGCCCTAGCCTTAGCCTAGGGGAGCCTAAAGCCTAGGGGTGCCCTAGCCTGAAGGCTCGGGGAGCCCTAGCCTTAGCCTAGGGGAGCCTAAAGCCTAGGGGTGCCCTAGCCTGAAGGCTCGGGGAGCCCTAGCCTTAGCCTAGGGGAGCCTAAAGCCTAGGGGTGCCCTAGCCTGAAGGCTAGGGGAGCCCTAGCCTTAGCCTAGGGGGGCCTAAAGCCTAGGGGTGCCCTAGCCTGAAGGCTAGGGGAGCCATAGCCTTAGCCTAGGGGAGCCCTAGCCTAAAGCCTAGGGGTGCCCTAGCCTGAAGGCTAGGGGAGCCCTAGCCTTAGCCTAGGGGAGCCCTAGCCTAAAGCCTAGGGGTGCCCTAACCTGAAGGTTAGGGGAGCCTTAGCCTTAGCCTAGGGGAGCCCTAGCCTAAAGCCTAGGGGTGCCCTAGCCTGAAGGCTAGGGGAGCCCTAGCCTTAGCCTAAGGGAGCCCTAGCCTAAAGCCTAGGGGTGCCCTAGCCTGAAGGCTAGGGGAGCCCTAGCCTTAGCCTAGGGGAGCCTAAAGCCTAGGGGTGCCCTAGCCTGAAGGCTAGGCGAGCCCTAGCCTTAGCCTAGGGGAGCCTAAAGCCTAGGGGTGCCCTAGCCTGGGGGCTAGGGGAGCCCTAGCCTTAGCCTAGGGGAGCCCTAGCCTAAAGCCTAGGGGTGCCCTAGCCTGAAGGCTAGTGGAGCCCTAGCCTTAGCCGAGGGGAGCCTAAAGCCTAGGGGTGCCCTAGCCTGAAGACTAGGGGAGCCCTAGCCGTAGCCTAGGGGAGCCTAAAGCCTAGGGGTGCCCTAGCCTGAAGGCTAGGGGAGCCCTAACCTTAGCCTAGGGGAGCCCTAGCCTAAAGCCTAGGGGTGCCCTAGCCTGAAGGCTAGGGGAGCCCTAGCCTTAGCCTAGGGGAGCCTAAAGCCTAGGGAGCCCTAGCCTAAAGCCTAGGGGTGCCCTAGCCTGAAGGCTAGGGGAGCCCTAGCCTTAGCCTAGGGGCGCCTAAAGCCTAGGGGTGCCCTAGCCTGAAGGCTAGGGGAGCCCTAGCCTTAGCCTAGGGGCGCCTAAAGTCTAGGGGTGCCCTAGCCTGAAGGCTAGGGGAGCCCTAGCCTTAGCCTAGGGGCGCCTAAAGCCTAGGGGTGCCCTAGCCTGAAGGTTAGGGGAGCCCTAGCCTTAGCCTAGGTGGGCCTAAAGCCTAGGGGTGCCCTAGCCTGAAGGCTAGGGGAGCCCTAGCCTTAGCCAAGGGGCGCCTAAAGCCTAGGGGTGCCCTAGCCTGAAGGCTAGGGGAGCCCTAGCCTTAGCCTAGGGGAGCCTAAAGCCTAGGGGTGCCCTAGCGTTAAGGCAAGGGGAGCCCTAGCCTTAGCCTAGGGGAGCCTAAAGCCTAGGGGTGCCCTAGCCTTAAGGCTAGGGGAGCCCTAGCCTTAGCCTAGGGGAGCCTAAAGCCTAGGGGTGCCCTAGCCTGAAGGCTAGGGGAGCCCTAGCCTTAGCCTAGGGGAGTCCTAGCCTAAAGCCTAGGGGTGCCCTAGCCTGAAAGCTAGGGGAGCCATAGCCTTAGCCTAGGGGAGCCTAAAGCCTAGGGGTGCCCTAGCCTGAAGGCTAAGGGAGCCCTAGCCTTAGCCTAGGGGCGCCTAAAGTCTAGGGGTGCCCTAGCCTTAAGGCTAGGGGAGCCCTAGCCTTAGCCTAGGGGAGCCTAAAGCCTAGGGGTGCCCTAGCCTGAAGGCTAGGGGAGCCCTAGCCTTAGCCTAGGGGAGTCCTAGCCTAAAGCCTAGGGGTGCCCTAGCCTGAAGGCTAGGGGAGCCATAGCCTTAGCCTAGGGGAGCCTAAAGCCTAGGGGTGCCCTAGCCTGAAGGCTAAGGGAGCCCTAGCCTTAGCCTAGGGGAGCCTAAAGCCTAGGGGTGCCCTAGCCTGAAGGCTCGGGGAGCCCTAGCCTTAGCCTAGGGGAGCCTAAAGCCTAGGGGTGCCCTAGCCTGAAGGCTCGGGGAGCCCTAGCCTTAGCCTAGGGGAGCCTAAAGCCTAGGGGTGCCCTAGCCTGAAGGCTAGGGGAGCCCTAGCCTTAGCCTAGGGGGGCCTAAAGCCTAGGGGTGCCCTAGCCTGAAGGCTAGGGGAGCCCTAGCCTTAGCCTAGGGGAGCCTAAAGCCTAGGGGTGCCCTAGCCTGAAGGCTAGGGGAGCCCTAGCCTTAGCCTAGGGGAGCCTAAAGCCTAGGGGTGCCCTAGCCTGAAGGCTAGGGGAGCCCTAGCCTTAGCCTAGGGGAGCCTAAAGCCTAGGGGTGTCCTAGCCTGAAGGCTAGGGGAGCCCTAGCCTTAGCCTAGGGGTGCCGAAAGCCTAGGGGTGCCCTAGCCTGAAGGCTAGGGGAGCCCTAGCCTTAGCCTAGGGGAGCCTAAAGCCTAGGGGTGCCCTAGCCTGAAGGCTAGGGGAGCCCTAGACTTAGCCTAGGGGAGCCTAAAGCCTAGGGGTGCCCTAGCCTGAAGGCTAGGGGAGCCCTAGCCTTAGCCTAGGGGAGCCTAAAGCCTAGGGGTGCCCTAGCCTGAAGGCTAGGGGAGCCCTAGCCTTTGCCTAGGGGAGCCTAAAGCCTAGGGGTGCCCTAGCCTGAAGGCTAGGGGAGCCTTAGCCTTAGCCTAGGGGAGCCTAAAGCCTAGGGGTGCCCTAGCCTGAAGGCTAGGGGAGCCCTAGCCTTAGCCTAGGGGAGCCTAAAGCCTAGGGCTGCCCTAGCCTGAAGGCTAGGGGAGCCCTAGCCTTAGCCTAGGGGAGCCCTAGCCTAAAGCCTAGGGGTGCCCTAGCCTGAAGGCTAGGGGAGCCCTAGCCTTAGCCTAGGGGAGCCCTAGCCTAAAGCCTAGTAGTGCCCTAGCCTGAAGGCTAGGGGAGCCCTAGCCTTAGCCTAGGGGAGCCCTAGCCTAAAGCCTAGGGGTGCCCTAGCCTGAAGGCTAGGGGAGCCCTAGCCTTAGCCTAGGGGAGCCCTAGCCTAAAGCCTAGGGGTGCCCTAGCCTGAAGGCTAGGGGAGCCCTAGCCTTAGCCTAGGGGAGCCCTAGCCTGAAGGCTAGGGGAGCCCTAGCCTTAGCCTTGGGGAGCCCTAACCTAAAGCCTAGGGGTGCCCTAGCCTGAAGGCTAGGGGAGCCCTAGCCTTAGCCTAGGGGAGCCTAAAGCCTAGGGGTGCCCTAGCCTGAAGGCTAGGGGAGCCCTAGCCTTAGCCTAGGGGAGCCCTAGCCTAAAGCCTAGGGGTGCCCTAGCCTGAAGGCTAGGGGAGCCCTAGCCTTAGCCTAGGGGAGCCTAAAGCCTAGGGGTGCCCTAGCCTGAAGGCTAGGGGAGCCCTAGCCTTAGCCTAGGGGAGCCTAAAGCCTAGGGGTGCCCTAGCCTGAAGGCTAGGGGAGCCCTAGCCTTAGCCTAGGGGAGCCTAAAGCCTAGGGGTGCCCTAGCCTGAAGGCTAGGGGAGACCTAGCTTTAGCCTAGGGGAGCCTAAAGCCTAGGGGTGCCCTAGCCTGAAGGCTAGGGGAGCCCTAGCCTTAGCCTAGGGGAGCCTAAAGCCTAGGGGTGCCCTAGCCTGAAGGCTAGGGGAGCCCTAGCCTTAGCCTAGGGGAGCCCTAGGCTAAAGCCCAGGGGTGCCCTAGCCTGAAGGCTAGGGGAGCCCTAGCCTTAGCCTAGGGGAGCCTAAAGCCTAGGGGTGCCCTAGCCTGAAGGCTAGGGGAGCCCTAGCCTTAGCCTAGGGGAGCCTAAAGCCTAGGGGTGCCCTAGCCTGAAGGCTAGGGGAGCCCTAGCTTTAGCCTAGGGGAGCCTAAAGCCTAGGGGTGCCCTAGCCTGAAGGCTAGGGGAGACCTAGCCTTAGCCTAGGGGAGCCTAAAGCCTAGGGGTGCCCTAGCCTGAAGGCAAGGGGAGCCCTAGCCTTAGCCTAGGGGAGCCTAAAGCCTAGGGGTGCCCTAGCCTGAAGGCTAGGGGAGCCCTAGCCTTAGCCTAGGGGAGCCCTAGCCTAAAGCCTAGGGCTGCCCTAGCCTGAAGGCTAGTGGAGCCCTAGCCTTAGCCTAGGGGAGCCTAAAGCCTAGGGGTGCCCTAGCCTGAAGGCTAGGGGAGCCCTAGCCTTAGCCTAGGGGAGCCTAAAGCCTAGGGGTGCCCTAGCCTGAAGGCTAGGGGAGCCCTAACCTTAGCCTAGGGGAGCCCTAGCCTAAAGCCTAGGGGTGCCCTAGCCTGAAGGCTAGGGGAGCCCTAGCCTTAGCCTAGGGGAGCCTAAAGCCTAGGGGTGGCCTAGCCTGAAGGCTAGGGGAGCCCTAGCCTTAGCCGAGGGGTGCCCTAGCCTGAAGGCTAGGGGAGCCGTAGCCTTAGCCTAGGGGAGCCCTAGCCTTAGCCTAGGGGAGCCTAAAGCCTAGGGGTGCCCTAGCCTTAGCCTAGGGGCGCCTAAATCCTAGGGGTGCCCTAGCCTGAAGGCTAGGGGAGCCCTAGTCTTAGCCTAGGGGTGCCTAAAGCCTAGGGGTGCCCTAGCCTGAAGGCTAGGGGAGCCCTAGCCTTAGCCTAGGGGCGCCTAAAGCCTAGGGGTGCCCTAGCCTGAAGGCTAGGGGAGCCCTAGCCTTAGCCTAGGGGCGCCTAAAGCCTAGGGGTGCCCTAGCCTGAAGGCTAGGGGAGCCCTAGCCTTAGCCTAGGGTCGCCTAAAGCCTAGGGGTGCCCTAGCCTGAAGGCTAGGGGAGCCCTAGCCTTAGCCTAGGGGCGCCTAAAGCCTAGGGGTGCCCTAGCCTGAAGGCTAGGGGAGCCCTAGCCTTAGCCTAGGGGCGCCTAAAGCCTAGGGGTGCCCTAGCCTGAAGGCTAGGGGAGCCCTAGCCTTAGCCTAGGGGCGCTTAAAGCCTAGGGGTGCCCTAGCCTGAAGGCTAGGGGAGCCCTAGCCTTAGCCAAGGGGCGCCTAAAGCCTAGGGGTGCCCTAGCCTGAAGGCTAGGGGTGCCCTAGCCTTAGCCTAGGGGAGCATAAAGCCTAGGGGTGCCCTAGCCTGAAGGCTAGGGGAGCCCTAGCCTTAGCCTAGGGGAGCCTAAAGCCTAGGGGTGCCCTAGCCTGAAGACTAGGGGAGCCCTAGCCTTAGCCTAGGGGAGCCTAAAGCCTAGGGGTACCCTAGCCTGAAGGCTAGGGGAGCCCTAGCCTTAGCCTAGGGAAGCCCTAGCCTAAAGCCTAGGGGTGCCCTAGCCTGAAGGCTAGGGGAGCCCTAGCCTTAGCCTAGGGGAGCCTAAAGCCTAGGGGTGCCCTAGCCTGAAGGCTAGGGGCGCCCTAGCCTTAGCCTAGGGGAGCCTAAAGCCTAGGGGTGCCCTAGCCTGAAGGCTAGGGGAGCCCTAGCCTTAGCCTAGGGGAGCCTAAAGCCTAGGGGTGCCCTAGCCTGAAGGCTAGGGGAGCCCTAGCCTTAGCCTAGGGGAGCCTAAAGCCTAGGGGTGCCCTAGCCTGACGGCTAGGGGAGCCCTAGCCTTAGCCTAGGGGAGCCTAAAGCCTAGGGGCGCCCTAGCTTGAAGGCTAGGGGAGCCCTAGCCTTAGCCTAGGGGAGCCTAAAACCTAGGGGTGCCCTAGCCTGAAGGCTAGGGGAGCCCTAGCCTTAGCCTAGGGGAGGCTAAAGCCTAGGGGTGCCCTAGCCTGAAGGCTAGGGGAGCCCTAGACTTAGCCTATGGGAGCCTAAAGCCTAGGGGTGCCCTAGCCTGAAGGCTAGGGGAGCCCTAGACTTAGCCTAGGGGAGCCTAAAGTCTAGGGGTGCCCTAGCCTGAAGGCTAGGGGAGCCCTAGCCTTAGCCTAGGGGAGCCTAAAGCCTAGGGGTGCCCTAGCCTGAAGGCTAGGGGAGCCCTAGCCTTAGCCTAGGGGAGCCTAAAGCCTAGGGGTGCCCTAGCTTGAAGGCTAGGGGAGCCCTAGCCTTAGCCTAGGGGAGCCTATAGCCTAGGGGTGCCCTAGCCTGAAGGCTAGGGGAGCCCTAGCCTTAGCCTAGGGGAGCCCTAGCCTAAAGCCTAGGGGTGCCCTAGCCTGAAGGCTAGGGGAGCCCTAGCCTTAGCCTAGGGGAGCCCTAGCCTAAAGCCTAGTAGTGCCCTAGCCTGAAGGCTAGGGGAGCCCTAGCCTTAGCCTAGGGGAGCCCTAGCCTAAAGCCTAGGGGTGCCCTAGCCTGAAGGCTAGGGGAGCCCTAGCCTTAGCCTAGGGGAGCCCTAGCCTAAAGCCTAGGGCTGCCCTAGCCTGAAGGCTAGGGGAGCCCTAGCCTTAGCCTAGGGGAGCCCTAGCCTAAAGCTTAGGGGTGCCCTAGCCTGAAGGCTAGGGGAGCCTTAGCCTTATCCTAGGGGAGCCCTAGCCTAAAGCCTAGGGGTGCCCTAGCCTGAAGCCTAGGGGTGCCCTAGCCTGAAGGCTAGGGGAGCCCTAGCCTTAGCCTAGGGGAGCCCTAGCCTGAAGCCTAGGGGTGCCCTAGCCTGAAGGCTAGGGGAGCCCTAACCTTAGCCTAGGGGAGCCCTAGCCTAAAGCCTAGGGGTGCCCTAGCCTGAAGGCTAGGGGAGCCCTAGCCTGAAGGCTAGGGGAGCCCTAGCCTTAGCCTAGGGGAGCCCTAGCCTAAAGCCTATGGGTGCCCTAGCCTGAAGGCTAGGGGAGCCCTAGCCTTAGCCTAGGGGAGCCCTAGCCTAAAGCCTAGGGGTGCCCTAGCCTGAAGGCTAGGGGAGCCCTAGCCTTAGCCTAGGGGAGCCCTAGCCTAAAGCCTAGGGGTGCCCTAGCCTGAAGGCTAGGGGAGCCCTAGCCTTAGCCTTGGGGGGCCCTAGCCTAAAGCCTAGGGGTGCCCTAGCCTGAAGGCTAGGGGAGCCCTAGCCTTAGCCTAGGGGAGCCCTTGCCTAAAGCCTAGGGGTGCCCTAGCCTGAAGGCTAGGGGAGGCCTAGCCTTAGCCTAGGGGAGCCTAAAGCCTAGGGGTGCCCTAGCCTGAAGGCTAGGGGAGCCCCAGCCTTAGCCTAGGGGAGCCTAAAGCCTAGGGGTGCCCTAGCCTGAAGGCTGGGGGAGCCCCAGCCTTAGCCTAGGGGAGCCTAAAGCCTAGGGGTGCCCTACCCTGAAGGCTAGGGGAGCCCTAGCCTTAGCCTAGGGGAGCATAAAGCCTAGGGGTGCCCTAGCCTGAAGGCTAGGGGAGCCCTAGCCTTAGCCTAGGGGAGCCCTAGCCTAAAGCCTAGGGGTGCCCTAGCCTGAAGGCTAGGGGAGCCTTAGCATTAGCCTAGGGGAGCCCTAGCCTAAAGCCTAGGGGTGCCCTAGCCTGAAGCCTAGGGGTGCCCTAGCCTGAAGGCTAGGGGAGCCCTAGCCTTAGCCTAGGGGAGCCCTAGCCTGAAGCCTAGGGGTGCCCTAGCCTGAAGGCTAGGGGAGCCATAGCCTTAGCCTAGGGGAGCCCTAGCCTAAAGCCTAGGGGTGCCCTAGCCTGAAGGCTAGGGGAGCCCTAGCCTTAGCCTAGGGGAGCCCTAGCCTAAAGCCTAGGGGTGCCCTAGCCTGAAGGCTAGGGGAGCTCTAGCCTTAGCCTAGGGGAGCCCTAGCCTAAAGCCTAGGGGTGCCCTAGCCTGAAGGCTAGGGGAGCCCTAGCCTGAAGGCTAGGGGAGCCCTAGCCTTAGCCTAGGGGAGCCCTAGCCTAAAGCCTAGGTGTGCCCTAGCCTGAAGGCTACGGGAGCCCTAGCCTTAGCCTCGGGGAGCCCTAGCCTAAAGCCTAGGGGTGCCCTAGCCTGAAGGCTAGGGGAGCCCTAGCCTTAGCCTAGGGGAGCCCTAGCCTAAAGCCTAGGGGTGCCCTAGCCTGAAGTCTAGGGGAGCCCTAGCCTTAGCCTAGCGGAGCCCTAGCCTAAAGCCTAGGGATGCCCTAGCCTGAAGGCTAGGGGAGCCCTAGCCTTAGCCTAGGGGAGCCCTAGCCTAAAGCCTAGGGGTGCCCTAGCCTGAAGGCTAGGGGAGCCCTAGCCTTAGCCTAGGGGAGCCCTAGCCTAAAGCCTAGGGGTGCCCTAGCCTGAAGGCTAGGGGAGCCCTAGCCTTAGCCTAGGGGAGCCCTAGCCTAAAGCCTACGGGTGCCCTAGCCTGAAGGCTTGGGGAGCCCTAGCCTTAGCCTAGGGGAGCCCTAGCCTAAAGCCTAGGGGTGCCCTAGCCTGAAGGCTAGGGGAGCCCTAGCCTTAGCCTAGGGGAGCCCTAGACTAAAGCCTAGGGGTGCCCTAGCCTGAAGGCTAGGGGAGCCCTAGCCTTAGCCTAGGGGAGCCCTAGCCTAAAGCCTAGGGGTGCCCTAGCCTGAAGGCTAGGGGAGCCCTAGCCTTAGCCTAGGGGAGTCTAAAGCCTAGGGGTGCCCTAGCCTGAAGGCTAGGGGAGGCCTAGCCTTAGCCTAGGGGAGCCTAAAGCCTAGGGGTGCCCTAGCCTGAAGGCTAGGGGAGCCCCAGCCTTAGCCTAGGTGAGCCTAAAGCCTAGGGGTGCCCTAGCCTGAAGGCTAGGGGAGCCCTAGCCTTAGCCTAGGGGAGCCTAAATCCTAGGGGTGCCCTAGCCTGAAGGTTAGGGGAGCCCTAGCCTTAGCCTAGGGGAGCCTAAAGACTAGGGGTGCCCTAGCCTGAAGGCTAGGGGAGCCCTAGCTTTAGCCTAGGGAAGCCTAAAGCCTAGGGGTGCCCTAGCCTGAAGGCTAGGGGAGCCCTAGCCTTAGCCTAGGGGAGCCCTAGCCTAAAGCCTAGGGGTGCCCTAACCTGAAGGCTAGGGGAGCCCTAGCCTTAGCCTAGGGGAGCCTAAAGCCTAGTGGTGCCCTAGCCTGAAGGCTAGGGGAGCCCTAGCCTTAGCCTAGGGGTGCCTAAAGCCTAGGGGTGCCCTATCCTGAAGGCTAGGGGAGCCCTAGCCTTAGCCTAGGGGAGCCCTAGCCTAAAGCCTAGGGGTGCCCTAGCCTGAAGGCTAGGGGAGCCCTAGCCTTAGCCTAGGGGAGCCCTAGCCTAAAGCCTAGGGGTGCCCTAGCCTGAAGGCTAGGGGAGCCCTAGCCTTAGCCTAGGGGAGCCCTAGCCTAAAGCCTAGGGGTGCCCTAGCCTGAAGGATAGGGGAGCCCTAGCCTTAGCCTAGGGGAGCCCTAGCCTAAAGCCTAGGGGTGCCCTAGCCTGAAGGTAGGGGAGCCCTAGCCTTAGCCTAGGGGAGCCCTAGCCTAAAGCCTAGGGGTGCCCTAGCCTGAAGGCTAGGGGAGCCCTAGCCTTAGCCAAGTGGAGCCCTAGCCTAAAGCCTAGGGGTGCCCTAGCCTGAAGGCTATGGGAGCCCTAGCCTTAGCCTAGGGGAGCCCTAGCCTAAAGCCTAGGGGTGCCCTAGCCTGAAGGCTAGGGGAGCCCTAGCCTTAGCCTAGGGGAGCCCTAGCCTAAAGCCTAGGGGTGCCCTAGCGTGAAGGCTAGGGGAGCCCTAGCCTTAGCCTAGGGGAGCCCTAGCCTAAAGCCTAGGGGTGCCCTAGCCTGAAGGCTAGGGGAGCCTTAGCCTTAGCCTAGGGGAGCCCTAGCCTAAAGCCTAGGGGTGCCCTAGTCTGAAGCCTAGGGGTGCCCTAGCCTGAAGGCTAGGGGAGCCCTAGCCTTAGCCTAGGGGAGCCCTAGCCTGAAGCCTAGGGGTGCCCTAGCCTGAAGGCTAGGGGAGCCCTAGCCTTAGCCTAGGGGAGCCCTAGCCTAAAGCCTAGGGGTGCCCTAGCCTGAAGGCTAGGGGAGCCCTAGCCTTAGCCTAGGGGAGCCCTAGCCTAAAGCCTAGGGGTGCCCTAGCCTGAAGGCTAGGGGAGCCCTAGCCTTAGCCTAGGGGAGACCTAGCCTAAAGCCTAGGGGTGCCCTAGCATGAAGGCTAGGGGAGCCCTAGCCTTAGCCTAGGGGAGCCCTAGCCTAAAGCCTAGGGGGGCCCTAGCCTGAAGGCTAGGGGAGCCCTAGCCTGAAGGCTAGGGGAGCCCTAGCCTTAGCCTAGGGGAGCCCTAGCCTAAAGCCTAGGGGTGCCCTAGCCTGAAGGCTACGGGAGCCCTAGCCTTAGCCTATGGGAGCCCTAGCCTAAAGCCTAGGGGTGCCCTAGCCTGAAGGCTAGGGGAGCCCTAGCCTTAGCCTAGGGGAGCACTAGCCTAAAGCCTAGGGGTGCCCTAGCCTGAAGGCTAGTGGAGCCCTAGCCTTAGCCTAGGGGAGCCCTAGCCTAAAGCCTAGGGGTGCCCTAGACTGAAGGCTAGGGGAGCCCTAGCCTTAGCCTAGGGGAGCCCTAGCCTAAAGTCTAGGGGTGCCCTAGCCTGAAGGCTAGGGGAGCCCTAGCCTTAGCCTAGGGGAGCCCTAGCCTAAAGCCTAGGGGTGCCCTAGCCTGAAGGCTAGGGGAGCCCTAGCCTTAGCCTAGGGTAGCCCTAGCCTAAAGCCTAGGGGTGCCCTAGCCTGAAGGCTAGGGGAGCCCTAGCCTTAGCCTAGGGGAGCCCTAGCCTAAAGCCTAGGGGTGCCCTAGCCTGAAGGCTAGGGGAGCCCTAGCCTAAAGCCTTGGGGTGCCCTAGCCTGAAGGCTTTGGGAGCCCTAGCCTTAGCCTAGGGGAGCCCTAGCCTAAAGCCTAGGGGTGCCCTAGCCTGAAGGCTAGGGGAGCCCTAGCCTTAGCCTAGGGGAGCCTAAAGCCTAGGTGTGCCCTAGCCTGAAGGCTAGGGGAGCCCTAGCCTTAGCCTAGGGGAGCCTAAAGCCTAGGGGTGCCCTAGCCTGAAGGCTAGGGGAGCCCTAGCCTTAGCCTAGGGGAGCCCTAGCCTAAAGCCTAGGGGTGCCCTAGCCTGAAGGCTAGTGGAACCCTAGCCTTAGCCTAGGGGAGCCTAAAGCCTAGAGGTGCCCTAGCCTGAAGGCTAGGGGAGCCCTAGCCTTAGCCTAGGGGAGCCTAAAGCCTAGGGCTGCCCTAGCCTGAAGGCTAGGGGAGCCCTAACCTTAGCCTAGGGGAGCCCTAGCCTAAAGCCTAGGGGTGCCCTAGCCTGAAGGCTAGGGGAGCCCTAGCCTTAGCCTAGGGGAGCCTAAAGCCTAGGGGTGCCCTAGCCTGAAGGCTAGGGGAGCCCTAGCCTTAGCCTAGGGGAGCCCTAGCCTAAAGCCTAGGGGTGCCCTAGCCTGAAGGCTAGGGGAGCCCTAGCCTTAGCCTAGGGGAGCCTAAAGCCTAGTGGTGCCCTAGCCTGAAGGCTAGGGGAGCCCTAGCCTTAGCCTAGGGGCGCTTAAAGCCTAGGGCTGCCCTAGCCTGAAGGCTAGGGGAGCCCTAGCCTTAGCCTAGGGGCGCATAAAGCCTAGGGGTGCCCTAGCCTGAAGGCTAGGGGAGCCCTAGCCTTAGCCTAGGGTCGCCTAAAGCCTACGGGTGCCCTAGCCTGAAGGCTAGGGGAGCCCTAGCCTTAGCCTAGGGTCGCCTAAAGCCTAGGGGTGCCCTAGCCTGAAGGCTAGGGGAGCCCTAGCCTTAGCCTAGGGGCGCATAAAGCCTAGGGGTGCCCTAGCCTGAAGGCTAGGGGAGCGCTAGCCTTAGCCAAGGGGCGCCTAAAGCATAGGGGTTCCCTAGCCTGAAGGCTAGGGGAGCCCTAGCCTTAGCCTAGGGGAGCCCTAGCCTAAAGCCTAGGGGTGCCCTAGCCTGAAGGCTAGGGGAGCCCTAGCCTTAGCCTAGGGGAGCCCTAGCCTAAAGCCTAGGGGTGCCCTAGCCTGAAGGCTAGGGGAGCCCTAGCCTTAGCCTAGGGGAGCCCTAGCCTAAAGCCTAGGGGTGCCCTAACCTGAAGGTTAGGGGAGCCTTAGCCTTAGCCTAGGGGAGCCCTAGCCTAAAGCCTAGGGGTGCCCTAGCCTGAAGGCTAGGGGAGCCCTAGCCTTAGCCTAGGGGAGCCCTAGCCTAAAGCCTAGGGGTGCCCTAGCCTGAAGGCTAGGGGAGCCCTAGCCTTAGCCTAGGGGAGCCTAAAGCCTAGGGGTGCCCTAGCCTGAAGGCTAGGCGAGCCCTAGCCTTAGCCTAGGGGAGCCTAAAGCCTAGGGGTGCCCTAGCCTGAAGGCTAGGGGAGCCCTAGCCTTAGCCTAGGGGAGCCCTAGCCTAAAGCCTAGGGGTGCCCTAGCCTGAAGGCTAGTGGAGCCCTAGCCTTAGCCTAGGGGAGCCTAAAGCCTAGGGGTGCCCTAGCCTGAAGACTAGGGGAGCCCTAGCCGTAGCCTAGGGGAGCCTAAAGCCTAGGGGTGCCCTAGCCTGAAGGCTAGGGGAGCCCTAACCTTAGCCTAGGGGAGCCCTAGCCTAAAGCCTAGGGGTGCCCTAGCCTGAAGGCTAGGGGAGCCCTAGCCTTAGCCTAGGGGAGACTAAAGCCTAGGGAGCCCTAGCCTAAAGCCTAGGGGTGCCCTAGCCTGAAGGCTAGGGGAGCCCTAGCCTTAGCCTAGGGGAGCCTAAAGCCTAGGGGTGCCCTAGCCTGAAGGCTAGGGGAGCCCTAGCCTTAGCCTAGGGGCGCCTAAAGCCTAGGGGTGCCCTAGCCTGAAGGCTAGGGGATCCCTAGCCTTAGCCTAGGGGCGCCTAAAGCCTAGGGGTGCCCTAGCCTGAAGGCTAGGGGAGCCCTAGCCTTAGCCTAGGGGCGCCTAAAGCCTAGGGGTGCCCTAGCCTGAAGGCTAGGGGAGCCCTAGCCTTAGCCTAGGGGCGCCTAAAGCCTAGGGGTGCCCTAGCCTGAAGGCTAGGGGAGCCCTAGCCTTAGCCTAGGGGCGCCTAAAGCCTAGGGTTGCCCTAGCCTCAAGGCTAGGGGAGCCCTAGCCTTAGCCTAGGGGAGCCTAAAGCCTAGGGGTGCCCTAGCGTGAAGGCTAGGGGAGCCCTAGCCTTAGCCTAGGGGAGCCTAAAGCCTAGGGGTGCCCTAGCCTGAAGGCTAGGGGAGCCCTAGCCTTAGCCTAGGGGAGCCCTAGCCTAAAGCCTAGGGGTGCCCTAGCCTGAAGGCTAGGGGAGCCATAGCCTTAGCCTAGGGGAGCCTAAAGCCTAGGTGTGCCCTAGCCTGAAGTCTAAGGGAGCCCTAGCCTTAGCCTAGGGGAGCCTAAAGCCTAGGGGTGCCCTAGCCTGAAGGCTCGGGGAGCCCTAGCCTTAGCCTAGGGGAGCCTAAAGCCTAGGGGTGCCCTAGCCTGAAGGCTCGGGGAGCCCTAGCCTTAGCCTAGGGGAGCCTAAAGCCTAGGGGTGCCCTAGCCTGAAGGCTAGGGGAGCCCTAGCCTTAGCCTAGGGGGGCCTAAAGCCTAGGGGTGCCCTAGCCTGAAGGCTAGGGGAGCCCTAGCCTTAGCCTAGGGGAACCCTAGCCTTAGCCTAGGGGAGCCCTAGCCTAAAGCCTAGGGGTGCCCTAGCCTGAAGGCTAGGGGAGCCCTAGCCTTAGCCTAGGGGAGCCCTAGCCTAAAGCCTAGGGGTGCCCTAACCTGAAGGTTAGGGGAGCCTTAGCCTTAGCCTAGGGGAGCCCTAGCCTAAAGCCTAGGGGTGCCCTAGCCTGAAGGCTAGGGGAGCCCTAGCCTTAGCCTAAGGGAGCCCTAGCCTAAAGCCTAGGGGTGCCCTAGCCTGAAGGCTAGGGGAGCCCTAGCCTTAGCCTAGGGGAGCCTAAAGCCTAGGGGTGCCCTAGCCTGAAGGCTAGGCGAGCCCTAGCCTTAGCCTAGGGGAGCCTAAAGCCTAGGGGTGCCCTAGCCTGAAGGCTAGGGGAGCCCTAGCCTTAGCCTAGGGGAGCCCTAGCCTAAAGCCTAGGGGTGCCCTAACCTGAAGGCTAGTGGAGCCCTAGCCTTAGCCTAGGGGAGCCTAAAGCCTAGGGGTGCCCTAGCCTGAAGACTAGGGGAGCCCTAGCCGTAGCCTAGGGGAGCCTAAAGCCTAGGGGTGCCCTAGCCTGAAGGCTAGGGGAGCCCTAACCTTAGCCTAGGGGAGCCCTAGCCTAAAGCCTAGGGGTGCCCTAGCCTGAAGGCTAGGGGAGCCCTAGCCTTAGCCTAGGGGAGCCTAAAGCCTAGGGAGCCCTAGCCTAAAGCCTAGGGGTGCCCTAGCCTGAAGGCTAGGGGAGCCCTAGCCTTAGCCTAGGGGCGCCTAAAGCCTAGGGGTGCCCTAGCCTGAAGGCTAGGGGAGCCCTAGCCTTAGCCTAGGGGCGCCTAAAGCCTAGGGGTGCCCTAGCCTGAAGGCTAGGGGAGCCCTAGCCTTAGCCTAGGGGCGCCTAAAGCCTAGGGGTGCCCTAGCCTGAAGGCTAGGGGAGCCCTAGCCTTAGCCTAGGGGCGCCTAAAGTCTAGGGGTGCCCTAGCCTGAAGGCTAGGGGAGCCCTAGCCTTAGCCTAGGGGAGCCTAAAGCCTAGGGGTGCCCTAGCCTTAAGGCTAGGGGAGCCCTAGCCTTAGCCTAGGGGAGCCTAAAGCCTAGGGGTGCCCTAGCCTGAAGGCTAGGGGAGCCCTAGCCTTAGCCTAGGGGAACCCTAGCCTTAGCCTAGGGGAGCCCTAGCCTAAAGCCTAGGGGTGCCCTAGCCTGAAGGCTAGCGGAGCCCTAGCCTTAGCCTAGGGGAGCCCTAGCCTAAAGCCTAGGGGTGCCCTAACCTGAAGGTTAGGGGAGCCTTAGCCTTAGCCTAGGGGAGCCCTAGCCTAAAGCCTAGGGGTGCCCTAGCCTGAAGGCTAGGGGAGCCCTAGCCTTAGCCTAAGGGAGCCCTAGCCTAAAGCCTAGGGGTGCCCTAGCCTGAAGGCTAGGGGAGCCCTAACCTTAGCCTAGGGGAGCCTAAAGCCTAGGGGTGCCCTAGCCTGAAGGCTAGGCGAGCCCTAGCCTTAGCCTAGGGGAGCCTAAAGCCTAGGGGTGCCCTAGCCTGAAGACTAGGGGTGCCCTAGCCGTAGCCTAGGGGAGCCTAAAGCCTAGGGGTGCCCTAGCCTGAAGGCTAGGGGAGCCCTAACCTTAGCCTAGGGGAGCCCTAGCCTAAAGCCTAGGGGTGCCCTAGCCTGAAGGCTAGGGGAGCCCTAGCCTTAGCCTAGGGGAGCCTAAAGCCTAGGGAGCCCTAGCCTAAAGCCTAGGTGTGCCCTAGCCTGAAGGCTAGGGGAGCCCTAGCCTTAGCCTAGGGGAGCCTAAAGCCTAGGGGTGCCCTACCCTGAAGGCTAGGGGAGCCCTAGCCTTAGCCTAGGGGCGCCTAAAGCCTAGGGGTGCCCTAGCCTGAAGGCTAGGGGAGCCCTAGCCTTAGCCTAGGGGCGCCTAAAGCCTAGGGGTGCCCTAGCCTGAAGGCTAGGGGAGCCCTAGCCTTAGCCTAGGGGCGCCTAAAGCCTAGGGGTGCCCTAGCCTGAAGGCTAGGGGAGCCCTAGCCTTAGCCTAGGGGCGCCTAAAGTCTAGGGGTGCCCTAGCCTGAAGGCTAGGGGAGCCCTAGCCTTAGCCTAGGGGCGCCTAAAGCCTAGGGGTGCCCTAGCCTGAAGGTTAGGGGAGCCCTAGCCTTAGCCTAGGTGGGCCTAAAGCCTAGGGGTGCCCTAGCCTGAAGGCTAGGGGAGCCCTAGCCTTAGCCAAGGGGCGCCTAAAGCCTAGGGGTGCCCTAGCCTGAAGGCTAGGGGAGCCCTAGCCTTAGCCTAGGGGAGCCTAAAGCCTAGGGGTGCCCTAGCGTGAAGGCTAGGGGAGCCATAGCCTTAGCCTAGGGGAGCCTAAAGCCTAGGGGTGCCCTAGCCTTAAGGTTAGGGGAGCCCTAGCCTTAGCCTAGGGGAGCCTAAAGCCTAGGGGTGCCCTAGCCTTAAGGCTAGGGGAGCCCTAGCCTTAGCCTAGGGGAGTCCTAGCCTAAAGCCTAGGGGTGCCCTAGCCTGAAGGCTAGGGGAGCCATAGCCTTAGCCTAGGGGAGCCTAAAGCCTAGGGGTGCCCTAGCCTGAAGGCTAAGGGAGCCCTAGCCTTAGCCTAGGGGAGCCTAAAGCCTAGGGGTGCCCTAGCCTGAAGGCTCGGGGAGCCCTAGCCTTAGCCTAGGGGAGCCTAAAGCCTAGTGGTGCCCTAGCCTGAAGGCTCGGGGAGCCCTAGCCTTAGCCTAGGGGAGCCTAAAGCCTA
The DNA here is from genome assembly GCF_050624435.1 of Tenrec ecaudatus. Taxonomy (NCBI): domain Eukaryota; kingdom Metazoa; phylum Chordata; class Mammalia; order Afrosoricida; family Tenrecidae; genus Tenrec; species Tenrec ecaudatus. The sequence goes on along the minus strand of NW_027459376.1, from coordinate 39,719 downwards.
GGGGTGCCCTAGCCTGAAGGCTAGGGGAGCCCTAGCCTTAGCCTAGGGGGGCCTAAAGCCTAGGGGTGCCCTAGCCTGAAGGCTAGGGGAGCCCTAGCCTTAGCCTAGGGGAGCCTAAAGCCTAGGGGTGCCCTAGCCTGAAGGCTAGGGGAGCCCTAGCCTTAGCCTAGGGGAGCCTAAAGCCTAGGGGTGCCCTAGCCTGAAGGCTAGGGGAGCCCTAGCCTTAGCCTAGGGGAGCCTAAAGCCTAGGGGTGCCCTAGCCTGAAGGCTAGGGGAGCCCTAGCCTAAGCCTAGGGGTGCCGAAAGCCTAGGGGTGCCCTAGCCTGAAGGCTAGGGGAGCCCTAGCCTTAGCCTAGGGGAGCCTAAAGCCTAGGGGTGCCCTAGCCTGAAGGCTAGGGGAGCCCTAGCCTTAGCCTAGGGGAGCCTAAAGCCTAGGGGTGCCCTAGCCTGAAGGCTAGGGGAGCCCTAGCCTTAGCCTAGGGGAGCCTAAAGCCTAGGGGTGCCCTAGCCTGAAGGCTAGGGGAGCCCTAGCCTTAGCCTAGGGGAGCCTAAAGCCTAGGGGTGCCCTAGCCTGAAGGCTAGGGGAGCCTTAGCCTTAGCCTAGGGGAGCCTAAAGCCTAGGGGTGCCCTAGCCTGAAGGCTAGGGGAGCCCTAGCCTTAGCCTAGGGGAGCCTAAAGCCTAGGGCTGCCCTAGCCTGAAGGCTAGGGGAGCACTAGCCTTAGCCTAGGGGAGCCCTAGCCTAAAGCCTAGGGGTGCCCTAGCCTGAAGGCTAGGGGAGCCCTAGCCTTAGCCTAGGGGAGCCCTAGCCTAAAGCCTAGGGGTGCCCTAGCCTGAAGGCTAGGGGAGCCCTAGCCTTAGCCTAGGGGAGTCCTAGCCTAAAGCCTAGGGGTGCCCTAGCCTGAAGGCTAGGGGAGCCATAGCCTTAGCCTAGGGGAGCCTAAAGCCTAGGGGTGCCCTAGCCTGAAGGCTAAGGGAGCCCTAGCCTTAGCCTAGGGGAGCCTAAAGCCTAGGGGTGCCCTAGCCTGAAGGCTCGGGTAGCCCTAGCCTTAGCCTAGGGGAGCCTAAAGCCTAGGGGTGCCCTAGCCTGAAGGCTCGGGGAGCCCTAGCCTTAGCCTAGGGGAGCCTAAAGCCTAGGGGTGCCCTAGCCTGAAGGCTAGGGGAGCCCTAGCCTTAGCCTAGGGGGGCCTAAAGCCTAGGGGTGCCCTAGCCTGAAGGCTAGGGGAGCCCTAGCCTTAGCCTAGGGGAGCCTAAAGCCTAGGGGTGCCCTAGCCTGAAGGCTAGGGGAGCCCTAGCCTTAGCCTAGGGGAGCCTAAAGCCTAGGGGTGCCCTAGCCTGAAGGCTAGGGGAGCCCTAGCCTTAGCCTAGGGGAGCCTAAAGCCTAGGGGTGCCCTAGCCTGAAGGCTAGGGGAGCCCTAGCCTTAGCCTAGGGGTGCCGAAAGCCTAGGGGTGTCCTAGCCTGAAGGCTAGGGGAGCCCTAGCCTTAGCCTAGGGGAGCCTAAAGCCTAGGGGTGCCCTAGCCTGAAGGCTAGGGGAGCCCTAGCCTTAGCCTAGGGGAGCCTAAAGCCTAGGGGTGCCCTAGCCTGAAGGCTCGGGGAGCCCTAGCCTTAGCCTAGGGGAGCCTAAAGCCTAGGGGTGCCCTAGCCTGAAGGCTCGGGGAGCCCTAGCCTTAGCCTAGGGGAGCCTAAAGCCTAGGGGTGCCCTAGCCTGAAGGCTAGGGGAGCCCTAGCCTTAGCCTAGGGGGGCCTAAAGCCTAGGGGTGCCCTAGCCTGAAGGCTAGGGGAGACCTAGCCTTAGCCTAGGGGAGCCTAAAGCCTAGGGGTGCCCTAGCCTGAAGGCTAGGGGAGCCCTAGCCTTAGCCTAGGGGAGCCTAAAGCCTAGGGGTGCCCTAGCCTGAAGGCTAGGGGAGCCCTAGCCTTAGCCTAGGGGAGCCTAAAGCCTAGGGGTGCCCTAGCCTGAAGGCTAGGGGAGCCCTAGCCTAAGCCTAGGGGTGCCGAAAGCCTGGGGGTGCCCTAGCCTGAAGGCTAGGGGAGCCCTAGCCTTAGCCTAGGGGAGCCTAAAGCCTAGGGGTGCCCTAGCCTGAAGGCTAGGGGAGCCCTAGCCTTAGCCTAGGGGAGCCTAAAGCCTAGGGGTGCCCTAACCTGAAGGCTAGGGGAGCCCTAGCCTTAGCCTAGGGGAGCCTAAAGCCTAGGAGTGCCCTAGCCTGAAGGCTAGGGGAGCCCTAGCCTTAGCCTAGGGGAGCCTAAAGCCTAGGGGTGCCCTAGCCTGAAGGCTAGGGGAGCCTTAGCCTTAGCCTAGGGGAGCCTAAAGCCTAGGGGTGCCCTAGCCTGAAGGCTAGGGGAGCCCTAGCCTTAGCCTAGGGGAGCCTAAAGCCTAGGGCTGCCCTAGCCTGAAGGCTAGGGGAGCACTAGCCTTAGCCTAGGGGAGCCCTAGCCTAAAGCCTAGGGGTGCCCTAGCCTGAAGGCTAGGGGAGCCCTAGCCTTAGCCTAGGGGAGCCCTAGCCTAAAGCCTAGTAGTGCCCTAGCCTGAAGGCTAGGGGAGCCCTAGCCTTAGCCTAGGGGAGCCCTAGCCTAAAGCCTAGGGGTGCCCTAGCCTGAAGGCTAGGGGAGCCCTAGCCTTAGCCTAGGGGAGCCCTAGCCTAAAGCCTAGGGGTGCCCTAGCCTGAAGGCTAGGGGAGCCCTAGCCTTAGCCTAGGGGAGCTCTAGCCTGAAGGCTAGGGGAGCCCTAGACTTAGCCTAGGGGAGCCCTAGCCTAAAGCCTAGGGGTGCCCTAGCCTGAAGGCTAGGGGAGCCCTAGCCTTAGCCTAGGGGAGCCTAAAGCCAAGGGGTGCCCTAGCCTGAAGGCTAGGGGAGCCCTAGCCTTAGCGTAGGGGAGCACTAGCCTAAAGCCTAGGGGTGCCCTAGCCTGAAGGCTAGGGGAGCCCTAGCCTTAGCTTAGGGGAGCCTAAAGCCTAGGGGTGCCCTAGCCTGAAGGCTAGGGGAGCCCTAGCCTTAGCCTAGGGGAGCCTAAAGCCTAGGGGTGCCCTAGCCTGAAGGCTAGGGGAGCCCTAGCCTTAGCCTAGGGGAGCCTAAAGCCTAGGGGTGCCCTAGCCTGAAGGCTAGGGGAGACCTAGCTTTAGCCTAGGGGAGCCTAAAGCCTAGGGGTGCCCTAGCCTGAAGGCTAGGGGAGCCCTAGCCTTAGCCTAGGGGAGCCTAAAGCCTAGGAGTGCCCTAGCCTGAAGGCTAGGGGAGCCCTAGCCTTAGCCTAGGGGAGCCCTAGCCTAAAGCCCAGGGGTGCCCTAGCCTGAAGGCTAGGGGAGCCCTAGCCTTAGCCTAGGGGAGCCTAAAGCCTAGGGGTGCCCTAGCCTGAAGGCTAGGGGAGCCCTAGCCTTAGCCTAGGGGAGCCTAAAGCCTAGGGGTGCCCTAACCTGAAGGCTAGGGGAGCCCTAGCCTTAGCCTAGGGGAGCCTAAAGCCTAGGGGTGCCCTAGCCTGAAGGCTAGGGGAGCCCTAGCCTTAGCCTAGGGGAGCCTAAAGCCTAGGGGTGCCCTAGCCTGAAGGCAAGGGGAGCCCTAGCCTTAGCCTTGGGGAGCCTAAAGCCTAGGGATGCCCTAGCCTGAAGGCTAGGGGAGCCCTAGCCTTAGCCTAGGGGAGCCTAAAGCCTAGGGGTGCCCTAGCCTGAAGGCTAGGGGAGCCCTAGCCTTAACCTAGGGGAGCCCTAGCCTAAAGCCTAGGGGTGCCCTAGCCTGAAGGCTAGTGGAGCCCTAGCCTTAGCCTAGTGGAGCCTAAAGCCTAGGGGTGCCCTAGCCTGAAGGCTAGGGGAGCCCTAGCCTTAGCCTAGGGGAGCCTAAAGCCTAGGGGTGCCCTAGCCTGAAGGCTAGGGGAGCCCTAACCTTAGCCTAGGGGAGCCCTAGCCTAAAGCCTAGGGGTGCCCTAGCCTGAAGGCTAGGGGAGCCCTAGCCTTAGCCTAGGGGAGCCTAAAGCCTAGGGGTGCCCTAGCCTGAAGGCTAGGGGAGCCCTAGCCTTAGCCTAGGGGTGCCCTAGCCTGAAGGCTAGGGGAGCCGTAGCCTTAGCCTAGGGGAGCCCTAGCCTTAGCCTAGGGGAGCCTAAAGCCTAGGGGTGCCCTAGCCTTAGCCTAGGGGCGCCTAAATCCTAGGGGTGCCCTAGCCTGAAGGCTAGGGGAGCCCTAGCCTTAGCCTAGGGGTGCCTAAAGCCTAGGGGTGCCCTAGCCTGAAGGCTAGGGGAGCCCTAGCCGTAGCATAGGGGCGCCTAAAGCCTAGGGGTGCCCTAGCCTGAAGGCTAGGGGAGCCCTAGCCTTAGCCTAGGGTCGCCTAAAGCCTAGGGGTGCCCTAGCCTGAAGGCTAGGGGAGCCCTAGCCTTAGCCAAGGGGCGCCTAAAGCCTAGGGGTGCCCTAGCCTGAAGGCTAGGGGTGCCCTAGCCTTAGCCTAGGGGAGCATAAAGCCTAGGGGTGCCCTAGCCTGAAGGCTAGGGGAGCCCTAGCCTTAGCCTAGGGGAGCCTAAAGCCTAGGGGTGCCCTAGCCTGAAGACTAGGGGAGCCCTAGCCTTAGCCTAGGGGAGCCTAAAGCCTAGGGGTACCCTAGCCTGAAGGCTAGGGGAGCCCTAGCCTTAGCCTAGGGGAGCCCTAGCCTAAAGCCTAGGGGTGCCCTAGCCTGAAGGCTAGGGGAGCCCTAGCCTTAGCCTAGGGGAGCCTAAAGCCTAGGGGTGCCCTAGCCTGAAGGCTAGGGGAGCCCTAGCCTTAGCCTAGGGGAGCCTAAAGCCTAGGGGTGCCCTAGCCTGAAGGCTAGGGGAGCCCTAGCCTTAGCCTAGGGGAGCCTAAAGCCAAGGGGTGCCCTAGCCTGAAGGCTAGGGGAGCCCTAGCCTTAGCCTAGGGGAGCCTAAAGCCTAGGGGTGCCCTAGCCTGACGGCTAGGGGAGCCCTAGCCTTAGCCTAGTGGAGCCTAAAGCCTAGGGGTGCCCTAGCTTGAAGGCTAGGGGAGCCCTAGCCTTAGCCTAGGGGAGCCTAAAACCTAGGGGTGCCCTAGCCTGAAGGCTAGGGGAGCCCTAGCCTTAGCCTAGGGGAGCCTAAAGCCTAGGGGTGCCCTAGCCTGAAGGCTAGGGGAGCCCTAGCCTTAGCCTATGGGAGCCTAAAGCCTAGGGGTGCCCTAGCCTGAAGGCTAGGGGAGCCCTAGCCTTAGCCTAGGGGAGCCTAAAGTCTAGGGGTGCCCTAGCCTGAAGGCTAGGGGAGCCCTAGCCTTAGCCTAGGGGAGCCTAAAGCCTAGGGGTGCCCTAGCCTGAAGGCTAGGGGAGCCCTAGCCTTAGCCTAGGGGAGCCTAAAGCCTAGGGGTGCCCGAGCTTGAAGGCTAGGGGAGCCCTAGCCTTAGCCTAGGGGAGCCTATAGCCTAGGGGTGCCCTAGCCTGAAGGCTAGGGGAGCCCTAGCCTTAGCCTAGGGGAGCCCTAGCCTAAAGCCTAGGGGTGCCCTAGCCTGAAGGCTAGGGGAGCCCTAGCCTTAGCCTAGGGGAGCCCTAGCCTAAAGCCTAGTAGTGCCCTAGCCTGAAGGCTAGGGGAGCCCTAGCCTTAGCCTAGGGGAGCCCTAGCCTAAAGCCTAGGGGTGCCCTAGCCTGAAGGCTAGGGGAGCCCTAGCCTTAGCCTAGGGGAGCCCTAGCCTAAAGCCTAGGGCTGCCCTAGCCTGAAGGCTAGGGGAGCCCTAGCCTTAGCCTAGGGGAGCCCTAGCCTAAAGCCTAGGAGTGCCCTAGCCTGAAGGCTAGTGGAGCCCTAGCCTTAGCCTAGGGGAGCCTAAAGCCTAGGGGTGCCCTAGCCTGAAGGCTAGGGGAGCCCTAGCCTTAGCCTAGGGGAGCCCTAGCCTAAAGCCTAGGGGTGCCCTAGCCTGAAGGCTAGGGGAGCCCTAGCCTTAGCCTAGGGGAGCCCTAGCCTAAAGCCTAGGAGTGCCCTAGCCTGAAGGCTAGTGGAGCCCTAGCCTTAGCGTAGGGGAGCCTAAAGCCTAGGGGTGCCCTAGCCTGAAGGCTAGGGGAGCCCTAGCCTTAGCGTAGGGGTGCCTAAAGCCTAGGGGTGCCCTAGCCTGAAGGCTAGGGGAGCCCTAGCCTTAGCCTAGGGGCGCCTAAAGCCTAGGGGTGCCCAAGCCTGAAGGCTAGGGGAGCCCTAGCCTTAGCCTAGGGGAGCCCTAGCCTAAAGCCTAGTAGTGCCCTAGCCTGAAAGCTAGGGGAGCCCTAGCCTTATCCTAGGGGAGCCCTAGCCTAAAGCCTAGGGGTGCCCTAGCCTGAAGGCTAGGGGAGCCCTAGCCTTAGCCTAGGGGAGCCCTAGCCTAAAGCCTAGGGCTGCCCTAGCCTGAAGGCTAGGGGAGCCCTAGCCTTAGCCTAGGGGAGCCCTAGCCTAAAGCCTAGGGGTGCCCTAGCCTGAAGGCTAGGGGAGCCCTAGCCTTAGCCTAGGGGAGCCCTAGCCTAAAGCCTAGGGGTGCCCTAGCCTGAAGGCTAGGGGAGCCCTAGCCTTAGCCTAGGGGAGCCTAAAGCCTAGGGGTGCCCTAGCCTGAAGGCTAGGGGAGCCCTAGCCTTAGCCTAGGGGTGCCGAAAGCCTAGGGGTGCCCTAGCCTGAAGGCTAGGGGAGCCCTAGCCTTAGCCTAGGGGAGCCTAAAGCCTAGGGGTGCCCTAGCCTGAAGGCTCGGGGAGCCCTAGCCTTAGCCTAGGGGAGCCTAAAGCCTAGGGGTGCCCTAGCCTGAAGGCTCGGGGAGCCCTAGCCTTAGCCTAGGGGGGCCTAAAGCCTAGGGGTGCCCTAGCCTGAAGGCTAGGGGAGCCCTAGCCTTAGCCTAGGGGAGCCTAAAGCCTAGGGGTGCCCTAGCCTGAAGGCTAGGGGAGCCCTAGCCTTAGCCTAGGGGAGCCTAAAGCCTAGGGGTGCCCTAGCCTGAAGGCTAGGGGAGCCCTAGCCTTAGCCTAGGGGAGCCTAAAGCCTAGGGGTGCCCTAGCCTGAAGGCTAGGGGAGCCCTAGCCTAAGCCTAGGGGTGCCGAAAGCCTAGGGATGCCCTAGCCTGAAGGCTAGGGGAGCCCTAGCCTTAGCCTAGGGGAGCCTAAAGCCTAGGGGTGCCCTAGCCTGAAGGCTAGGGGAGCCCTAGCCTTAGCCTAGGGGAGCCTAAAGCCTAGGGGTGCCCTAGCCTGAAGGCTAGGGGAGCCCTAGCCTTAGCCTAGGGGAGCCTAAAGCCTAGGGGTGCCCTAGCCTGAAGGCTAGGGGAGCCCTAGCCTTAGCCTAGGGGAGCCTAAAGCCTAGGGGTGCCCTAGCCTGAAGGCTAGGGGAGCCTTAGCCTTAGCCTAGGGGAGCCTAAAGCCTAGGGGTGCCCTAGCCTGAAGGCTAGGGGAGCCCTAGCCTTAGCCTAGGGGAGCCTAAAGCCCAGGGCTGCCCTAGCCTGAAGGCTAGGGTAGCACTAGCCTTAGCCTAGGGGAGCCCTAGCCTAAAGCCTAGGGGTGCCCTAGCCTGAAGGCTAGGGGAGCCCTAGCCTTAGCCTAGGGGAGCCCTAGCCTAAAGCCTAGGGGTGCCCTAGCCTGAAGGCTAGGGGAGCCCTAGCCTTAGCCTAGGGGAGTCCTAGCCTAAAGCCTAGGGGTGCCCTAGCCTGAAGGCTAGGGGAGCCATAGCCTTAGCCTAGGGGAGCCTAAAGCCTAGGGGTGCCCTAGCCTGAAGGCTAAGGGAGCCCTAGCCTTAGCCTAGGGGAGCCTAAAGCCTAGGGGTGCCCTAGCCTGAAGGCTCGGGGAGCCCTAGCCTTAGCCTAGGGGAGCCTAAATCCTAGGGGTGCCCTAGCCTGAAGGCTCGGGGAGCCCTAGCCTTAGCCTAGGGGAGCCCTAGCCTAAAGCCTAGGGGTGCCCTAGCCTGAAGGCTAGGGGAGCCCTAGCCTTAGCCTAGGGGAGCCCTAGCCTAAAGCCTAGGGGTGCCCTAGCCTGAAGGCTAGTGGAGCCCTAGCCTTAGCCTAGGGGAGCCTAAAGCCTAGGGGTGCCCTAGCCTGAAGGCTAGGGGAGCCCTAGCCTTAGCCTAGGGGAGCCTAAAGCCTAGGGGTGCCCTAGCCTGAAGGCTAGGGGAGCCCTAACCTTAGCCTAGGGGAGCCCTAGCCTAAAGCCTAGGGGTGCCCTAGCCTGAAGGCTAGGGGAGCCCTAGCCTTAGCCTAGGGGAGCCTAAAGCCTAGGGGTGCCCTAGCCTGAAGGCTAGGGGAGCCCTAGCCTTAGCCTAGGGGTGCCCTAGCCTGAAGGCTAGGGGAGCCGTAGCCTTAGCCTAGGGGAGCCCTAGCCTTAGCCTAGGGGAGCCTAAAGCCTAGGGGTGCCCTAGCCTTAGCCTAGGGGCGCCTAAATCCTAGGGGTGCCCTAGCCTGAAGGCTAGGGGAGCCCTAGCCTTAGCCTAGGGGTGCCTAAAGCCTAGGGGTGCCCTAGCCTGAAGGCTAGGGGAGCCCTAGCCGTAGCCTAGGGGCGCCTAAAGCCTAGGGGTGCCCTAGCCTGAAGGCTAGGGGAGCCCTAGCCTTAGCCTAGGGTCGCTTAAAGCCTAGGGGTGCCCTAGCCTGAAGGCTAGGGGAGCCCTAGCCTTAGCCAAGGGGCGCCTAAAGCCTAGGGGTGCCCTAGCCTGAAGGCTAGGGGTGCCCTAGCCTTAGCCTAGGGGAGCATAAAGCCTAGGGGTGCCCTAGCCTGAAGGCTAGGGGAGCCCTAGCCTTAGCCTAGGGGAGCCTAAAGCCTAGGGGTGCCCTAGCCTGAAGACTAGGGGAGCCCTAGCCTTAGCCTAGGGGAGCCTAAAGCCTAGGGGTACCCTAGCCTGAAGGCTAGGGGAGCCCTAGCCTTAGCCTAGGGGAGCCCTAGCCTAAAGCCTAGGGGTGCCCTAGCCTGAAGGCTAGGGGAGCCCTAGCCTTAGCCTAGGGGAGCCTAAAGCCTAGGGGTGCCCTAGCCTGAAGGCTAGGGGAGCCCTAGCCTTAGCCTAGGGGAGCCTAAAGCCTAGGGGTGCCCTAGCTTGAAGGCTAGGGGAGCCCTAGCCTTAGCCTAGGGGAGCCTAAAACCTAGGGGTGCCCTAGCCTGAAGGCTAGGGGAGCCCTAGCCTTAGCCTAGGGGAGCCTAAAGCCTAGGGGTGCCCTAGCCTGAAGGCTAGGGGAGCCCTAGCCTTAGCCTATGGGAGCCTAAAGCCTAGGGGTGCCCTAGCCTGAAGGCTAGGGGAGCCCTAGCCTTAGCCTAGGGGAGCCTAAAGTCTAGGGGTGCCCTAGCCTGAAAGCTAGGGGAGCCCTAGCCTTAGCCTAGGGGAGCCTAAAGCCTAGGGGTGCCCTAGCCTGAAGGCTAGGGGAGCCCTAGCCTTAGCCTAGGGGAGCCTAAAGCCTAGGGGTGCCCTAGCTTGAAGGCTAGGGGAGCCCTAGCCTTAGCCTAGGGGAGCCTATAGCCTAGGGGTGCCCTAGCCTGAAGGCTAGGGGAGCCCTAGCCTTAGCCTAGGGGAGCCCTAGCCTAAAGCCTAGGGGTGCCCTAGCCTGAAGGCTAGGGGAGCCCTAGCCTTAGCCTAGGGGAGCCCTAGCCTAAAGCCTAGTAGTGCCCTAGCCTGAAGGCTAGGGGAGCCCTAGCCTTAGCCTAGGGGAGCCCTAGCCTAAAGCCTAGGGGTGCCCTAGCTTGAAGGCTAGGGGAGCCCTAGCCTTAGCCTAGGGGAGCCCTAGCCTAAAGCCTAGGGCTGCCCTAGCCTGAAGGCTAGGGGAGCCCTAGCCTTAGCCTAGGGGAGCCCTAGCCTAAAGCCTAGGGGTGCCCTAGCCTGAAGGCTAGGGGAGCCCTAGCCTTAGCCTAGGGGAGCCCTAGCCTAAAGCCTAGGAGTGCCCTAGCCTGAAGGCTAGTGGAGCCCTAGCCTTAGCCTAGGGGAGCCTAAAGCCTAGGGGTGCCCTAGCCTGAAGGCTAGGGGAGCCCTAGCCTTAGCCTAGGGGAGCCCTAGCCTAAAGCCTAGGGGTGCCCTAGCCTGAAGGCTAGGGGAGCCCTAGCCTTAGCCTAGGGGAGCCCTAGCCTAAAGCCTAGGAGTGCCCTAGCCTGAAGGCTAGTGGAGCCCTAGCCTTAGCGTAGGGGAGCCTAAAGCCTAGGGGTGCCCTAGCCTGAAGGCTAGGGGAGCCCTAACCTTAGCCTAGGGGAGCCCTAGCCTAAAGCCTAGGGGTGCCCTAGCCTGAAGGCTAGGGGAGCCCTAGCCTTAGCCTAGGGGAGCCCTAGCCTTAGCCTAGGAGAGCCTAAAGCCTAGGGGTGCCCTAGCCTTAGGCTAGGGGAGCCCTAGCCTTAGCCTAGGGGCGCCTAAAGCCTAGGGGTGCCCTAGCCTGAAGGCTAGGGGAGCCCTAGCCTTAGCGTAGGGGTGCCTAAAGCCTAGGGGTGCCCTAGCCTGAAGGCTAGGGGAGCCCTAGCCTTAGCCTAGGGGCGCCTAAAGCCTAGGGGTGCCCAAGCCTGAAGGCTAGGGGAGCCCTAGCCTTAGCCAAGGGGAGCCCTAGCCTAAAGCCTAGTAGTGCCCTAGCCTGAAGGCTAGGGGAGCCCTAGCCTTATCCTAGGGGAGCCCTAGCCTAAAGCCTAGGGGTGCCCTAGCCTGAAGGCTAGGGGAGCCCTAGCCTTAGCCTAGGGGAGCCCTAGCCTAAAGCCTAGGGCTGCCCTAGCCTGAAGGCTAGGGGAGCCCTAGCCTTAGCCTAGGGGAGCCCTAGCCTAAAGCCTAGGGGTGCCCTAGCCTGAAGGCTAGGGGAGCCCTAGCCTTAGCCTAGGGGAGCCCTAGCCTAAAGCCTAGGGGTGCCCTAGCCTGAAGGCTAGGGGAGCCCTAGCCTTAGCCTAGGGGAGCCTAAAGCCTAGGGGTGCCCTAGCCTGAAGGCTAGGGGAGCCCTAGCCTTAGCCTAGGGGTGCCGAAAGCCTAGGGGTGCCCTAGCCTGAAGGCTAGGGGAGCCCTAACCTTAGCCTAGGGGAGCCTAAAGCCTAGGGGTGCCCTAGCCTGAAGGCTAGGGGAGCCCTAGCCTTAGCCTAGGGGAGCCTAAAGCCTAGGGGTGCCCTAGCCTGAAGGCTCGGGGAGCCCTAGCCTTAGCCTAGGGGAGCCTAAAGCCTAGGGGTGCCCTAGCCTGAAGGCTCGGGGAGCCCGAGCCTTAGCCTAGGGGAGCCTAAAGCCTAGGGGTGCCCTAGCCTGAAGGCTAGGGGAGCCCTAGCCTTAGCCTAGGGGGGCCTAAAGCCTAGGGGTGCCCTAGCCTGAAGGCTAGGGGAGCCCTAGCCTTAGCCTAGGGGAGCCTAAAGCCTAGGGGTGCCCTAGCCTGAAGGCTAGGGGAGCCCTAGCCTTAGCCTAGGGGAGCCTAAAGCCTAGGGGTGCCCTAGCCTGAAGGCTAGGGGAGCCCTAGCCTTAGCCTAGGGGAGCCTAAAGCCTAGGGGTGCCCTAGCCTGAAGGCCAGGGGAGCCCTAGCCTAAGCCTAGGGGTGCCGAAAGCCTAGGGGTGCCCTAGCCTGAAGGCTAGGGGAGCCCTAGCCTTAGCCTAGGGGAGCCTAAAGCCTAGGGGTGCCCTAGCCTGAAGGCTAGGGGAGCCCTAGCCTTAGCCTAGGGGAGCCTAAAGCCTAGGGGTGCCCTAGCCTGAAGGCTAGGGGAGCCCTAGCCTTAGCCTAGGGGAGCCTTAAGCCTAGGGGTGCCCTAGCGTGAAGGCTAGGGGAGCCCTAGCCTTAGCCTAGGGGAGCCTAAAGCCTAGGGGTGCCCTAGCCTGAAGGCTAGGGGAGCCTTAGCCTTAGCCTAGGGGAGCCTAAAGCCTAGGGGTGCCCTAGCCTGAAGGCTAGGGGAGCCCTAGCCTTAGCCTAGGGGAGCCTAAAGCCCAGGGCTGCCCTAGCCTGAAGGCTAGGGGAGCACTAGCCTTAGCCTAGGGGAGCCCTAGCCTAAAGCCTAGGGGTGCCCTAGCCTGAAGGCTAGGGGAGCCCTAGCCTTAGCCTAGGGGAGCCCTAGCCTAAAGCCTAGGGGTGCCCTAGCCTGAATGCTAGGGGAGCCCTAGCCTTAGCCTAGGGGAGTCCTAGCCTAAAGCCTAGGGGTGCCCTAGCCTGAAGGCTAGGGGAGCCATAGCCTTAGCCTAGGGGAGCCTAAAGCCTAGGGGTGCCCTAGCCTGAAGGCTAAGGGAGCCCTAGCCTTAGCCTAGGGGAGCCTAAAGCCTAGGGGTGCCCTAGCCTGAAGGCTCGGGGAGCCCTAGCCTTAGCCTAGGGGAGCCTAAAGCCTAGGGGTGCCCTAGCCTGAAGGCTCGGGGAGCCCTAGCCTTAGCCTAGGGGAGCCTAAAGCCTAGGGGTGCCCTAGCCTGAAGGCTAGGGGAGCCCTAGCCTTAGCCTAGGGGGGCCTAAAGCCTAGGGGTGCCCTAGCCTGAAGGCTAGGGGAGCCCTAGCCTTAGCCTAGGGGAGCCTAAAGCCTAGGGGTGCCCTAGCCTGAAGGCTAGGGGAGCCCTAGCCTTAGCCTAGGGGAGCCTAAAGCCTAGGGGTGCCCTAGCCTGAAGGCTAGGGGAGCCCTAGCCTTAGCCTAGGGGAGCCTAAAGCCTAGGGGTGCCCTAGCCTGAAGGCTAGGGGAGCCCTAGCCTTAGCCTAGGGGTGCTGAAAGCCTAGGGGTGCCCTAACCTGAAGGCTAGGGGAGCCCTAGCCTTAGCCTACGGGAGCCTAAAGCCTAGGGGTGCCCTAGCCTGAAGGCTAGGGGAGCCCTAGCCTTAGCCTAGGGGAGCCTAAAGCCTAGGGGTGCCCTAGCCTGAAGGCTCGGGGAGCCCTAGCCTTAGCCTAGGGGAGCCTAAAGCCTAGGGGTGCCCTAGCCTGAAGGCTCGGGGAGCCCTAGCCTTAGCCTAGGGGAGCCTAAAGCCTAGGGGTGCCCTAGCCTGAAGGCTAGGGGAGCCCTAGCCTTAGCCTAGGGGGGCCTAAAGCCTAGGGGTGCCCTAGCCTGAAGGCTAGGGGAGCCCTAGCCTTAGCCTAGGGGAGCCTAAAGCCTAGGGGTGCCCTAGCCTGAAGGCTAGGGGAGCCCTAGCCTTAGCCTAGGGGAGCCTAAAGCCTAGGGGTGCCCTAGCCTGAAGGCTAGGGGAGCCCTAGCCTTAGCCTAGGGGAGCCTAAAGCCTAGGGGTGCCCTAGCCTGAAGGCTAGGGGAGCCCTAGCCTAAGCCTAGGGGTGCCGAAAGCCTAGGGGTGCCCTAGCCTGAAGGCTAGGGGAGCCCTAGCCTTAGCCTAGGGGAGCCTAAAGCCTAGGGGTGCCCTAGCCTGAAGGCTAGGGGAGCCCTAGCCTTAGCCTAGGGGAGCCTAAAGCCTAGGGGTGCCCTAGCCTGAAGGCTAGGGGAGCCCTAGCCTTAGCCTAGGGGAGTCTAAAGCCTAGGGGTGCCCTAGCCTGAAGGCTAGGGGAGCCCTAGCCTTAGCCTAGGGGAGCCTAAAGCCTAGGGGTGCCCTAGCCTGAAGGCTAGGGGAGCCTTAGCCTTAGCCTAGGGGAGCCTAAAGCCTAGGGGTGCCCTAGCCTGAAGGCTAGGGGAGCCCTAGCCTTAGCCTAGGGGAGCCTAAAGCCTAGGGCTGCCCTAGCCTGAAGGCTAGGGGAGCACTAGCCTTAGCCTAGGGGAGCCCTAGCCTAAAGCCTAGGGGTGCCCTAGCCTGAATGCTAGGGGAGCCCTAGCCTTAGCCTAGGGGAGCCCTAGCCTAAAGCCTAGTAGTGCCCTAGCCTGAAGGCTAGGGGAGCCCTAGCCTTAGCCTAGGGGAGCCCTAGCCTAAAGCCTAGGGGTGCCCTAGCCTGAAGGCTAGGGGAGCCCTAGCCTTAGCCTAGGGGAGCCCTAGCCTAAAGCCTAGGGGTGCCCTAGCCTGAAGGCTAGGGGAGCCCTAGCCTTAGCCTAGGGGAGCTCTAGCCTGAAGGCTAGGGGAGCCCTAGCCTTAGCCTAGGGGAGCCCTAGCCTAAAGCCTAGGGGTGCCCTAGCCTGAAGGCTAGGGGAGCCCTAGCCTTAGCCTAGGGGAGCCTAAAGCCAAGGGGTGCCCTAGCCTGAAGGCTAGGGGAACCCTAGCCTTAGCCTAGGGGAGCCCTAGCCTAAAGCCTAGGGGTGCCCTAGCCTGAAGGCTAGGGGAGCCCTAGCCTTAGCCTAGGGGAGCCTAAAGCCTAGGGGTGCCCTAGCCTGAAGGCTAGGGGAGCCCTAGCCTTAGCCTAGGGGAGCCTAAAGCCTAGGGGTGCCCTAGCCTGAAGGCTAGGGGAGCCCTAGCCTTAGCCTAGGGGAGCCTAAAGCCTAGGGGTGCCCTAGCCTGAAGGCTAGGGGAGACCTAGCTTTAGCCTAGGGGAGCCTAAAGCCTAGGGGTGCCCTAGCCTGAAGGCTAGGGGAGCCCTAGCCTTAGCCTAGGGGAGCCTAAAGCCTAGGAGTGCCCTAGCCTGAAGGCTAGGGGAGCCCTAGCCTTAGCCTAGGGGAGCCCTAGCCTAAAGCCCAGGGGTGCCCTAGCCTGAAGGCTAGGGGAGCCCTAGCCTTAGCCTAGGGGAGCCTAAAGCCTAGGGGTGCCCTAGCCTGAAGGCTAGGGGAGCCCTAGCCTTAGCCTAGGGGAGCCTAAAGCCTAGGGGTGCCCTAGCCTGAAGGCTAGGGGAGCCCTAGCCTTAGCCTAGGGGAGCCTAAAGCCCAGGGCTGCCCTAGCCTGAAGGCTAGGGGAGCACTAGCCTTAGCCTAGGGGAGCCCTAGCCTAAAGCCTAGGGGTGCCCTAGCCTGAAGGCTAGGGGAGCCCTAGCCTTAGCCTAGGGGAGCCCTAGCCTAAAGCCTAGGGGTGCCCTAGCCTGAAGGCTAGGGGAGCCCTAGCCTTAGCCTAGGGGAGTCCTAGCCTAAAGCCTAGGGGTGCCATAGCCTGAAGGCTAGGGGAGCCATAGCCTTAGCCTAGGGGAGCCTAAAGCCTAGGGGTGCCCTAGCCTGAAGGCTAAGGGAGCCCTAGCCTTAGCCTAGGGGAGCCTAAAGCCTAGGGGTTCCCTAGCCTGAAGGCTCGGGGAGCCCTAGCCTTAGCCTAGGGGAGCCTAAAGCCTAGGGGTGCCCTAGCCTGAAGGCTCGGGGAGCCCTAGCCTTAGCCTAGGGGAGCCTAAAGCCTAGGGGTGCCCTAGCCTGAAGGCTAGGGGAGCCCTAGCCTTAGCCTAGGGGGGCCTAAAGCCTAGGGGTGCCCTAGCCTGAAGGCTAGGGGAGCCCTAGCCTTAGCCTAGGGGAGCCTAAAGCCTAGGGGTGCCCTAGCCTGAAGGCTAGGGGAGCCCTAGCCTTAGCCTAGGGGAGCCTAAAGCCTAGGGGTGCCCTAGCCTGAAGGCTAGGGGAGCCCTAGCCTTAGCCTAGGGGAGCCTAAAGCCTAGGGGTGCCCTAGCCTGAAGGCTAGGGGAGCCCTAGCCTTAGCCTAGGGGTGCCGAAAGCCTAGGGGTGCCCTAGCCTGAAGCCTAGGGGAGCCCTAGCCTTAGCCTAGGGGAGCCTAAAGCCTAGGGGTGCCCTAGCCTGAAGGCTAGGGGAGCCCTAGCCTTAGCCTAGGGGAGCCTAAAGCCTAGGGGTGCCCTAGCCTGAAGGCTCGGGGAGCCCTAGCCTTAGCCTAGGGGAGCCTAAAGCCTAGGGGTGCCCTAGCCTGAAGGCTCGGGGAGCCCTAGCCTTAGCCTAGGGGAGCCTAAAGCCTAGGGGTGCCCTAGCCTGAAGGCTAGGGGAGCCCTAGCCTTAGCCTAGGGGGGCCTAAAGCCTAGGGGTGCCCTAGCCTGAAGGCTAGGGGAGCCCTAGCCTTAGCCTAGGGGAGCCTAAAGCCTAGGGGTGCCCTAGCCTGAAGGCTAGGGGAGCCCTAGCCTTAGCCTAGGGGAGCCTAAAGCCTAGGGGTGCCCTAGCCTGAAGGCTAGGGGAGCCCTAGCCTTAGCCTAGGGGAGCCTAAAGCCTAGGGGTGCCCTAGCCTGAAGGCTAGGGGAGCCCTAGCCTAAGCCTAGGGGTGCCGAAAGCCTAGGGGTGCCCTAGCCTGAAGGTTAGGGGAGCCCTAGCCTTAGCCTAGGGGAGCCTAAAGCCTAGGGGTGCCCTAGCCTGAAGGCTAGGGGAGCCCTAGCCTTAGCCTAGGGGAGCCTAAAGCCTAGGGGTGCCCTAGCCTGAAGGCTAGGGGAGCCCTAGCCTTAGCCTAGGGGAGCCTAAAGCCTAGGGGTGCCCTAGCCTGAAGGCTAGGGGAGCCCTAGCCTTAGCCTAGGGGAGCCTAAAGCCTAGGGGTGCCCTAGCCTGAAGGCTAGGGGAGCCTTAGCCTTAGCCTAGGGGAGCCTAAAGCCTAGGGGTGCCCTAGCCTGAAGGCTAGGGGAGCCCTAGCCTTAGCCTAGGGGAGCCTAAAGCCTAGGGCTGCCCTAGCCTGAAGGCTAGGGGAGCACTAGCCTTAGCCTAGGGGAGCCCTAGCCTAAAGCCTAGGGGTGCCCTAGCCTGAAGGCTAGGGGAGCCCTAGCCTTAGCCTAGGGGAGCCCTAGCCTAAAGCCTAGTAGTGCCCTAGCCTGAAGGCTAGGGGAGCCCTAGCCTTAGCCTAGGGGAGCCCTAGCCTAAAGCCTAGGGGTGCCCTAGCCTGAAGGCTAGGGGAGCCCTAGCCTTAGCCTAGGGGAGCCCTAGCCTAAAGCCTAGGGGTGCCCTAGCCTGAAGGCTAGGGGAGCCCTAGCCTTAGCCTAGGGGAGCTCTAGCCTGAAGGCTAGGGGAGCCCTAGCCTTAGCCTAGGGGAGCCCTAGCCTAAAGCCTAGGGGTGCCCTAGCCTGAAGGCTAGGGGAGCCCTAGCCTTAGCCTAGGGGAGCCTAAAGCCAAAGGGTGCCCTAGCCTGAAGGCTAGGGGAACCCTAGCCTTAGCCTAGGGGAGCCCTAGCCTAAAGCCTAGGGGTGCCCTAGCCTGAAGGCTAGGGGAGCCCTAGCCTTAGCCTAGGGGAGCCTAAAGCCTAGGGGTGCCCTAGCCTGAAGGCTAGGGGAGCCCTAGCCTTAGCCTAGGGGAGCCTAAAGCCTAGGGGTGCCCTAGCCTGAAGGCTAGGGGAGCCCTAGCCTTAGCCTAGGGGAGCCTAAAGCCTAGGGGTGCCCTAGCCTGAAGGCTAGGGGAGACCTAGCTTTAGCCTAGGGGAGCCTAAAGCCTAGGGGTGCCCTAGCCTGAAGGCTAGGGGAGCCCTAGCCTTAGCCTAGGAGAGCCTAAAGCCTAGGAGTGCCCTAGCCTGAAGGCTAGGGGAGCCCTAGCCTTAGCCTAGGGGAGCCCTAGCCTAAAGCCCAGGGGTGCCCTAGCGTGAAGGCTAGGGGAGCCCTAGCCTTAGCCTAGGGGAGCCTAAAGCCTAGGGGTGCCCTAGCCTGAAGGCTAGGGGAGCCCTAGCCTTAGCCTAGGGGAGCCTAAAGCCTAGGGGTGCCCTAGCCTGAAGGCTAGGGGAGCCCTAACCTTAGCCTAGGGGAGCCTAAAGCCTAGGGGTGCCCTAGCCTGAAGGCTAGGGGAGCCCTAGCCTTAGCCTAGGGGAGCCTAAAGCCTAGGGGTGTCCTAGCCTGAAGGCAAGGGGAGCCCTAGCCTTAGCCTTGGGGAGCC
Source organism: Tenrec ecaudatus (assembly GCF_050624435.1). NCBI lineage: Eukaryota > Metazoa > Chordata > Mammalia > Afrosoricida > Tenrecidae > Tenrec > Tenrec ecaudatus. The sequence continues at coordinate 22,286 of NW_027459376.1, read as the reverse complement.
TAAAGCCTAGGGGTGCCCTAGCCTGAAGGCTAGGGGAGCCCTAGCCTTAGCCTAGGGGAGCCCTAGCCTAAAGCCTAGGGGTGCCCTAGCCTGAAGGCTAGTGGAGCCCTAGCCTTAGCCTAGGGGAGCCTAAAGCCTAGGGGTGCCCTAGCCTGAAGGCTAGGGGAGCCCTAACCTTAGCCTAGGGGAGCCCTAGCCTAAAGCCTAGGGGTGCCCTAGCCTGAAGGCTAGGGGAGCCCTAGCCTTAGCCTAGGGGAGCCTAAAGCCTAGGGGTGCCCTAGCCTGAAGGCTAGGGGAGCCCTAGCCTTAGCCTAGGGGTGCCCTAGCCTGAAGGCTAGGGGAGCCGTAGCCTTAGCCTAGGGGAGCACTAGCCTTAGCCTAGGGGAGCCTAAAGCCTAGGGGTGCCCTAGCCTTAGCCTAGGGGCGCCTAAATCCTAGGGGTGCCCTAGCCTGAAGGCTAGGGGAGCCCTAGCCTTAGCCTAGGGGTGCCTAAAGCCTAGGGGTGCCCTAGCCTGAAGGCTAGGGGAGCCCTAGCCGTAGCCTAGGGGCGCCTAAAACCTAGGGGTGCCCTAGCCTGAAGGCTAGGGGAGCCCTAGCCTTAGCCTAGGGTCGCCTAAAGCCTAGGGGTGCCCTAGCCTGAAGGCTAGGGGAGCCCTAGCCTTAGCCTAGGGGCGCCTAAAGCCTAGGGGTGCCCTAGCCTGAAGGCTAGGGGAGCCCTAGCCTTAGCCTAGGGGCGCCTAAAGCCTAGGGGTGCCCTAACCTGAAGGCTAGGGGAGCCCTAGCCTTAGCCTAGGGGCGCTTAAAGCCTAGGGGTGCCCTAGCCTGAAGGCTAGGGGAGCCCTAGCCTTAGCCAAGGGGCGCCTAAAGCCTAGGGGTGCCCTAGCCTGAAGGCTAGGGGTGCCCTAGCCTTAGCCTAGGGGAGCATAAAGCCTAGGGGTGCCCTAGCCTGAAGGCTAGGGGAGCCCTAGCCTTAGCCTAGGGGAGCCTAAAGCCTAGGGGTGCCCTAGCCTGAAGACTAGGGGAGCCCTAGCCTTAGCCTAGGGGAGCCTAAAGCCTAGGGGTACCCTAGCCTGAAGGCTAGGGGAGCCCTAGCCTTAGCCTAGGGGAGCCCTAGCCTAAAGCCTAGGGGTGCCCTAGCCTGAAGGCTAGGGGAGCCCTAGCCTTAGCCTAGGGGAGCCTAAAGCCTTGGGGTGCCCTAGCCTGAAGGCTAGGGGAGCCCTAGCCTTAGCCTAGGGGAGCCTAAAGCCTAGGGGTGCCCTAGCCTGAAGGCTAGGGGAGCCCTAGCCTTAGCCTAGGGGAGCCTAAAGCCTAGGGGTGCCCTAGCCTGAAGGCTAGGGGAGCCCTAGCCTTAGCCTAGGGGAGCCTAAAGCCTAGGGGTGCCCTAGCCTGACGGCTAGGGGAGCCCTAGCCTTAGCCTAGGGGAGCCTAAAGCCTAGGGGTGCCCTAGCTTGAAGGCTAGGGGAGCCCTAGCCTTAGCCTAGGGGAGCCTAAAACCTAGGGGTGCCCTAGCCTGAAGGCTAGGGGAGCCCTAGCCTTAGCCTATGGGAGCCTAAAGCCTAGGGGTGCCCTAGCCTGAAGGCTAGGGGAGCCCTAGCCTTAGCCTAGGGGAGCCTAAAGTCTAGGGGTGCCCTAGCCTGAAGGCTAGGGGAGCCCTAGCCTTAGCCTAGGGGAGCCTAAAGCCTAGGGGTGCCCTAGCCTGAAGGCTAGGGGAGCCCTAGCCTTAGCCTAGGGGAGCCTAAAGCCTAGGGGTGCCCTAGCTTGAAGGCTAGGGGAGCCCTAGCCTTAGCCTAGGGGAGCCTATAGCCTAGGGGTGCCCTAGCCTGAAGGCTAGGGGAGCCCTAGCCTTAGCCTAGGGGAGCCCTAGCCTAAAGCCTAGGGGTGCCCTAGCCTGAAGGCTAGGGGAGCCCTAGCCTTAGCCTAGGGGAGCCCTAGCCTAAAGCCTAGTAGTGCCCTAGCCTGAAGGCTAGGGGAGCCCTAGCCTTAGCCTAGGGGAGCCCTAGCCTAAAGCCTAGGGGTGCCCTAGCCTGAAGGCTAGGGGAGCCCTAGCCTTAGCCTAGGGGAGCCCTAGCCTAAAGCCTAGGGCTGCCCTAGCCTGAAGGCTAGGGGAGCCCTAGCCTTAGCCTAGGGGTGCCCTAGCCTAAAGCCTAGGGGTGCCCTAGCCAGAAGGCTAGGGGAGCCCTAGCCTTAGCCTAGGGGAGCCCTAGCCTTAGCCTAGGGGAGCCTAAAGGCTAGGGGTGCCCTAGCCTGAAGGCTAGGGGAGCCCTAGCCTTAGCCTAGGGGAGCCTAAAGGCTAGGGGTGCCCTAGCCTGAAGGCTAGGGGAGCCCTAGCCTTAGCCTAGGGGAGCCTAAAGGCTAGGGGTGCCCTAGCCTGAAGGCTAGGGGAGCCCTAGCCTTAGCCTAGGGGAGCCTAAAGGCTAGGGGTGCCCTAGCCTGAAGGCTAGGGGAGCCCTAGCCTTAGCCTAGGGGAGCCTAAAGGCTAGGGGTGCCCTAGCCTGAAAGCTAGGGGAGCCCTAGCCTTAGCCTAGGGGAGCCTAAAGGCTAGGAGTGCCCTAGCCTGAAGGCTAGGGGAGCCCTAGCCTTAGCCTAGGGGAGCCTAAAGCCTAGATGTGCCCTAGCCTGAAGGCTAGGGGAGCCCTAGCCTTAGCCTAGGGGAGCCCTAGCCTAAAGGCTAGGGGTGCCCTAGCCTGAAGGCTCGGGGAGCACTAGCCTTAGCCTAGGGGAGCCTAAAGTCTAGGGGTGCCCTAGCCTGAAGGCTCGGGGAGCCCTAGCCTTAGCCTAGGGGAGCCCTAGCCTAAAGGCTAGGGGTGCCCTAGCCTGAAGGCTAGGGGAGCCCTAGCCTTAGCCTAGGGGAGCCTAAAGGCTAGGGGTGCCCTAGCCTGAAGGCTAGGGGAGCCATAGCCTTAGCCTAGGGGAGCCCTAGCCTTAGCCTAGGGGAGCCTAAAGGCTAGGGGTGCCCTAGCCTGAAGGCTAGGGGAGCCCTAGCCTTAGCCTAGGGGAGCCCTAGCCTAAAGGCTAGGGGTGCCCTAGCCTGAAGGCTAGGGGAGCCCTAGCCTTAGCCTAGGGGAGCCTAAAGGCTAGGGGTGCCCTAGCCTGAAGGCTAGGGGAGCCCTAGCCTTAGCCTAGGGGAGCCTAAAGGCTAGGGGTGCCCTAGCCTGAAGGCTAGGGGAGCCCTAGCCTTAGCCTAGGGGAGCCTAAAGGCTAGGGGTGCCCTAGCCTGAAGGCTAGGGGAGCCCTAGCCTTAGCCTAGGGGAGCCTAAAGCCTAGGGGTGCCCTAGCCTGAATGCTAGGGCAGCCCTAGCCTTAGCCTAGGGGCGCCTAAAGCCTAGGGGTGCCCTAGCCTGAAGGCTAGGGGAGCCCTAGCCTTAGCTAGGGGAGCCCTAGCCTAAAGCCTAGTAGTGCCCTAGCCTGAAGGCTAGGGGAGCCCTAGCCTTAGCCTAGGGGAGCCCTAGCCTAAAGCCTAGGGGTGCCCTAGCCTGAAGGCTAGGGGAGCCCTAGCCTTAGCCTAGGGGAGCCCTAGCCTAAAGCCTAGGGCTGCCCTAGCCTGAAGGCTAGGGGAGCCCTAGCCTTAGCCTAGGGGAGCCCTAGCCTAAAGCCTAGGGGTGCCCTAGCCTGAAGGCTAGGGGAGCCCTAGCCTTAGCCTAGGGGAGCCCTAGCCTAAAGCCTAGGGGTGCCCTAGCCTGAAGGCTAGTGGAGCCCTAGCCTTAGCCTAGGGGAGCCTAAAGCCTAGGGGTGCCCTAGCCTGAAGGCTAGGGGAGCCCTAGCCTTAGCCTAGGGGAGCCTAAAGCCTATGGGTGCCCTAGCCTGAAGGCTAGGGGAGCCCTAACCTTAGCCTAGGGGAGCCCTAGCCTAAAGCCTAGGGGTGCCCTAGCCTGAAGGCTAGGGGAGCCCTAGCCTTAGCCTAGGGGAGCCCTAGCCTTAGCCTAGGGGAGCCTAAAGCCTAGGGGTGCCCTAGCCTTAGGCTAGGGGAGCCCTAGCCTTAGCCTAGGGGCGCCTAAAGCCTAGGGGTGCCCTAGCCTGAAGGCTAGGGGAGCCCTAGCCTTAGCGTAGGGGTGCCTAAAGCCTAGGGGTGCCCTAGCCTGAAGGCTAGGGGAGCCCTAGCCTTAGCCTAGGGGCGCCTAAAGCCTAGGGGTGCCCTAGCCTGAAGGCTAGGGGAGCCCTAGCCTTAGCCTAGGGTCGCCTAAAGCCTAGGGGTGCCCTAGCCTGAAGGCTAGGGGAGCCCTAGCCTTAGCCTAGGGGCGCCTAAAGCCTAGGGGTGCCCTAGCCTGAAGGCTAGGGGAGCCCTAGCCTTAGCCTAGGGGCGCCTAAAGCCTAGGGGTGCCCTAGCCTGAAGGCTAGGGGAGCCCTAGCCTTAGCCTAGGGGCGCCTAAAGCCTAGGGGTGCCCTAGCCTGAAGGCTAGGGGAGCCCTAGCCTTAGCCAAGGGGCGCCTAAAGCCTAGGGGTGCCCTAGCCTGAAGACTAGGGGAGCCCTAGCCTTAGCCTAGGGGAGCCTAAAGCCTAGGGGTGCCCTAACGTGAAGGCTAGGGGAGCCCTAGCCTTAGCCTAGGGGAGCCTAAAGCCTAGGGGTGCCCTAGCCTGAAGGCTAGGGGAGCCCTAGCCTTAGCCTAGGAGAGCCTAAAGCCTAGGGGTGCCCTAGCCTGAGGGCTAGGGGAGCCCTAGCCTTAGCCTAGGGGAGCCCTAGCCTAAAGCCTAGGGGTGCCCTAGCCTGAAGGCTAGGGGAGCCCTAGCCTTAGCCTAGGGGAGCCTAAAGCCTAGGGGTGCCCTAGCCTGAAGGCTAGGGGACCCTAGCCTTAGCCTAGGGGAGCCCTAGCCTTAGCCTAGGGGAGCCTAAAGCCTAGGGGTGGCCTAGCCTGAAGGCTAGGGGAGCACTAGCCTTAGCCTAGGGGAGCCTAAAGCCTAGGGGTGCCCTAGCCTGAAGGCTAGGGGAGCGCTAGCCTTAGCCTAGGGGAGCCTAAAGCCTAGGGGTGCCCTAGCCTGAAGGCTAGGGGAGCGCTAGCCTTAGCCTAGGGGAGCCTAAAGCCTAGGGGTGCCCTAGCCTGAAGGCTAGGGGAGCGCTAGCCTTAGCCTAGGGGAGCCTAAAGCCTAGGGGTGCCCTAGCCTGAAGGCTAGGGGAGCCCTAGCCTTAGCCTAGGGGAGCCTAAAGCCTAGGGGTGCCCTAGCCTGAAGGCTAGGGGAGCCCTAGCCTTAGCCTAGGGGAGCCTAAAGGCTAGGGGTGCCGTAGCCTGAAGGCTAGGGGAGCCCTAGCCTTAGCCTAGGGGAGCCTAAAGGCTAGGGGTGCCCTAGCCTGAAGGCTAGGGGAGCCCTAGCCTTAGCCTAGGGGAGCCTAAAGGCTAGGGGTGCCCTAGCCTGAAGGCTAGGGGAGCCCTAGCCTTAGCCTAGGGGAGCCTAAAGGCTAGGGGTGCCCTAGCCTGAAGGCTAGGGGACCCTAGCCTTAGCCTAGGGGAGCCCTAGCCTTAGCCTAGGGGAGCCTAAAGCCTAGGGGTGGCCTAGCCTGAAGGCTAGGGGAGCACTAGCCTTAGCCTAGGGGAGCCTAAAGCCTAGGGGTGCCCTAGCCTGAAGGCTAGGGGAGCGCTAGCCTTAGCCTAGGGGAGCCTAAAGCCTAGGGGTGCCCTAGCCTGAAGGCTAGGGGAGCGCTAGCCTTAGCCTAGGGGAGCCTAAAGCCTAGGGGTGCCCTAGCCTGAAGGCTAGGGGAGCGCTAGCCTTAGCCTAGGGGAGCCTAAAGCCTAGGGGTGCCCTAGCCTGAAGGCTAGGGGAGCCCTAGCCTTAGCCTAGGGGAGCCTAAAGCCTAGGGGTGCCCTAGCCTGAAGGCTAGGGGAGCCCTAGCCTTAGCCTAGGGGAGCCTAAAGGCTAGGGGTGCCCTAGCCTGAAGGCTAGGGGAGCCCTAGCCTTAGCCTAGGGGAGCCTAAAGGCTAGGGGTGCCCTAGCCTGAAGGCTAGGGGAGCCCTAGCCTTAGCCTAGGGGAGCCTAAAGGCTAGGGGTGCCCTAGCCTGAAGGCTAGGGGAGCCCTAGCCTTAGCCTAGGGGAGCCTAAAGGCTAGGGGTGCCCTAGCCTGAAGGCTAGGGGAGCCCTAGCCTTAGCCTAGGGGAGCCTAAAGGCTAGGGGTGCCCTAGCCTGAAGGCTAGGGGAGCCCTAGCCTTAGCCTAGGGGAGCCTAAAGGCTAGGGGTGCCCTAGCCTGAAGGCTAGGGGAGCCCTAGCCTTAGCCTAGGGGAGCCTAAAGGCTAGGGGTGCCCTAGCCTGAAGGCTAGGGGAGCCCTAGCCTTAGCCTAGGGGAGCCTAAAGGCTAGGGGTGCCCTAGCCTGAAGGCTAGGGGAGCCCTAGCCTTAGCCTAGGGGAGCCTAAAGGCTAGGGGTGCCCTAGCCTGAAAGCTAGGGGAGCCCTAGCCTTAGCCTAGGGGAGCCTAAAGGCTAGGGGTGCCCTAGCCTGAAGGCTAGGGGAGCCCTAGCCTTAGCCTAGGGGAGCCTAAAGCCTAGATGTGCCCTAGCCTGAAGGCTAGGGTAGCCCTAGCCTTAGCCTAGGGGAGCCCTAGCCTAAAGGCTAGGGGTGCCCTAGCCTGAAGGCTCGGGGAGCCCTAGCCTTAGCCTAGGGGAGCCTAAAGTCTAGGGGTGCCCTAGCCTGAAGGCTCGGGGAGCCCTAGCCTTAGCCTAGGGGAGCCCTAGCCTAAAGGCTAGGGGTGCCCTAGCCTGAAGGCTAGGGGAGCCCTAGCCTTAGCCTAGGGGAGCCTAAAGGCTAGGGGTGCCCTAGCCTGAAGGCTAGGGGAGCCCTAGCCTTAGCCTAGGGGAGCCTAAAGGCTAGGGGTGCCCTAGCCTGAAGGCTAGGGGAGCCCTAGCCTTAGCCTAGGGGAGCCCTAGCCTAAAGGCTAGGGGTGCCCTAGCCTGAAGGCTAGGGGAGCCCTAGCCTTAGCCTAGGGGAGCCTAAAGGCTAGGGGTGCCCTAGCCTGAAGGCTAGGGGAGCCCTAGCCTTAGCCTAGGGGAGCCTAAAGGCTAGGGGTGCCCTAGCCTGAAGGCTAGGGGAGCCCTAACCTTAGCCTAGGGGAGCCTAAAGCCTAGGGGTGCCCTAGCCTGAAGGCTAGGGGAGCCCTAGCCTTAGCCTAGGGGAGCCTAAAGCCTAGGGGTGCCCTAGCCTGAATGCTAGGGGAGCCCTAGCCTTAGCCTAGGGGAGCCTAAAGCCTAGGGGTGCCCTAGACTGAAGGCTAGGGGAGCCCTAGCCTTAGCCTAGGGGAGCCTAAAGCCTAGGGGTGCCCTAACGTGAAGGCTAGGGGAGCCCTAGCCTTAGCCTAGGGGAGCCTAAAGCCTAGGGGTGCCCTAGCCTGAAGGCTAGGTGAGCCCTAGCCTTAGCCAAGGGGAGCCTAAAGCCTAGGGGTGCCCTAGCCTGAAGGCTAGGGGAGCCCTAGCTTTAGCCTAGGGGAGCCTAAAGCCTAGGGGTGCCCTAGCCTGAAGGCTAGGGGAGCCCTAGCCTTAGCCTAGGGGAGCCAAATCCTAGGGGTGCCATACCCTGAAGGCTAGGGGAGCCCTAGACTTAGCCTAGGGGAGCCTAAAGGCTAGGGGTGCCCTAGCCTGAAGGCTAGGGGAGCCCTAGCCTTAGCCTAGGGGAGCCTAAAGGCTAGGGGTGCCCTAGCCTGAAGGCTAGGGGAGCCCTAGCCTTAGCCTAGGGGAGCCTAAAGGCTAGGGGTGCCCTAGCCTGAAGGCTAGGGGAGCCCTAGCCTTAGCCTAGGGGAGCCTAAAGCCTAGGGGTGCCCTAGCCTGAAGACTAGGGGAGCCCTAGCCTTAGCCTTGGGGAGCCTAAAGCCTAGGGGTGCCCTAGCCTGAAGGCTAGGGGAGCCCTAGCCTTAGCCTAGGGGAGCCTAAAGCCTAGGGGTGCCCTAGCCTGAAGGCTAGGGGAGCCCTAGCCTTAGCCTAGGGGAGCCTAAAGCCTAGGGGTGCCCTAGACTGAAGGCTAGGGGAGCCCTAGCCTTAGCCTAGGGGAGCCTAAAGCCTACGGGTGCCCTAACGTGAAGGCTAGGGGAGCCCTAGCCTTAGCCTAGGGGAGCCTAAAGCCTAGGGGTGCCCTAGCCTGAATGCTAGGTGAGCCCTAGCCTTAGCCTAGGGGAGCCTAAAGCCTAGGGGTGCCCTAGCCTGAAGGCTAGGGGAGCCCTAGCCTTAGCCTAGGGGAGCCTAAAGCCTAGGGGTGCCCTAGCCTGAAGGCTAGGGGAGCCCTAGCCTTAGCCTAGGGGAGCCTAAAGCCTAGGGGTGCCCTAGCCTGAAGGCTAGGGGAGCCCTAGCCTTAGCCTAGGGGAGCCTAAAGCCTAGGGGTGCCCTAGCCTGAAGGCTAGGGGAGCCCTAGCCTTAGCCTAGGGGAGCCTAAAGCCTAGGGGTGCCCTAGCCTGAAGGCTAGGGGAGCCCTAGCCTTAGCCTAGGGGAGCCTAAAGCCTAGGGATGCCCTAGCCTGAAGGCTAGGGGAGCCCTAGCCTTAGCCTAGGGGAGCCTAAACCCTAGGGGTGCCCTAGCCTGAAGGCTAGGGGAGCCCTAGCCTTAGCCTAGGGGAGCCTAAAGCCTAGGGGTGCCCTAGCCTGAAGGCTAGGGGAGCGCTAGCCTTAGCCTAGGGGAGCCTAAAGCCTAGGGGTGCCCTAGCCTGAAGGCTAGGGGAGCGCTAGCCTTAGCCTAGGGGTGCCCTAGCCTGAAGGCTAGGGGAGCGCTAGCCTTAGCCTAGGGGAGCCTAAAGCCTAGGGGTGCCCTAGCCTGAAGGCTAGGGGAGCCCTAGCCTTAGCCTAGGGGAGCCTAAAGCCTAGGGGTGCCCTAGCCTGAAGGCTAGGGGAGCCCTAGCCTTAGCCTAGGGGAGCCTAAAGGCTAGGGGTGCCCTAGCCTGAAGGCTAGGGGAGCCCTAGCCTTAGCCTAGGGGAGCCTAAAGGCTAGGGGTGCCCTAGCCTGAAGGCTAGGGGACCCTAGCCTTAGCCTAGGGGAGCCCTAGCCTTAGCCTAGGGGAGCCTAAAGCCTAGGGGTGGCCTAGCCTGAAGGCTAGGGGAGCGCTAGCCTTAGCCTAGGGGAGCCTAAAGCCTAGGGGTGCCCTAGCCTGAAGGCTAGGGGAGCGCTAGCCTTAGCCTAGGGGAGCCTGAAGCCTAGGGGTGCCCTAGCCTGAAGGCTAGGGGAGCGCTAGCCTTAGCCTAGGGGAGCCTAAAGCCTAGGGGTGCCCTAGCCTGAAGGCTAGGGGAGCGCTAGCCTTAGCCTAGGGGAGCCTAAAGCCTAGGGGTGCCCTAGCCTGAAGGCTAGGGGAGCCCTAGCCTTAGCCTAGGGGAGCCTAAAGCCTAGGGGTGCCCTAGCCTGAAGGCTAGGGGAGCCCTAGCCTTAGCCTAGGGGAGCCTAAAGGCTAGGGGTGCCCTAGCCTGAAGGCTAGGGGAGCCCTAGCCTTAGCCTAGGGGAGCCTAAAGGCTAGGGGTGCCCTAGCCTGAAGGCTAGGGGAGCCCTAGCCTTAGCCTAGGGGAGCCTAAAGGCTAGGGGTGCCCTAGCCTGAAGGCTAGGGGAGCCCTAGCCTTAGCCTAGGGGAGCCTAAAGGCTAGGGGTGCCCTAGCCTGAAGGCTAGGGGAGCCCTAGCCTTAGCCTAGGGGAGCCTAAAGGCTAGGGGTGCCCTAGCCTGAAGGCTAGGGGAGCCCTAGCCTTAGCCTAGGGGAGCCTAAAGGCTAGGGGTGCCCTAGCCTGTAGGCTAGGGGAGCCCTAGCCTTAGCCTAGGGGAGCCTAAAGGCTAGGGGTGCCCTAGCCTGAAGGCTAGGGGAGCACTAGCCTTAGCCTAGGGGAGCCTAAAGGCTAGGGGTGCCCTAGCCTGAAGGCTAGGGGAGCCCTAGCCTTAGCCTAGGGGAGCCTAAAGGCTAGGGGTGCCCTAGCCTGAAAGCTAGGGGAGCCCTAGCCTTAGCCTAGGGGAGCCTAAAGGCTAGGGGTGCCCTAGCCTGAAGGCTAGGAGAGCCCTAGCCTTAGCCTAGGGGAGCCCTAGCCTAAAGGCTAGGGGTGCCCTAGCCTGAAGGCTAGGGGAGCCCTAGCCTTAGCCTAGGGGAGCCTAAAGGCTAGGGGTGCCCTAGCCTGAAGGCTAGGGGAGCCCTAGCCTTAGCCTAGGGGAGCCTAAAGGCTAGGGGTGCCCTAGCCTGAAGGCTAGGGGAGCCCTAGCCTTAGCCTAGGGGTGCCCTAGCCTAAAGGCTAGGGGTGCCCTAGCCTGAAGGCTAGGGGAGCCCTAGCCTTAGCCTAGGGGAGCCTAAAGGCTAGGGGTGCCCTAGCCTGAAGGCTAGGGGAGCCCTAGCCTTAGCCTAGGGGAGCCTAAAGGCTAGGGGTGCCCTAGCCTGAAGGCTAGTGGAGCGCTAGCCTTAGCCTAGGGGAGCCTAAAGCCTAGGGGTGCCCTAGCCTGAAGGCTAGGGGAGCGCTAGCCTTAGCCTAGGGGTGCCCTAGCCTGAAGGCTAGGGGAGCGCTAGCCTTAGCCTAGGGGAGCCTAAAGCCTAGGGGTGCCCTAGCCTGAAGGCTAGGGGAGCCCTAGCCTTAGCCTAGGGGAGCCTAAAGCCTAGGGGTGCCCTAGCCTGAAGGCTAGGGGAGCCCTAGCCTTAGCCTAGGGGAGCCTAAAGGCTAGGGGTGCCCTAGCCTGAAGGCTAGGGGAGCCCTAGCCTTAGCCTAGGGGAGCCTAAAGGCTAGGGGTGCCCTAGCCTGAAGGCTAGGGGAGCCCTAGCCTTAGCCTAGGGGAGCCTAAAGGCTAGGGGTGCCCTAGCCTGAAGGCTAGGGGACCCTAGCCTTAGCCTAGGGGAGCCCTAGCCTTAGCCTAGGGGAGCCTAAAGCCTAGGGGTGGCCTAGCCTGAAGGCTAGGGGAGCACTAGCCTTAGCCTAGGGGAGCCTAAAGCCTAGGGGTGCCCTAGCCTGAAGGCTAGGGGAGCGCTAGCCTTAGCCTAGGGGAGCCTAAAGCCTAGGGGTGCCCTAGCCTGAAGGCTAGGGGAGCGCTAGCCTTAGCCTAGGGGAGCCTAAAGCCTAGGGGTGCCCTAGCCTGAAGGCTAGGGGAGCGCTAGCCTTAGCCTAGGGGAACCTAAAGCCTAGGGGTGCCCTAGCCTGAAGGCTAGGGGAGCCCTAGCCTTAGCCTAGGGGAGCCTAAAGCCTAGGGGTGCCCTAGCCTGAAGGCTAGGGGAGCCCTAGCCTTAGCCTAGGGGAGCCTAAAGGCTAGGGGTGCCCTAGCCTGAAGGCTAGGGGAGCCCTAGCCTTAGCCTAGGGGAGCCTAAAGGCTAGGGGTGCCCTAGCCTGAAGGCTAGGGGAGCCCTAGCCTTAGCCTAGGGGAGCCTAAAGGCTAGGGGTGCCCTAGCCTGAAGGCTAGGGGAGCCCTAGCCTTAGCCTAGGGGAGCCTAAAGGCTAGGGGTGCCCTAGCCTGAAGGCTAGGGGAGCCCTAGCCTTAGCCTAGGGGAGCCTAAAGGCTAGGGGTGCCCTAGCCTGAAGGCTAGGGGAGCCCTAGCCTTAGCCTAGGGGAGCCTAAAGGCTAGGGGTGCCCTAGCCTGAAGGCTAGGGGAGCCCTAGCCTTAGCCTAGGGGAGCCTAAAGGCTAGGGGTGCCCTAGCCTGAAGGCTAGGGGAGCCCTAGCCTTAGCCTAGGGGAGCCTAAAGGCTAGGGGTGCCCTAGCCTGAAAGCTAGGGGAGCCCTAGCCTTAGCCTAGGGGAGCCTAAAGGCTAGGGGTGCCCTAGCCTGAAGGCTAGGGGAGCCCTAGCCTTAGCCTAGGGGAGCCCTAGCCTAAAGGCTAGGGGTGCCCTAGCCTGAAGGCTAGGGGAGCCCTAGCCTTAGCCTAGGGGAGCCTAAAGGCTAGGGGTGCCCTAGCCTGAAGGCTAGGGGAGCCCTAGCCTTAGCCTAGGGGAGCCTAAAGGCTAGGGGTGCCCTAGCCTGAAGGCTAGGGGAGCCCTAGCCTTAGCCTAGGGGAGCCCTAGCCTAAAGGCTAGGGGTGCCCTAGCCTGAAGGCTAGGGGAGCCCTAGCCTTAGCCTAGGGGAGCCTAAAGGCTAGGGGTGCCCTAGCCTGAAGGCTAGGGGAGCCCTAGCCTTAGCCTAGGGGAGCCTAAAGGCTAGGGGTGCCCTAGCCTGAAGGCTAGGGGAGCCCTAGCCTTAGCCTAGGGGAGCCTAAAGCCTAGGGGTGCCCTAGCCTGAAGGCTAGGGGAGCCCTAGCCTTAGCCTAGGGGAGCCTAAAGCCTAGGGGTGCCCTAGTCTGAAGGCTAGGGGAGCCCTAGCCTTAGCCTAGGGGAGCCTAAATCCTAGGGGTGCCCTAGACTGAAGGCTAGGGGAGCCCTAGCCTTAGCCTAGGGGAGCCTAAAGCCTAGGGGTGCCCTAACGTGAAGGCTAGGGGAGCCCTAGCCTTAGCCTAGGGGAGCCTAAAGCCTAGGGGTGCCCTAGCCTGAAGGCTAGGTGAGCCCTAGCCTTAGCCTAGAGGAGCCTAAAGCCTAGGGGTGCCCTAGCCTGAAGGCTAGGGGAGCCCTAGCTTTAGCCTAGGGGAGCCTAAAGCCTAGGGGTGCCCTAGCCTGAAGGCTAGGGGAGCCCTAGCCTTAGCCTAGGGGAGCCAAATCCTAGGGGTGCCATACCCTGAAGGCTAGGGGAGCCCTAGCCTTAGCCTAGGGGAGCCTAAAGGCTAGGGGTGCCCTAGCCTGAAGGCTAGGGGAGCCCTAGCCTTAGCCTAGGGGAGCCTAAAGGCTAGGGGTGCCCTAGCCTGAAGGCTAGGGGAGCCCTAGCCTTAGCCTAGGGGAGCCTAAAGGCTAGGGGTGCCCTAGCCTGAAGGCTAGGGGAGCCCTAGCCTTAGCCTAGGGGAGCCTAAAGCCTAGGGGTGCCCTAGCCTGAAGGCTAGGGGAGCCCTAGCCTTAGCCTAGGGGAGCCTAAAGCCTAGGGGTGCCCTAGCCTGAAGGCTAGGGGAGCCCTAGCCTTAGCCTAGGGGAGCCTAAAGCCTAGGGGTGCCCTAGCCTGAAGGCTAGGGGAGCCCTAGCCTTAGCCTAGGGGAGCCTAAAGCCTAGGGGTGCCCTAGACTGAAGGCTAGGGGAGCCCTAGCCTTAGCCTAGGGGAGCCTAAAGCCTACGGGTGCCCTAACGTGAAGGCTAGGGGAGCCCTAGCCTTAGCCTAGGGGAGCCTAAAGCCTAGGGGTGCCCTAGCCTGAATGCTAGGTGAGCCCTAGCCTTAGCCTAGGGGAGCCTAAAGCCTAGGGGTGCCCTAGCCTGAAGTCTAGGGGAGCCCTAGCCTTAGCCTAGGGGAGCCTAAAGCCTAGGGGTGCCCTAGCCTGAAGGCTAGGGGAGCCCTAGCCTTAGCCTAGGGGAGCCTAAAGCCTAGGGGTGCCCTAGCCTGAAGGCTAGGGGAGCCCTAGCCTTAGCCTAGGGGAGCCTAAAGCCTAGGGGTGCCCTAGCCTGAAGGCTAGGGGAGCCCTAGCCTTAGCCTAGGGGAGCCTAAAGCCTAGGGGTGCCCTAGCCTGAAGGCTAGGGGAGCCCTAGCCTTAGCCTAGGGGAGCCTAAAGCCTAGGGGTACCCTAGCCTGAAGGCTAGGGGAGCCCTAGCCTTAGCCTAGGGGAGCCTAAAGCCTAGGGGTGCCCTAGCCTGAAGGCTAGGGGAGCCCTAGCCTTAGCCTAGGGGAGCCTAAAGCCTAGGGGTGCCCTAGCCTGAAGGCTAGGGGAGCCCTAGCCTTAGCCTAGGGGAGCCTAAAGCCTAGGGGTGCCCTAGCCTGAAGGCTAGGGGAGCCCTAGCCTTAGCCTAGGGGAGCCTAGAGCCTAGGGGTGCCCTAGCCTGAAGGCTAGGGGACCCTAGCCTTAGCCTAGGGGAGCCCTAGCCTTAGCCTAGGGGAGCCTAAAGCCTAGGGGTGGCCTAGCCTGAAGGCTAGGGGAGCGCTAGCCTTAGCCTAGGGTAGCCTAAAGCCTAGGGGTGCCCTAGCCTGAAGGCTAGGGGAGCGCTAGCCTTAGCCTAGGGGAGCCTAAAGCCTAGGGGTGCCCTAGCCTGAAGGCTAGGGGAGCGCTAGCCTTAGCCTAGGGGTGCCCTAGCCTGAAGGCTAGGGGAGCGCTAGCCTTAGCCTAGGGGAGCCTAAAGCCTAGGGGTGCCCTAGCCTGAAGGCTAGGGGAGCCCTAGCCTTAGCCTAGGGGAGCCTAAAGCCTAGGGGTGCCCTAGCCTGAAGGCTAGGGGAGCCCTAGCCTTAGCCTAGGGGAGCCTAAAGGCTAGGGGTACCCTAGCCTGAAGGCTAGGGGAGCCCTAGCCTTAGCCTAGGGGAGCCTAAAGGCTAGGGGTGCCCTAGCCTGAAGGCTAGGGGAGCCCTAGCCTTAGCCTAGGGGAGCCTAAAGGCTAGGGGTGCCCTAGCCTGAAGGCTAGGGGAGCCCTAGCCTTAGCCTAGGGGAGCCTAAAGGCTAGGGGTGCCCTAGCCTGAAGGCTAGGGGAGCCCTAGCCTTAGCCTAGGGGAGCCTAAAGGCTAGGGGTGCCCTAGCCTGAAGGCTAGGGGAGCCCTAGCCTTAGCCTAGGGGAGCCTAAAGGCTAGGGGTGCCCTAGCCTGAAGGCTAGGGGAGCCCTAGCCTTAGCCTAGGGGAGCCTAAAGGCTAGGGGTGTCCTAGCCTGAAGGCTAGGGGAGCCCTAGCCTTAGCCTAGGGGAGCCTAAAGCCTAGGGGTGCCCTAGCCTGAAGGCTAGGGGAGCCCTAGCCTTAGCCTAGGGGAGCCCTAGCCTAAAGCCTAGGGGTACCCTAGCCTGAAGGCTCGGGGAGCCCTAGCCTTAGCCTAGGGGAGCCCTAGCCTAAAGCGTAGGGGTGCCCTACCCTGAAGGCTAGGGGAGCCATAGCCTTAGCCTAGGGGAGCCCTAGCCTAAAGCCTAGGGGTCCCCTAGCCTGAAGGCTAGGGGAGCCCTAGCCTTAGCCTAGGGGAGCCCTAGCCTAAAGCCTAGGGGTGCCCTAGCCTGAAGGCTAGGGGAGCCCTAGCCTTAGCCTAGGGGAGCCCTAGCCTAAAGCCTAGGGATGCCCTAGCCTGAAGGCTAGGGGAGCCCTAGCCTTAGCCTAGGGGAGCCCTAGCCTAAAGCCTAGGGGTGCCCTAGCCTGAAGGCTAGGGGAGCCCTAGCCTTAGCCTAGGGGAGCCCTAGCCTAAAGCCTAGGGGTGCCCTAGCCTGAAGGCTAGGGGAGCCCTAGCCTTAGCCTAGGGGAGCCCTAGCCTTAGCCTAGGGGAGCCTAAAGCCTAGGAGTGCCCTAGCCTAGGGGAGCCTAAAGCCTAGGGGTGCCCTAGCCTGAAGGCTAGGGGAGCCCTAGCCTTAGCCTAGGGGAGCCTAAAGCCTAGGGGTGCCCTAGCCTGAAGGCTAGGGGAGCCCTAGCCTTAGCCTAGGGGAGCCTAAAGCCTAGGGGTGCCCTTGCCTGAAGGCTAGGGGAGCCCTAGCCTTAGCCTAGGGGAGCCTAAAGCCTAGGGGTGCCCTAGCCTGAAGGCTAGCGGAACCCTAGCCTTAGCCTAGGGGAGCCTAAAGCCTAGGGTTGCCCTAGCCTGAAGGCTAGGGGAGCCCAAGCCTTAGCCTAGGGGAGCCCTAGCCTAAAGCCTAGGAGTGCCCTAGCCTGAAGGCTAGGGGAGCCCTAGCCTTAGCCTAGGGGAGCCTAAAGCCTAGGGGTGCCCTAGCCTGAAGGCTAGGGGAGCCCTAGCCTTAGCCTAGGGGAGCCTAAAGCCTAGGGGTGCCCTAGCCTGAAGGCTAGGGCAGCCCTAGCCTTAGCCTAGGGGAGCCTAAAGCCTAGGGGTGCCCTAGCCTGAAGGCTAGGGGAGCCCTAGGCTTAGCCTATGGGAGCCTAAAGCCTTGGGGTGCCCTAGCCTGAAGGCTAGGGGAGCCCTAGCTTTAGCCTAGAGGAGCCTAAAGCCTAGGGGTGCCCTAGCCTGAAGGCTAGGGGAGCCCTAGCCTCAGCCTAGGGGAGCCTAAAGCCTAGGGGTGCCCTAGCCTGAAGGCTAGGGGAGCCCTAGCCTTAGCCTAGGGGAGCCCTAGCCTAAAGGCTAGGGGTGCCCTAGCCTGAAGGCTCGGGGAGCCCTAGCCTTAGCCTAGGGGAGCCTAAAGTCTAGGGGTGCCCTAGCCTGAAGGCTAGGGGAGCCCTAGCCTTAGCCTAGGGGAGCCCTAGCCTAAAGGCTAGGGGTACCCTAGCCTGAAGGCTAGGGGAGCCCTAGCCTTAGCCTAGGGGAGCCTAAAGGCTAGGGGTGCCCTAGCCTGAAGGCTAGGGGAGCCCTAGCCTTAGCCTAGGGGAGCCCTAGCCTAAAGGCTAGGGGTGCCCTAGCCTGAAGGCTAGGGGAGCCCTAGCCTTAGCCTAGGGGAGCCTAAAGGCTAGGGGTGCCCTAGCCTGAAGGCTAGGGGAGCCCTAGCCTTAGCCTAGGGGAGCCCTAGCCTAAAGGCTAGGGGTGCCCTAGCCTGAAGGCTAGGGGAGCCCTAGCCTTAGCCTAGGGGAGCCTAAAGGCTAGGGGTGCCCTAGCCTGAAGGCTAGGGGAGCCCTAGCCTTAGCCTAGGGGAGCCTAAAGGCTAGGGGTGCCCTAGCCTGAAGGCTAGGGGAGCCCTAGCCTTAGCCTAGGGGAGCCTAAAGCCTAGGGGTGCCCTAGCCTGAAGGCTAGGGGAGCCCTAGCCTTAGCCTAGGGGAGCCTAAAGCCTAGGGGTGCCCTAGCCTGAATGCTAGGGGAGCCCTAGCCTTAGCCTAGGGGAGCCTAAAGCCTAGGGGTGCCCTAGCCTGAAGGCTAGGGGAGCCCTAGCCTTAGCCTAGGGGAGCCTAAAGCCTAGGGGTGCCCTAACGTGAAGGCTAGGGGAGCCCTAGCCTTAGCCTAGGGGAGCCTAAAGCCTAGGGGTGCCCTAGCCTGGAGGCTAGGTGAGCCCTAGCCTTAGCCTAGGGGAGCCTAAAGCCTAGGGGTGCCCTAGCCTGAAGGCTAGGGGAGCCCTAGCTTTAGCCTAGGGGAGCCTAAAGCCTAGGGGTGCCCTAGCCTGAAGGCTAGGGGAGCCCTAGCCTTAGCCTAGGGGTGCCAAATCCTAGGGGTGCCATACCCTGAAGGCTAGGGGAGCCCTAGCCTTAGCCTAGGGGAGCCTAAAGGCTAGGGGTGCCCTAGCCTGAAGGCTAGGGGAGCCCTAGCCTTAGCCTAGGGGAGCCTAAAGGCTAGGGGTGCCCTAGCCTGAAGGCTAGGGGAGCCCTAGCCTTAGCCTAGGGGAGCCTAAAGGCTAGGGGTGCCCTAGCCTGAAGGCTAGGGGAGCCCTAGCCTTAGCCTAGGGGAGCCTAAAGGCTAGGGGTGCCCTAGCCTGAAGGCTAGGGGAGCCCTAGCCTTAGCCTAGGGGAGCCTAAAGGCTAGGGGTGCCCTAGCCTGAAGGCTAGGGGAGCCCTAGCCTTAGCCTAGGGGAGCCTAAAGCCTAGGGGTGCCGTAGCCTGAAGGCTAGGGGAGCCCTAGCCTTAGCCTAGGGGAGCCTAAAGCCTAGGGGTGCCCTAGCCTGAAGGCTAGGGGAGCCCTAGCCTGAAGGCTAGCGGAGCCCTAGCCTTAGCCTAGGGGAGCCTAAAGCCTAGGGGTGCCCTAGCCTGAAGGCTAGGGGAGCCCTAGCCTTAGCCTAGGGGAGCCTAAAGCCTAGGGGTGCCCTAGCATGAAGGCTAGGGGAGCCCTAGCCTTCGTGGTGCCCTAGCCTGAAGGCTAGGGGAGCCCTAGCCTTAGCCTAGGGGAGCCTAAAGCCTAGGGGTGCCCTTGCCTGAAGGCTAGGGGAGCCCTAGCCTTAGCCTAGGGGAGCCTAAAGCCTAGGGGTGCCCTAGCCTGAAGGCTAGGGGAGCCCTAGCCTTAGCCTTGGGGAGCCTAAAGCCTAGGGGTGCCCTGGCCTGAAGGCTAGGGGAGCCCTAGCCTTAGCCTAGGGGAGCCTAAAGCCTAGGGGTGCCCTAGCCTGAAGGCTAGGGGAGCCCTAGCCTTAGCCTAGGGGAGCCTAAAGCCTAGGGGTGCTCTAGCCTGAAGGCTAGGCGAGCCCTAGCCTTAGCCTAGGGGAGCCTAAAGCCTAGGGGTGCCCTAGCCTGAAGGCTAGGGGAGCCCTAGCCTTAGCCTAGGGGAGCCTAAAGGCTAGGGGTGCCCTAGCCTGAGGGCTAGGGGAGCCCTAGCCTTAGCCTAGGGGAGCCTAAAGGCTAGGGGTGCCCTAGCCTGAAGGCTAGGGGAGCCCTAGCCTTAGCCTAGGGGAGCCTAAAGGCTAGGGGTGCCCTAGCCTGAAGGCTAGGGGAGCCCTAGCCTTAGCCTAGGGGAGCCTAAAGCCTAGGGGTGCCCTAGCCTGAAGGCTAGGGGAGCCCTAGCCTTAGCCTAGGGGAGCCAAAAGCCTAGGGGTGCCCTAGACTGAAGGCTAGGGGAGCCCTAGCCTTAGCCTAGGGGAGCCTAAAGCCTACGGGTGCCCTAACGTGAAGGCTAGGGGAGCCCTAGCCTTAGCCTAGGGGAGCCTAAAGCCTAGGGGTGCCCTAGCCTGAATGCTAGGTGAGCCCTAGCCTTAGCCTAGGGGAGCCTAAAGCCTAGGGGTGCCCTAGCCTGAAGGCTAGGGGAGCCCTAGCCTTAGCCTAGGGGAGCCTAAAGCCTAGGGGTGCCCTAACCTGAAGGCTAGGGGAGCCCTAGCCTTAGCCTAGGGGAGCCTAAAGCCTAGGGGTGCCCTAGCCTGAAGGCTAGGGGAGCCCTAGCCTTAGCCTAGGGGAGCCTAAAGCCTAGGGGTGCCCTAGACTGAAGGCTAGGGGAGCCCTAGCCTTAGCCTAGGGGAGCCTAAAGCCTAGGGGTGCCCTAGCCTGAAGGCTAGGGGAGCCCTAGCCTTAGCCTAGGGGAGCCTAAAGCCTAGGGGTGCCCTAGCCTGAAGGCTAGGGGAGCCCTAGCCTTAGCCTAGGGGAGCCTAAAGCCTAGGGGTGGCCTAGCCTGAAGGCTAGGGGACCCTAGCCTTAGCCTAGGGGAGCCCTAGCCTTAGCCTAGGGGAGCCTAAAGCCTAGGGGTGGCCTAGCCTGAAGGCTAGGGGAGCACTAGCCTTAGCCTAGGGGAGCCTAAAGCCTAGGGGTGCCCTAGCCTGAAGGCTAGGGGAGCGCTAGCCTTAGCCTAGGGGAGCCTAAAGCCTAGGGGTGCCCTAGCCTGAAGGCTAGGGGAGCGCTAGCCTTAGCCTAGGGGAGCCTAAAGCCTAGGGGTGCCCTAGCCTGAAGGCTAGGGGAGCGCTAGCCTTAGCCTAGGGGAGCCTAACGCCTAGGGGTGCCCTAGCCTGAAGGCTAGGGGAGCCCTAGCTTTAGCCTAGGGGAGCCTAAAGCCT
Source organism: Tenrec ecaudatus (assembly GCF_050624435.1). NCBI lineage: Eukaryota > Metazoa > Chordata > Mammalia > Afrosoricida > Tenrecidae > Tenrec > Tenrec ecaudatus. Next base: position 3,096 of record NW_027459376.1, on the reverse strand, counting down.
AGGGGTGCCCTAGCCTGAAGGCTAGGGGAGCCCTAGCCTTAGCCTAGGGGAGCCTAAAGGCTAGGGGTGCCCTAGCCTGAAGGCTAGGGGAGCCCTAGCCTTAGCCTAGGGGAGCCTAAAGGCTAGGGGTGCCCTAGCCTGAAGGCTAGGGGAGCCCTAGCCTTAGCCTAGGGGAGCCTAAAGGCTAGGGGTGCCCTAGCCTGAAGGCTAGGGGAGCCCTAGCCTTAGCCTAGGGGAGCCCTAGCCTAAAGCCTAGGGGTGCCCTAGCCTGAAGGCTCGAGGAGCCCTAGCCTTAGCCTAGGGGAGCCCTAGCCTAAAGCCTAGGGGTGCCCTTCCCTGAAGGCTAGGGGAGCCATAGCCTTAGCCTAGGGGAGCCCTAGCCTAAAGCCTAGGGGTCCCCTAGCCTGAAGGCTAGGGGAGCCCTAGCCTTAGCCTAGGGGAGCCCTAGCCTAAAGCCTAGGGGTGCCCTAGCCTGAAGGCTAGGGGAGCCCTAGCCTTAGCCTAGGGGAGCCTAAAGCCTAGGGGTGCCCTAGCCTGAAGGCTAGGGGAGCCCTAGCCTTAGCCTAGGGGAGCCTAAAGCCTAGGGGTGTCCTAGCCTGAAGGCTAGGGGAGCCCTAGCCTTAGCCTAGGGGAGCCTAAAGCCTAGGGGTGCCCTGGCCTGAAGGCTAGGGGAGCCCTAGCCTTAGCCTAGGGGAGCCTAAAGCCTAGGGGTGCCCTAGCCTGAATGCTAGGGGAGCCCTAGCCTTAGCCTAGGGGAGCCTAAAGCCTAGGGGTGCCCTAGCCTGAAGGCTAGAGGAGCCCTAGCCTTAGCCTAGGGGAGCCTAAAGCCTAGGGGTGCCCTAGCCTGAAGGCTAGGGGAGCCCTAGCCTTAGCCTAGGGGAGCCTAAAGCCTAGGGGTGCCCTAGCCTGAAGGCTAGGTGAGCCCTAGCCTTAGCCTAGGGGAGCCTAAAGCCTAGGGGTGCCCTAGCCTGAAGGCTAGGGGAGCCCTAGCCTTAGCCTAGGGGAGCCTAAAGCCTAGGGGTGCCCTAGCCTGAAGGCTAGGGGAGCCCAACCTTAGCCTAGGGGAGCCTAAAGCCTAGGGGTGCCCTAGACTGAAGGCTAGGGGAGCCCTAGCCTTAGCCTAGGGGAGCCTAAAGCCTAGGGGTGCCCTAACCTGAAGGCTAGGGGAGCCCTAGCCTTAGCCTAGGGGAGCCTAAAGCCTAGGGGTGCCCTAGCCTAAAGCCTAGGGGAGCCCTAGCCTTAGCCTAGGGGAGCCTAAAGCCTAGGGGTGCCCTAGCCTGAAGGCTAGGGGAGCCCTAGCCTTAGCCTAGGGGAGCCTAAAGCCTAGGGTTGCCCTAGCCTGAAGGCTAGGGGAGCCCAAGCCTTAGCCTAGGGGAGCCCTAGCCTAAAGCCTAGGGGTGCCCTAGCCTGAAGGCTAGGGGAGCCCTAGCCTTAGCCTAGGGGAGCCTAAAGCCTAGGGGTGCCCTAGCCTGAAGGCTAGGGGAGCCCTAGCCTTAGCCTAGGGGAGCCTAAAGCCTAGGGGTGCCCTAGCCTGAAGGCTAGGGGAGCCGTAGCCTTAGCCTAGGGGAGCCTAAAGCCTAGGGGTGCCCTAGCCTGAAGGCTAGGGGAGCCCTAGGCTTAGCCTATGGGAGCCTAAAGCCTTGGGGTGCCCTAGCCTGAAGGCTAGGGGAGCCCTAGCCTTAGCCTAGGGGAGCCTAAAGCCTAGGGGTGCCCTAGCCTGAAGGCTAGGGGAGCCCTAGCCTTCAGGCTAGGGCACCCTAGGCTTTAGGCTAGGGCACCCTAGGCTTTAGGCTCCCTAGGCCTAAGGCCTAGGGGAGCCTAAAGCCTAGGGGTGCCCTAGCCTGAAGGCTAGGGGAGCCCTAGCCTAAAGCCTAGGGGTGCCCTAGCCTGAAGGCTAGGGGAGCCCTAGCATAGCCTATGGGAGCCTAAAGCCTAGGGGTGCCCTAGCCTGAAGGCTAGGGGAGCCCTAGCCTTAGCCTAGGGGAGCCCTAGCCTAAAGCCTAGGGGTGCCCTAGCCTGAAGGCTAGGGGAGCCCTAGCCTTAGCCTAGGGGAGCCTAAAGCCTAGGGGTGCCCTAGCCTGAAGGCTAGGGGAGCCCTAGCCTTAGCCTAGGGGAGCCTAAAGCCTAGGGGTGCCCTAGCCTGAAGGCTAGGGGAGCCCTAGCCTTAGCCTAGGGGAGCCTAAAGCCTAGGGGTGCCCTAGCCTGAAGGCTAGGGGAGCCCTAGCCTTAGCCTAGGGGAGCCCTAGCGTAAAGCCTAGGGGTGCCCTAGCCTGAAGGCTAGGGGAGCCCTAGCCTTAGCCTAGGGGAGCCTAAAGCATAGGGGTGCCCTAGCCTGAAGACTAGGGGAGCCCTAGCCTTAGCCTAGGGGAGCCTAAAGCCTAGGGGTGCCCTAGCCTGAAGGCTAGGGGAGCCCTAGACTTAGCCTAGGGGTGCCCTAGCCTAAAGCCTAGGGGTGCCCTATCCTGAAGGCTAGGAGAGCCCTAGCATTAGCCTAGGGGAGCCTAAAGCCTAGGGGTGCCCTAGCCTGAAGGCTAGGGGTGCCCTAGCCTGAAGGCTAGGGGAGCCCTAGCCTTAGCCTAGGGGAGCCTAAAGCCTAGGGGTGCCCTAGCCTGAAGGCTAGGGGAGCCCTAGCCTTAGCCTAGGGGAGCCTAAAGCCTAGGGGTGCCCTAGCCTGAAGGCTAGGGGAGCCCTAGCCTTAGCCTAGGGGAGCCTAAAGCCTAGGGGTGCCCTAGCCTGAAGGCTAGGGGAGCCCTAGCCTTAGCCTAGGGGAGCCTAAAGCCTAGGGGTGCCCTAGCCTGAAGGCTAGGGGAGCCCTAGCCTTAGCCTAGGGGAGCCTAAAGCCTAGCGGTGCCCTAGCCTGAAGGCTAGGGGAGCCCTAGCCTTAGCCTAGGGGAGCCTAAAGCCTACGGTTGCCCTAGCCTGAAGGCTAGGGGAGCCCTAGCCTTAGCCTATGGGAACCTAAAGCCTAGGGGTGCCCTAGCCTGAAGGCTAGGGGAGCCCTAGCCTTAGCCTAGGGGAGCCTAAAGCCTAGGGGTGCCCTAGCCTGAAGGCTAGGGGAGTCCTAGCCTTAGCCTAGGGGAGCCTAAAGCCTAGGGT